>NC_056630.2:161774507-162094507 GCF_002870075.4 Lactuca sativa | reverse complement strand
TTATCGTCAATATCATTTTTGACAAACAAAACAACACATGGACCTTATGGTAATGTAAGAGGAAAGCTTTTCACGGTGTCATTTAATGATGGTTCTTTTGCTGGATTATACGACATTGCTGGCTATTATATTGATAGTATTGGTGTCTACTTGAAGACTACACTATAATACGAGGGTCACATATCCTTTTGTTTTTTATTAGAATTAAGGTATGTAGTATGCTGATCAACTCTTAATGTTTTTACTGTTTTTTATAATCTGATCAATATGATAATCATACATCTATCAAGTAAATAATTGCAATTAAATTCTCATCCAATGTTGGTGTGGTGAAATCCTTGATTCTAATTATTGTAAATATAACATTCTAATATATTGGTAATTAACATGTAATCTTGTAGCTTAATCGACTATATTGATACCTTGACATGATTTTGATCGTCTTTTCTATGTGATTCAGGGGCATCTAGAGCTTACAATTGATTTGATATAGTGAATGACTGAAAAGTATTTGTATTATGCTTGATGGTAACTTAGATAGTGATAAACCATAAATGTTTGTAAGACTCAAGACGAGCAACAAAACTTTAGTAGGAATGTCAAAAGAATATCCAAGTTTTTCATATGTACTCGATATTGGAGACTTTGGACTGAAATTGCCTTTGGAGAGGCAATCCACGAAGAATATGGTTGTTGTCTAAGGTTGGAAGGTGTGGTGCCACAAAAATCGCATTTTTTTCTATGTCATGTCAATTTTATAACAAAAGTGTGGTTTCTTTGCCACACACTAGTTGTGGTGCTACACTTTTTTTTAACAATATAATTTAAATTAAAACTTCAATTTTAATAAAAAAAACATAGTATTTCATTACTTAAAAATAAAAAACATAGCATTTCATTACTTAACAAATAAAACATAACAAAAAATTAAAAAATCATAAATACTTAGAAAATAAAAATAATCAGAAATCTTAAACATATAGTGAATATACATTGAACACTATTAAATGTGAACTTCTATTTTTATCGGAATAATGATTACATTGCTGTTGTCTACTAATACATTATTGAAAAACAAAACATGCCTATTTACAAAATACAGGGCGTGCGTGTTCTTCCAGCTAATTACGACCCTGAGAATACATACATTTTTAATATACGTCAACATAAAGTTGGTAAATACTACATTTTTTGACACGTATTTTTATAAACCAAAATGTTTTTATAAAATTTTGACTGATTAACCAGCTTTTATAAAAATTATACTTTTTCAAACCAATAAGTATAGAATAAAACAGATATATAAGTGTTCCGGACTTAAATAAATTATTACTTGTTCAAATCCAAAAAGTATAATATATAATGAATATGCAAGTGTTTCAACTTATATCAAATACTACTTGTTCTATGACCAAAAAGTATAAAACAAAACACATAAGTGCCTGTAATCCCATATAAATGAGGGTGTTGTTTATATAAGTTTATAAACAATTAAAATCGTGTCAAATCATTATTAAGTATTATCATATTTAATTAATTTACCCATATTTATCTATTGAGCAAATATTCTTATTACATACAGTCATATTTCAACTCGTATGAGTATCCAAACTACATATAAGTACGATTTTAATTCTATATTTATATTCTAATTACGTATTAATTCTTATTGAATTCCATACGGGGGTGTGTGCTAGGTATAAAAGTTTACTTACGTTTTATGTTCTATACCTGTTCTATACCTCCAAGAGTCAGAAACTCTATGTTTAAGTGTTTATGATACTTAAACATGATACAACTAGTGGTATAACATATAAGTTTGCAAGTCTTAGAATCCAATCGGCACTACATGAGACTATAACCGAACTATATAACGTTTAAGGTTTAGGATTTCTGATCCAGTGCTATGAGAAGAGCACCATAATAATCCTTCGGACGCTTCAACGGCGTCGTGAACAACAAAACCAAAAAGGACATTTATCACCATTTGTCTTGTCATACCATATTGTAGTTGGCAACCACAAGTAGGGCTGTCAACACATATATTATTGACACATAACTTCCCTGCTCATAGGATTAACAGTTTTAGGAAGATGAATTTACTAAGTTTTTATATTTACTTGATGAATACAGCCTCGTGTAGACTTCATGATTCCAACATTGTGTGTATACATCTACAACCTTAAGTTTCTAGACTACCTTTTTTACCATGCATATACTCCTAACAAAAATCGGAAAACGTAACAACTATAAATAAAAAAACCAGGCTTTAGTCAAGTTAGAATCAATAATTCCAAATATTCAATCCACCCTAAATAGATGTTTAATCGTTGTGTTTAACAATACGAGAACTATTTAGCAGATTATAAGTAATATAGTTGTTGCGACTTTGATCATTCTTAAAATAGTTTATAATTCACCCGGCATTTAGTTTGCTAAAAAACATCAAATAAATGTAAGTGGTTTGATCAAAACGTTATTGTTATCTTTATAATGATTAGTTTTTAACAAACAATATATAACCATTTTTTTTATAAAATACTGTAGATAATAAATCGATGTTCATATTATTTATTTTTATTTTTTTTAAACAAAGCGATCATTTCACACGCTTAGTTCAAATATATGTGAGTCTTAAACTTATATTAATATGTTTATTAGACTAGATAATTATTTGTTATTTAAAAAATCTGTCAAAGTTTTCTAACAAAATTGTGCACCATAACGGCTGTATTTCGACCAAAACCAGGTTTTCATTTGTGAAGCCAACCAAATATAAGAACAATACAAGTCATTAAAGCCGTAAATATATCAAATTGATATTTTAACAAAGATACAACAACTATATAACGAATATAGTTATAAACTCATAAATGACCATTTAACGTTTATAACTATAAATAAACCATATTTTAATAATTTAAAACATGAAATACGAGTGCTAAGTTCATATATATTTCCCTATTCTAATAAATGAATATGTTTATTTTCATATTGACAAGTGTCAGCATATTAGAACTCCTCACACTACTACAAAAATGGGTATTACAAACAAAATTTTAGCGACGGAAAATTCGTCGGTAACAGAGACGGAATCCGACGAATTTCCTACCGATTAAGAAAATCTAATTATCATGATTTTAATGACGGTTTTGCGACGGTTTACTTTCCGTCGATATTCCCTTACAATGTACCAATGACTTAGCAACGGAAATCAACAAATTTGTATGCTCGTCAGTAATCTGTTGGTAAAATTTTGATTTTTTTTTCAATATTTGGGGCAATTTGGTAAATACCGTAAAGGGTGAGATTTAATTAGTCAAACGTGGTGAGGCGAAACTAAAAGATCACTCTTATCTCCCTTTCTCTATGTGAACGACGACCGACAGGCAAGAACCATCGGCATCGCCGCCTGCTGTCACTTCGGTTCTCTTGACACAACCGCCACCCTCAAAGGTATCGTAAGGCGTCGACAATGCTCGATCTCACCCTTGGAGCGCATTTGAGCTTACTTCTCCGCCTTTTAAAAACCCTAATTTAGTTTTTGGAAAATTTCTGAAACGCAAACCACTTCCGACGTTTGCTCTTTTTGAATAGCCTTTCTGCAATTGGCGATCGTCCTTTTTTCTTCTCTTCTCGTCATATCAGGTATCATCCCTATCTTTAATTACCATTCCTATATGCGTCGAGTTGTTGATCGATTTTCGAGTTTTGATTATTGCTTAATTTCAGTTACTTGCTTCAATTTTGGGGAATGTTAATCTTCTGCGTATGATGAATTGAAATACTCAGTTTATTACGAGATTATTTTGTGTAGTTAGGTTCATTGTTCCATAAGTATCTTTTCCTATCTTAAGTAACAACATGATGAAAGGTTTGTTTGTTTTAGTCACTCCTTTTCATAAACTTATTTTATCGGTTGAGCTTTGTTGCATACCTTTCCTGGATGGTATGTTAAGTAAAGCCACAGATCCCTTTTGCTATCATATATTCCATATGTTTTCTTGAAAGGAGTTTTTCCAATGATGTCTACAAGTCATGGTCTGAATTGTCATTTTTGGGATTAGAAAGGGCAGTGGATGACCAAATTCAAGGGTATTCAATAAACTCTTGTAAAGCATTCTGTTGTTTTCTAAAGCAGGCTCCATTTTGTGTGGTGTTTCCATCTATTATAAGTCGTGGATGCTTGTATTTATCCAAGTCATCCAACCCATAAATTTGCTCTCAAAATGACTTTAAAAAACCAACATGGTTAAGGCTCAACTTTTGTTTCATTTAACTGTGTTTATTCTCCTTCATCTATCAAAAGAAAAAAAATGAAATTAAACTATTTTTTTTTATATATTCATCATTCTTACAATTCATCAGATGTATAATGATTTTGCTTAGTGTCCATATATTAAAGGTAAAAAGGTTGATGAGTTGTCACTGCCATATGATACCAATCCATTGGCATAAGCTTTAGGGTGCCTTTTGCCCTTTATGATGGCCAAATTTTGCTTTATCCAACTTCCTATTTATATGCAAGGAATATTCCAGATATCTTGGAATACCGTAGAATTCGTCCACCTCCTTCCAAGGAAAGTTCTGGACTTTTTCTTGTTCAACTATCGAACAATTAAACTTTAACCCTTGCACTTTTAATGATTACAATTAATCCCAAATTTAATCTAATTAATTTCTAATTAATTATTAATTAAATATTACTATTTCTAATTAACATATTATTTCCATAACATATTAATAAAATCATTTATTGTTACTTATTAATTAATAAATCAGTCTCTCTCTCTAAAAGTCATCATATTCAATTACTAGATTTGAGAGCGACCCAAAAGGACTTTGCTAATAATTCAACATTATATTAATTCAGTTATTAGCTTAGACACCTAATCCAACAGTCTTCCACTTGGATAAGTCTATAACTACAATTACCAGTATAACTTCAAAATTAAACAACAAAGAGCGCTTCCATAGACTTCAATCTGAACACATCAATTGAGTCCTGACTGGTTCCACCAAAGATATATCTTTTCTTGTTAGTGCAAAAAGAATGAATAAACTTTAACTTATATGCTTGCATCCTTTACTTACCAAATCATAAATGACACTGTGTTTTATAACATCATGTTACTGATGCGGTTTCACAGTATCAGTGCACAACCGACTTGTAAATAATAACTCAAATATCTTTGTTTCAAGAATATAAGATATTATCATCCCAAAATTACTTGTGATGTAATCCATGAAGTAGTTCTCTAAACGTGGGCTTAAAAAATACTTAAATTTCCATGTCTATGTACTCATGAATGTTATAGCAATACAATTGCTATGTCTAACTCCCTTAGACAATCTACAATCCAATTCATGACAGTCTTTTACTTCCAAAAGGAAGTATAAGCAACTGTGGAGTTTGAATAATTAAATTATTTTGGAAGTAAAACATGCAAAATGAAACAAGAATAAATAATTGACAAAGGCAGTAATCAAACATATAAATAATTTGTATTATTTAATCAACAAAATTACTTACATTTATTTTGGTACAAGTTTCAGAATATTCATCCAACTACTAAAACTAATATCATCTCTTAATTCAATACTCTTAGCATGTTGTCCGTGCTTAATCTTACTAAGAGCCTTTGGCAGAGGATCTGCAGGATTCTCTTCTGATGATAGCTTGTTTACAATGAAGTTCTTTAACCAAGCTGCTTCCTTTGATGCTTCACTAGTTGATATGTACTCTGATTTGTAAGTAGAATCAGCCACTGTGTCTTACTTGGAACTTGTCCAACTAACTACTCCTCCATTGAATGTAAATACCAGGCCAGATTGAGAATGAAAGTTGTCTCGATATGTCTTAAAGTTGGTGTCACTATACCCAGTCACTCTCAACGTATCACTGCCACCAAGGACTAGAACCACGTCCTTTGTCCTTCGCAGATACTTGAGAATGTTCTTAACTATTGTCAAATGAGTTCTGCCAAGATTTCCCAATTAGTGACTAACCATGCTCATAGTTTGTGTAGGTGTTGAGTAATACATGATTAGTACATGTTTGTATGTATGTATAGCTGGTTATTATATGTGGTTATTTATGTGTATTTGGTTTTTATATGTGCAATTGGTTATTGTATGTGTGTGTGTGTGTGTATATATATATATATATATATATATATATATATATATATATATATGTGTGTGTGTGTGTGTGTGTGTGTATGTGTAATTTGGTAGTGTACATGTAATTGGTATTTGTTTTTGTATTTGGTATTCTTACACCCCCAAAGCAAGGATGGCGGAAACGTCGAGGGGTGGAGGACTTCATGTATAGTATAATAACAACAAGTATAATAGTTATCACAGTAAATACAACCAATCATAAATATAACCGATAAGGTTACATGGTTTCATGAGTTACATGTTTCAAAATCGATTACAATATGATGTTAAAATAGTTTGTCTAACGCCGTAGCGTTCTATCCTCAAAAGCTGGTAGTTACATGATTTCATTGATTACCTGAGAATACAAGTAATTTTGAAAGAGGGTTAACAATTAAGTTGGTGAGTGCATAAGATTTTGTATGTAGCATTAAAAACCTTTCTTTGTGAATGTAGTGTATGTTCAAGAAAATCCAATATTTTCCTTATAAAATGAGTTGTAGTCTTAAAGCCCAAAGACTGAACTGTACAAGTATATTTTCCATACTTATGATAGTATATGCAGTTTTAAATAAATAAAACCCTTTTTCAATGTAAGAATTTCCGTAAAGTATGTGTGTCGTTGTCTCCCTATGTGAGTTATTATAATCGGGCAATTGACATAGTAAGCCTATTATGACGTACTTCGGGCGTCGGAATGTTTTGACATTTGTCACCCCAGACCTGCCGGTCTAGCTGTTGCATGTAGCTAAGGTGTGGGATTGTCAGTCCCAATATACATCTATACACAAGTATCACGCTCTCCCTATAAGAGACTATGGTTATAATACAGAACTTTAAACAATATTCTAAAGAATACAATTAGGTAAGCGTCTCACAACCTTGATTCAATGAGTTTACGTGTTGTGTAAATGAAAACCTTTTGTAGCGTGAATGGAAACTTCCTTAGTATGTTCGTAGTGTTAATGTACTGTAAACTATACCTATTATAGTTTATCATGTGTGTTTGTACTGGATGAAAATCCTTATGATGAATGAATAATTCTGTTTCATGAAGGTAATCTAACATGCCATACAATCAAGATGTAGCTAAACATTGTTAAACACTTTGCTCGACATGTTACAAAGTGTTAATGAATTTGTAAACTATTTTACTAGTTTCAACTTTTATGTCACTGTTTTTAGAAAATTCATAGAAAAATCACCGTAAGTCAAAAACTGAATCCGTAAACTCTGAGTGTTTAGAAAATGTATCTAGTTTGTTCATAACTTTTATTATGATTTTTAGAGGTCTCTAACCAGTATGAAAAGGTCCATATTCATAGACTGGTTCGACATCATCTTGGAAATGATAGGCATTTTTGTAAAAATCACCATAAATTGTAGAAAAATCGTATGAATGTGTGCAAGTAGTCATTTGAAAGGTATAAACCTGAACTACATGAATATTGAACAGTTTTAAAGAATATTAAGTTTAAGATGGTTAAAACAGTTCGTGAATGGATCATAACTTTTCTGTTGAAAACTGATGGTTACTCTAGGATACGTTTTTGGTGTTGTAACTTGCATTCTCCTCCATAAAACTTAAAGAAAACATAAAATTAGGGGTACGAACTCACCTTGAGTGATTATCTGATATGGAAGGTTGAAGAAAAGGAGTTTCTAATCAAGAACACTTGAAGGATGCTTGAGGATTTGAAGATTCTAGGAACAAATATGACGATATTTGTGTAAATGATTCATGATTTGTATGAAGATGTGTAGAATATTTAGGAGTTAAAGGAGAAAACTTACCAAGAATGGAGGAAAATCTCCTGAACACTTTGTCAAGAAAATCATGATTGTGAATGAGAAGGAGAGTGAGAAGTGTGTGTTTTAGGGATTGACAAATAAGGCTTTTGAGTGTAAGGAATAAGGATCTTTTGAATGGATTTGGATAAGGAATATGATGGAGCGTTGGAGGAAAGATATTTATTTGACTATGTAAAGAACTGTGACATAAAGTTGATGTGGGGATCACTTGGTGTCATAACTTTATGAGAAAGTCAAAGAGTACCTTTATGTACTCTTGATATTTTATTCTAAGTGAAATATGATTTATATGTAAATAAACCTTAAAAATGGGGATAAAATATCAGTTTAAAGGGTTTAAAATGTTAAAATTATGAATTTGGTGGAATTCTCACGTCAAAAACGGGCTTAAGGAGCGAAAGTGGTCAAAAACCGGGCTTGAGATGCGAATCTACAAGGGTGAGAAGGCTGGTCGCGAAGGGAAAGTTGGAAGCGAGAGCTGTTGAGGCAAAGATAGGTTCATGCGAAGGTCGGAACATAAGCGAAAGTGGGGTTCGCTCCCTCTGTTCGAAGCAAAACTAGTCGACCAAGCGAATCTCCTCGGTTTGCCAAGCCAAGGTGTCCGATCCGAGAGGGGCTTCAGTCCGAGTGCTAAAGGAGAAACTTCTCGGTTAGGCGCGAAAGTCTCATCAGGAGCAAAAGGGAGGTTCGCTTTAGAAGGGTTTCGCCTCAGGAGGGTTCGCTTCTTGAGAGGGTTTCACTTCCTTAAGAGGGGTTCGCTTCCCTGAGAGGGTTTCGCTCCTAATGGGCTATTTTTCATATTTTCTTCCAGTTTCAAGGAGTTTTCAACTAATTGAAGGGTCGGGATGACACGGATGTTTATAAAAAGTTGAAAGAAATTTTGAGAGAGATTTGGGAGAGAGAGAGAGAGAGAGAAAGAGAGATAGAGCAAGGGAGATTAAGAGAGACTTTGTTTATGACCTTTGTTAGTGTTTAGCCTCGTAATGAAAGGTTTGTAAGCCCCATTATGCCTCATTATGAGTGTTTTATGCCCCCGAAGGGTACGTAATAGTTCTTTATAGAGTCATTACATCACTTACCCTGCTTAGGGTTTAGAATTTCTGAACATGTGAAACTTCCAAGTGATACTTTGTATTAAGATAAAGAGTTTGTACATTAGTAAACATAGAGTAGGTTCTACCATACAAGCATGTAAGTCCCTAATCTGCTTGTGTATCAATCAGATCCGTTTGATGGTGCGGAATCCCAATCAAACGGATGATGTCAGATCAAATAGAAGAGAAGGAGAAGAAGAATAATGTGAATATCAATGTATTAATGAATAGAATGATGATCCTTTACATGAGATTCAGACACACTTACACACACTTGTTCTTCTCTCTTGTTTCTCTCTCTAGAACACCTTCAAAATGAACACACTTAAGCTCCTCTTTTATATGTGTTTATAACTCACATGCACTCCTCACCCTATATATATATATATATATATATATATATATATATATATATATATATATATATATATATATATATATATATATATATATATATATATATATATATATATATAGACCCAAGGCCAAGCCAAAATACAAATAATCCAATGCTCGGTCCAAGCTTTAACTAATCTTATACTATTTTTGGCCCAAAAAATAAAAACAATAAATGCTTAGAAAAGCAAAGTATAAACCATATTTTTGACCCAACAATCTCCCCCATGGTTTATAGCTTTTTTTTCTTTTCTTAAATGACCCAACAAGCTCCCCCTAAAAAGTAGCTGGCTTTTCTTGAGCGGTTGGGCTTTTCTTCGGAATTTGGATTTGAACGCACGTCGGGTGAGGAGGCTTGACGTATTGATTCTTGAAAGATAGCGCTTTCAGCTTGAGAATCTTCAAAGAGAACGTCAGAGAGAACAAATCTTCTCAATCACTTCAGCAGGTTTAAGATAGCAGCAGACTGATTGAGGAAGCTTTAATGCAATCCGTCACATAGTCTTCAAGTCAGCTTCACCTTGCTTCTGGGGCTGAAAGATTGAAAGTTGAAAGAATAATCTTCATTTGCTGGTCTTTCGAATGAGAATTCTTCGATGATCATGAATGAAGCCTTGGCTTAGAAATCTTCGACACAAACTTCCATGAGTTTCATCTTCACCTGAATTCACTATTGAAGACAAAACAAAACTAAAAGAAAAATTTAGCAAACAATATTTTTTGGATTTTTCATACTTTCTGAAAAAGAAATAGAACATAAATAACACTATTTTTGGATTTTTAATTTTCTGAATTTTGTTTTGTTTTTTTAAAATTTTTTTTTAATTCTCCCCTAATATTTAAATTAGAAGAAAACTATGAACAAATTTAACAAAAATAAAAATGATATCTAACTTCAAGAGTGATTTGGGATCAAAGTTTTCAGACAGCCTTTATCCGTTTATCAGTACCTCTCCCTTCGTGAATAGATCTGGTCAATTGCCGGTATTGTGGTCCACTTAAACACGAGAGATTGTGACAAAATTAGGACATACTATAAGTGACAAGACAATGTGATCCTAAGTTCCTAGATAATATTCCTTAGGGACCATTCAGCTAACAACGACCAAAGATATTGTTGTCCACCTAAAGTGAGCAACGAGATCTACAGACAACCTAGTGATTGTTCAATTTTAAATGTACTAGAATGTGTTTCCCGCTTCCTGACATACCCCAATAATCAGGTTCTTCCAAAGTACTACTTACTTTAGGTGAGAAGACAATTATTATGAGAGAAGTCAGATTTAGAGTGCATATGCTATACACCCAGGTCGGATCTCTTCCAATCTCGCAGAGAGTGAAACATATGACTAACCAGATTTAGAGGGATTCAGAAATATAATGGTGCATATGTTGTGTACCAGGTCGGATGTATTTCAATAACACAAATGAGACAACATATGACTAACAGACAGGAAGAATTGCATAGATAGAAGATGTAGAGAAATAGAGTTGCATATGTTGCAATCCAGGTTGGATGTATTTCAATCACACAGAGGAGGAAACATATGACTAATAGAAAGAAAGCAAGAAAATAATTTCCTACAGAACTACTTTATCGGAATTCCCCAGTCGCCCCATCAATACTGGAATTAAGGACAAAGTATGTACATCGAGGAAGAGTTAAACCACAGTTCTAGATGTTGGATTAATGTCTAAGTCCATAACTATATTTGGTATGTACTTAACCCGACCCGGCATGGTCCATTTGGGTTGCACTTCACCGACACAATTTATGTGGATAATCTTTTGAGAATAGTATGTTTATGATTAATATTAATATATTATAAGTTCTAATATATTAATATGGAATCATATTATTTAATTAGTATTGATCAAGAATTAATTTATAATTAATTAAGTGATCAAAAGGAACTAATTAAATATGGACTCTTATATATATGGAATGGGCCAAGTTCATTTAGGTTGGGCTAAGCTTTGATGGATAGTCCATGGAGTGTTTAACCCATGGATCCTAGGAAATGAAAGGCCATGGGTATTAGGGTTTAACCCTAATCCTCCACACTATATAAAGATGTCCTTGGTTGGTGAAATTGGCACTAGTGTGTGGATACACTATGAGGGCTAGCCGATTTCACTAAGAGAGAACCAAGTATTCATATTCTCTAAAGTCTTCCAAGGTGTCTTGGTGATTTGTGATTCCACTTGAGGCTTCCACACTATTGGGGCTAAGCTCTTAAAGCTTGAAGACATCAAGCTACATCAAGAGGTATGTATTCTATCTTGTTACATTCATAGTTTTTGTATGCTAGATTAGGATAATACCTTGGATGTTCTTATTTGCATGTATAATAGAGAAAACATAGATCCAAGGTATTTAGGGTTGCATGTACACTTAGGAAGTGTTAGAATGCTCAAAACCCAACAGTGGTATCAGAGCCACGGGTTGTTTTCTGTTATATTGATGCAAATATTTTATTTTCAAAGTTGAAAAAAAAAAAGGAAAAAAAAACATGAAGTTTGTCAAATTTTAAGATAATTACTTGTTCTTGTGAAAAACTAATTATTTGTAAAATTTGAATAATTTGCTTTATGAGTTGAACTAGGTCAAATTTAATAAAAGATAAAATAATATGATTATTTTATTAGTTTTAAAAGTTTGATCTAAAGAGTTTTATTTTTTGAAACCTCCATAAGTTATGGATATGAAAAGGTTTTTTTAAAAAAAAATTTGATTCAAAGTTTTTATCGAGTTACAAAATTTGGTGTTAATGTTTTAAAGGATTCCATAACTTAAGAATAAGTTATGGATCACCAAAAGTTTTTTGTGTTACCTTGTTTTATGAACTTCTTTTAGATTAATTTGGATTAAAACCAACTATCACATAATTTTATTCATTAATCTAAATTCACTTTGTCTAAGTCGTTAGTGGAGCGTGTGTGGTTAACCGGCACACTAACTTGGACTTAACAAGGTAGGTAAAGGGTGACTTAATATTTATCATAGTATCGATGGAGCGTGTGTGGTTAACCGGCACATCGATTGAGGGGTAATTTATTAAGGGTACCAAGTGATTTGCATGGTTACTTCACACCTTGTTTTGTGATCCTCGGCATCCCAGTCACAAAACCTGAAGGGCACACTCGAGATTGAAACATGCCTTTGAAAAGTTCAATGAATCTCAAAGATCTAGGAGTTTCAAAACCAATTAAAACCTAATAATACATTTCGTTTATCTTGGTGGAAATTGGTGAATCGTCATTCACCTACCTTCAAATATTTTATAGCTTGGATTACGGCATACCTCTTCTAAGTTATAAAATAGTTTGTTGGGTCCTAGCCTTAATATTTCATATTGGGTGTCATATTAAGGACTTTAAATCAACTATCTTGAATATCTCCCAAAAGATGTCTGGTTTAGACACCTATGATCTTCTCAAATCTCTTGAAACAAGGTTTCCTAATGAAGATGATGTCCCATGGATATCATACTTCTTTCTCCTCCTCCAACTATTCTCCCTAACCCACAAGTTCTTGAAAAGTTTAAGGTCACTCAAGCCCTATTGGCAAGGCAAGGTCTAGGTGTGATCACATCTTGGAGATGTAGTCACATATTGACAAGCCGGGAGAGTTGGGTGTCAAAGTCTTGAGAAAGTTGGTGGTTCAATCACTTTCTAAGTCACATAGTGAGTTCCTTTGGGACACCTATGAAACAGACTATGACAAGACCCTTAATGATCTTATCTATTTGCTAAGATCAACTTCCTAAAACTTTATGGTCATTGACAATGATGACATTGGATATCCAGTAAAGCATTCTCTTCCCAATGGAAAGGGATCGGCTATAGTCAACTCGGTTGACCAAATGGTAAAGAGAAAAGCTAAGTCTGTGATAGTCCTGTGTACCATTATCAAAGGGTCCATATGTTTGCATTGCCAAAGAAAGGGCATTGGTTGCGAAGCTGCCAAATTTACCTAAGGATGTTAAAGTCAATAAGTTTGACTCTACTTCAGGTAAAATCCACTATCTAACTCTGTTAAGTTTCTATTCTGAGATTCTTGATACATGATGTGACCGGGTCGCATGGTGATGGTTTAAGAATCAAAGGAAAGTGAAGAAACTTAAAGGGAGAATATGCTGAATCTGATCGCATAGATGGATTTCTATCGCATAGTTTGAAAAAATCGGATTCTTGAGCTACTTCTTAGGAGTTATGAGATATTGCTTAGGAATAGATAACAACAAGTTTTCATATGGATTGTAAGGATAGTTTTTCCGCAAAGTTTTAAAATAAAAGAAATTTTTTTTTGATTTTATTTATTTTAAAATATCCTTACAATGGCATTTAAGGAAAAATTGTTGCTTATATAATTCCGTTAAGAGCAAGAGTGGAAATATGAAATTGATTCTTTCATTTGTGGTAATGTCTAAATTTACCAAATAAGGAAAGATTCTCATCATCCAAGGTTCAATTGGACCGGAACTTGGAATCATGCAAGTTGTATAGCATGATGAATGAGAACTTTCAAGTTTTGGAAAATTAAGACTAATTACTTGTTCACATGGATGTGTGAATCAAGTAAAGGACTAAGGGATCGAGTACACATTCTTGTGCACTGGTCAAGTCCACCACAAAAAGTTTGATAAGACTATTCGTCATGATTTACTTAAGTTCAGTAAATATGATTATACTTACGAGCTTAAGTGTAACTCTAAGACATTGGAAAAGGTTCCAATGTAAGGCAGAGCGAATAAGAAGAATCAATTTAGGAAGAAGGATAAAAGTTTCTCAAATCTGAAAAGATGGGAGAGTACTTTAGTATCAGTTTTTGTGATCATCTTAATGATTAAGAAACCATAGCACAATTAGTTCTCTAAGGAAATCTTAGTGCATTCTTATGACTAAGAAGAGGGATCTTGAATTGTTGAAGTGGTTAAATCAAGAAGATGAGTCATACTTCGTTCCAATACAAGTCTTAGAGTCATACTCCAAGATTGTCATTTGAGTGACATGTCTTAAAGAAGGTTTAAAACACTTGTCAAATGTAAGAGTAAAAGTTTTCTACTCTTGTACATTTGAAATTGGTAAGTTGTGATGTTTTGGATAAAACAAAGACCAACTTAGGCCAATTGGGTAAAGTGTTTTTCTTGATTAGAATCCGCACTATCTCTTGGATGTTTGACAAGGGAGTCTTATATGTCAAGAGGACAGTGGGAGTCTTAAAGGTCTTGAAAGTCTCAAGAAATAATCAAGAATAAAACCTCAAGTTTTTCACTAGCACACGACTTGAGGTTTATAACCTATCGTGTTGACATATCTGTGCCCATTCCAGTTAAAGTTGGATTTGCATATGAGTTCTTAGAGTTCTCAGTTTGTTGCATAACAACTTGGAAGCAATGGCAGGCCCTTGAGCTGCCAGGTGGCAAGAAGTTAAGATTGAGTTCAATCCATATGGTTTTGGATTTGTCATTATCTTTGTCTTGTGATTATGGTTTGACAAATTCATATGGGTAGGAACTCATACACCATATAAATCTAAGTGTCATAAGGTTTCTCTCCGATTCATGAAAATGATGGTGAGGAAACGCTTTCACTAAGTAGATTTTACGAAGATATCAATTGTGTTATTTGCATTTTCAAAAAGTCGTTAGTGGAGCGCGTGTGGTTAACCGGCACACTAACATGGACTTGTGAGAAATGGCAAATGCCTAAGCAATTGAGACTATGATTACGGTATCCCTTTTCATGGTTCTTGAAGTTGCTTAGACACACAGGTGAGCTATCTACGGAAAGGGTGTATGAATCTAAATTTCAGACTGTCCAGCTGATTTCTGAGAACATGTCAAAGCTAGTGGGAGCATAAGTGTTATGCTAATAATCATCATGTTAGTGGGAGCATGATAATTATGATAAGTATTGCAAGTTAGCAATGTTAATTATAGAAAACAAAAGTTTCAATTGGGAAAAAGTTGTTTTGCTATAATTAAGGGAGAGGAAATTATGCTTCATCTCAAATCTATAAGCTTAGATCGTGAGGTTTTAATCATTTAGTCAAGGATATATATGAATTTCATGTTGGAATGGCTCAACATAAGGAAATTCTGTATATGGGTCCATTATTTGCGTTCTAAAATTCGATTATGATTACGGCATCCCTTTTCATAATATGAATTATGAGAACTTGGCAAATTGAAATGGAAATATTATAGCAAAAGACTGGTTTAGTCTTTATGTAAGACATCATGAATCGTGTCCCATATGCTTCGGATATAGGATCGATTACATGTGCTATATTCATCCGTTCTAAAATTTTCCAAATGCCTGGGGCATTAAGAAGGGAAAAGGTTTAGAACTGGATATGACTAAAAGGATTAAACAATTGTCGAGGACAATCTAAGGTTTACCAAAGATTGGTTGCTCAAGGACAGTTGGAAGTATAGTGATAATTCTGGAAGGACCATATTGACATAATCTGTAAGGAGGCAACTCTTGGTCAGAAGTGATAGTCAAAATGGAATCTGGAAATGTTTCAAAGTTAGAATTTTTCAATCTGTGTAAGATTAAGGAAACTTAATGCAAGAAGGATGTTTCCAAGGAGCTGATCTCCTTTGGAATACTCTGTAATGATTGTTGTCAAGTCTTTTTGACTTTGTGCATAATCATTATGAGAGGATCAATGCACATAAGTTTAGAATCTAACAGATTTCAGTAAATGGCATGAATTTGGAATTCTTGCATTTGCGGTAAGGATTTGGGAGTGTGAAAAGAGAATCATTGAAGTTATGTTCAATTGATCTAGTTCACAAAGTAAGGATCATAGACAAACATAGTATGCATACTTGGTGTGTGGCATGACTAGTGTTTAAGAAAACATAGTGTACATGCTTGGAGCATGGGACAACTATTGTTTTAAATTCAAGAATAAAGTTGATAGCTGAAACAGTATACAATGAATAATGTGTAATCATATGGTGATAAATAAAAGGTGTTTTATTTATGTTCAAAGAGTTGATACCATATTGGATTCAATTATTATTGTGTTTCACATTGCATGTTTTGACTTCCCGAATAAACTAGGTTATTCTTCCGGAATGACTAAGTTATTCAAACCATCCACAGTCGGTCATATGTTGGAAGTAGATATGAATTAAGACTGTCATGGGTTGGCTTGTAGAGGTCTAAGGTGTTGGACAAAGGGCTACAACACTCATGAGTGCTCATAAGTTCTGAGTATTGGATTCAACCCGCGCTCATTGGAATCACTTCATGGATTTTATCACGAGTGATCATGAGACGATAATATCTTATATTCTTCAAACCTAGAGATATGAGTTGTTACTATGAGTTGGTTGTACATTGATTGCACGAAAACGCATTTGGTAACTCGGTGCTATAAAACGTGCCTTTGTGTATGATTCAACAAGTAGTAGAACAAGCCATATGAGTCGAAGTTTATCCATTCCTTTTACCTTCGGGATAAAAGCGATATCTGTGGGCCCCTCGATGATTTGATGATGACAAATGGAAGTGCTCGGCCGGGCCAGGACTGATTTGATTCGTTCAATTAGTCAGTCGTCATAAATCGGAAATCGGGAAACAACAAATGGACAGAGAGAATGATTATAATCCATGTCTCAGTCCATATGATATCTAGAATGGAGGAATATATGATCCCTTATCTAATGGACAAGTTCGTTGACAAGATCAGAGTTCGACAACGGCTTTAAGAGCTACGATTGCCAGTTAGGTTTGAAGTCATACGCAATAATAGTTTTAGACTTATCCAAGTGGGAGACTGTTGGATTAATGTCTAAGTCCATAACTATATTTGGTATGTACTTAACCCGACCCGGCATGGTCCATTTGGGTTGCACTTCACCGACACAATTTATGTGGATAATCTTTTGAGAATAGTATGTTTATGATTAATATTAATATATTATAAGTTCTAATATATTAATATGGAATCATATTATTTAATTAGTATTGATCAAGAATTAATTTATAATTAATTAAGTGATCAAAAGGAACTAATTAAATATGGACTCTTATATATATGGAATGGGCCAAGTTCATTTAGGTTGGGCTAAGCTTTGATGGATAGTCCATGGAGTGTTTAACCCATGGATCCTAGGAAATGAAAGGCCATGGGTATTAGGGTTTAACCCTAATCCTCCACACTATATAAAGATGTCCTTGGTTGGTGAAATTGGCACTAGTGTGTGGATACACTATGAGGGCTAGCCGATTTCACTAAGAGAGAACCAAGTATTCATATTCTCTAAAGTCTTCCAAGGTGTCTTGGTGATTTGTGATTCCACTTGAGGCTTCCACACTATTGGGGCTAAGCTCTTAAAGCTTGAAGACATCAAGCTACATCAAGAGGTATGTATTCTATCTTGTTACATTCATAGTTTTTGTATGCTAGATTAGGATAATACCTTGGATGTTCTTATTTGCATGTATAATAGAGAAAACATAGATCCAAGGTATTTAGGGTTGCATGTACACTTAGGAAGTGTTAGAATGCTCAAAACCCAACACTAGATACAGATAACTTTAATGTGACAGGTGGATTATCATGTATATCTCCCTGCTCAACCTATCCGAGCGTCGTATTGTCAGGCTAAACAGATTTAACTAGGTCAAGATTTGTCAAGTCTTTGAATTCCTAAAGTTCAACTCTGCCTAGTCAAGTCCATTTAGAATCTTTTGTGCCTACCATCGCATTGAACACATAGCCTAGACAATTCAGATTCAGTCCCTTACACAGATTCAGATTGCTTGTTATCACATGATTATATCACTTCCCAAAACATCTCCCTCAAACTCATTTCATAACCAACATATTTTTGGATTTTCTGATTTTCTAATGCTTTTGGATTTTCTTAAATTTTCTAATTTTTGTTTTGTTTTTATTTCTCCCCCAAAATTTGTGCATAGGAGAGAAACGAAAGTAAATGCACAAATTTAAACTATCCTAAAACAAAAATTAGTCTTTAAAGTGAATCATCTTAAGAAAAACTCAGGAGTATAGAGAAGAAAAATCAAACCGTAAGTCACCGACTGAATTTGCATCCAGAAGGTCTGAGAACTGCACGTGTAATCTCAGAACAGATCCGAAAATTATTCATGTCATTAAGCACTAACCCCATATGTGATCTCTTCTTTTCTTCCTTTCCCGAAAAGGACACATACTCCCAAACAATGTTCTGAGTGTTGTACAGTTGAGAGATGTCTCCTATCATGTGCTAGGAATAGCCACTACCAACAAACGAAGTCTGATGATATTCCTCCATAGCGGCTCTGACACAGAGCGGGATCAGTTAGTCTTTGGAACCCAGTCCATTTTGAAACTGGGTCGACCTTTGTCATTAACGCTCGGTACTCTCTCCCAAGACATATACTGCTCATCGCAAACAAAAGATGTAGATATATTAGAATCGTTAGAAGATTTGGGAGAGTGAGCCTTTGGAACCCATTTATGGTTGGGTTTAACCCATTTCTTTTTCGATCTGATGGGTGGCTCGGTACATGATTTTGAAGTTGATGTCGGCCTTTGAGATGACTTTGACCTAACCGGTCTATGTTTCACTGGAGCATCTCTTGGATTGGGCTTCATGGCCGACATTCCCTTCTTGCCCTTGGGATGCAGATTCTTGGCCTTGCGGGTTTGATTCTTGGCCTTTTGTGCGTTCCAGTCACCATGGATTGAACGTGACTTTGAGGGGTTTCTTTTGGAGTATCTCCCTCTTGGCGCGTTCTGCCAGCCTTGTGCATAGTAAGGAACGTATGCACGATTTGGACAGTTTCTGGCAATGTGTCCAGGTGTTCCACAATGAAAACAAGTCTTTTTCTTCACTGGGAAATTGTTTCTTCCTGCCCCTGGTGGCATGTCTTTTCCTTGTCTCTTGCTTTTCCCACACGCACAATTGCAGCATGCATTCTGTTTAACTTGATTTGGTGGCCTGTACTTCTCCACAATAGGTTGATCAGAAGCAACTGAGTTCGAAGCAACAGATTCAGAGCTCAAGGAGATGTTGGTTTGTTCCTTGTTCTCATCTTCTGCTACTTTACTATCAGACACACTTTCTTCAGCTGCTTGCTTGTATTGGTTTAAGGATTGATCTGCATATGAAGTAGAAACATTGGTATTTCCAACATTAATAATGCCTCCTGATACAAAACCAGCTGGTTTGCCATAAACCATGAATGGTTCGTTGGCAATCTCCTTTTTAGACAAGGGTTGATACTGATATGTATAACTAAAAGGAGGAGGTACATTATCGTATCCTAAACCCTTTGACTGATTATGTTTAAATTTCATGCAATGGTCTATCATGTTGGCAACTACTTTGCTTGATACATCAAACTTTTTAAAATCAAAATTTGCAGTTTCAAATTGCCCTTTTAATGTATCAAGCTCAGTAATTAACTCAACATTCTGCCTCTTGATATAATCATAATGTTCACATTTTTAACTGTAGTCTTGCTGAATTCTCTTAAAGTCCTTTATTTTTGTTTCTAATTCAGCCTTCAGGGGTGTCTGTCCTTTCCTGAGTTGATATCCTTCATATATCAGGTCCTCAACTTCTCTTTTTAAAAAATCAATTTGTTCCCGAAGAAATTTAATCGTATCTTCACTAGATAGTGTACATGAAACTTCACATGATTGAGAACATGAAACTTCATTGACCGGGAGGTTTGCGGAACTCATTGTTTTTCCACATTTCAAAGCGTCAATTTCTTCAATTATATCAGCTAAACTAAAACGATTGAGATCTTTTGTCTTCTTGATGACAGCCACGTTCATATCCCACGATTTCGGAAGTGAATTCAATAGCTTTTTGTTTATCTCAGATTTGGTCAAGAAGATCCCAGCTATATTCATCTCAGAAGTGAGTGTGGTAAATCGCTGCAACAGAGCTTCCAGGGTTTCTCCAGGGATATAATCGAACATGTTGAAATTTTGTCTTAACATCTCCTGACAATCTCTTTCATGTCTTCAATTCCCTTGTAGACCTCAAAAACCATTAAAAGCACAACTAGAACTTAAAAGTCAAACCCAAAAAGATGCCCTTAACTATAAACTTCAAAAGTCAACCTTAGAATTCAAATTTAAAAAGTCAAACTCAAAAGTCAAACTTAAAAGTCAAACCGAAAAGCTAAATTTGAACATTTAAAAGTTAAACGAGAAAGTCAAAGTTTAAAGTCAAAGGTAAAACTTGAAAGTCAAAGTCAAAATTTTAAGGTAAGAAGTTAAAAAATAAAGTCAAAAATTAAAAAACTAAATTTTTGGGTTGAAAATGGAATTTTAAAATAAAGAAAATTGATTTTTTGGGGTTAAAAGTGTTAAATTTGCGAAAGTTTGGAACCGAACGGGAGTCTTTAAGAAAAAAAACGGGAGTTAAGGAACAAGATGCAGCCTAGAAGAGTTGGTAAGGTGCTGGGTTACTCAACTAGAGGTCGCAGGTTCGATCCCCAGTACCCACCAATCTGTTTCCTAACTTTTAATGTGAAGCTGCTGTGCTACGCGAACTGCTGCAAAGCTTGCTGAACAAGGTGCGAGGTGAGGACGAGGCTGAGGTGCGAACCTGTTGTGCGTGGCGAAGATTGTTGCTGCTGAGCTGGCTAGCCTAGTCGTTCACCGAGCCGAATTCCGAGCCGAGGCCGCAAACTCCGGTGGCCGTAAACTGCCGACCTTAAACTCCGGTGACCGTAAACTCCCGCAACCGTAAACCGCCGACCGTAAACACGTTTACGACCGTAATCTCCGGACCATAAACTCTTCAACGACAGTAAACACAGCTTCAGATCGCGAAAAAAACAACGTTTTTCACCATTTTTGCTCCAAAATTCGATCAAAAACTCGTTCTTATGAAAAACGCGAAGAACAACCCCCCCCCCCCTAATTTTCAGAGATCTATCCAAAAACGCAAGAATCTTTCCAAAATAAGATCAAATCGGCTCCAAATCTGACAAAGATGAGTGATATAATCTAAGCTCTGATACCAATTGTAAGTCCCTAATCTGGTTGTGTATCAATCAGATCCGTTTGATGGTGCGGAATCCCAATCAAACGAATGATATCAGATCAAATAGAGGAGATGGAGAAGAAGAATAATATGAATCTCAATGTATTAATGAATAGAATGATGATCCTTTACATGAGATTCACACACACTTTTTCTTCTCTCTTGTTTCTCTCTCTAGAACACCTTCAAAATGCACACACTTAAGCTCCTCTTTTATATGTGTTTATAACTCACATGCACTCCTCACCCTATATATATGGACCTAAGGCCAAGCCAAAATACAAATAATCCAATGCTCGGTCCAAGCTACAATTAATCCTATACTATTTTTGGCCCAAAAAATAAAAACAATAAATGCTTAGAAAAGCAAAGTATAAACCATATTTTCGACCCAACAAAGCACTAACTGAGTTTACTGGTTTGACTTGTTGAATTTGTTTGACTTGACTTCAGAAATTATCGGTTGTCACAGGTATGTTATGTGTAATTTGGTATGTGTTTATATTATCAGTAGGATACTATTATTGACAATGTCATGTAATGCACATTGTTATTTGTATGTGTATATGTATATGTATATGTAGTTTGGCATGTGTATGTATTTGTGTAATTCGTTTGTGTATGTGTAATTTCGCATGTGTATTGTAATTGGTATGTTTATTTGGTATGTGGGTGGAATTTGGTATGTGCATGTCTAATTAGTATGTTTATATGTGTATTTAGTATATGTGTATTTTTTGCAATGTGTAAACTACAATGCTATAATGAAAAAAAATAATAAACAAAGTAAAGTATGATGTTATTATTGACAATGTTATTTAAGTACATTGCTATAATAGGGAAAAACAAAAATATGTTTTTTGTGTTATTGCGTTTGTTTGGATCTGGTTGCTTTACATCATGGCTAACGTTATGATATATAGGCCTGGGACATGAGGGTGATACACATAGAGATCCACCACCTCTATTCTGTGGAGGTCGTGGCCAACATGAGTAGGAGGGTAAGTCTTATTAAGATTTATTATTTTCTATATCTATTCAGTTAATATAAACTATCATTACTAATAATTATTTTATTATATTTGAAGTTATTCAGCAGAAGGAAATAATAGGAAAAGCTCAAAACCTTAAGCTCGAAAAGGAGTTATTTAAAAATAAGGGAAGACCTATAGATTTGGAATTTTATTGGGATCTTACATATGATCTAGTTCTAGAACCTAAACATATGTTTCCCTGTGAGATTGGAAGATAATGTGGCAGATTGTACCTTTTGATAGAAAAAGACGGAAAAAAAAGTTTTCCCATAATATAAGATGTCGTAAAATACCATATAATGGTAAGTTATTTATATTAGAGTATTTATATGTTTAATTATGATTGTTTCTTACCCAAGTAAGTTTTTTGATAGACAGTTCTATTTGGATGGGGTTTCCCAGGATGTATTGTCACTAACATCGTCGTCGATAATGCCGAAACGTCGAATAAGTGTCATGTTTTGTCGAATTACCCCATTTTTCGATCACGTATGTCAATGTAACGGCTAATTTGTCAAGTATGCTACAAGAGAATTAGTGATGACATCAATAGCTGCAATTTTGTCGTTGCTAATGCTAAAAAAATTAACCTTGAATTTTTCCGTCAGGTTACCACTTTGTCATCGTTATTGGTCATGTATCATCGCAAAAGAAGTCGCCACTAAGGCCCTCATTTTGCAGATTACACGGAGATAACTCATATTTTTTCCTCTCCCACTATTTTTACGTTTAGTTGCATTTCCTCTTCGTCGTTCTGTCACCACCAAGCCACATTATCGTCATTTCACGACCATAGCACTAGAGATTGAATACCGACAACAAGATTCTATATTATCAACGACTTTTTGAACATCAACGCCAATGGTACATGTTTCTCCTCCCTCCTTTCTCTTTCTTTTTCTCTTTTGACCTTTATTATCTGTTTAATAACAACACTTATGGGTTTTTGGGTATTTAAGCATATCGACTGTTTCTTTGCTATTCCATGTGAATTCCAGTTACACCACACCACCACCACTAATTACACGTTCTTTCACTCATAATTTCATTGTGTGTGTGTGTATATATATATATATATATATATATGTGTGTGTGTGTGTGTGTGTGTTTGTGTTTGTGTTTGGTTTATGTGTGTGAAAGCTGAGACATATATGAAATCTATGAAGGTTTTTATGTGTGTAAATTTGTGATATATGTGTTGAGTAGTACAAGATTGGTATGAATGTTTGGTTTGCATATGGGTATGTGTAATTGGTTCGTATAGGTGTTGAATAATACATGATTAGTATATGTTAGTATGTATCTATAATTGGTTATTATATGTGTTTATTTGTGTATTTGGTTTTTATATGTGTAATCGGTATTTATATGTCTATATGTATGTGTATGTGTAATTTGGTATATATATGTGTAATTGGTATTTGTTTGTGTATTTGGTATGTGTAGTTGTTATTTGGTATGTGTATATGTAATCTGTAGTAAACTATTATTCATAATTCTATGTAAAGTACATTGTTATTTGTATGTGTATATGTATATGTATGTGTAATTTGGTATGTGTATGTGTTTGTGTAATTAGTATGTGTATTTGGTATGTGTAATTGTAATTTCATTTATGTATGTGTTATTGGTATATTTATTTTGTATGTGAGTGTAATTTGGTATGTGTATGTGTAATTGGTATGTTTATATGTGTACATGGCATATGTGTATATGTATATATCTGTATTTCTTTTGCAAGTTGTAAACTAAAATGCTATAATGGAAAAACAAAAACAAAAAAAGTAGAATGTTATTAATGACAATGTAATTTAAATCACATTACTATAATAGAAAGCAACAACATAATATGATTATTAAGATACAATGCTATAATAGGAAAAAAAAATATGTTTTTCAGGCTCTTGCGGTTGTTTGGATCTTGTTGCTTTACACTATGGCTAACGTTATGATATATTGGTCGGGGACATGGGGGTGATGGACACGGAGATCCACTACCTCTAGTCCGTGGAGGTCGTGGCCAATATGAGTAGGATGGTAGGTCTTATTAAGATTTATTATTTTTCTATATTTATTCAATTAATATAAACTATCGTTACTAGTAATTTTTTAGTATATTTAAAGCTATTCAAAGGAAGGAAACTATAGGAAAAGCTAAAAACCTTAAGCTCGAAAATGAACTAATAAAAAAATAAGGGAAACTAGTAGATTTGGACTTTTGTAGGCATTTACATATGATATAGTACTAGAACCTAAAGATTTGTTTCCCCGTCAAATTAAGATGATAATGTGGCAGATTGTACCTTTCGATAGAAAAAAAATGGAAAAAATGTTTCCCTCGTTATAGAGGATGCCATAAAATACAATATCATGGTAAATTATTTACATAAGATTATTTATATGTTTAAGTATGACAAGTTTTTACTTAACTAGGCTTTTTGTAGACAAAGTTCTATTTGGATTGGGTTTCCCTGGATCCCGAGGATGCTAGGTTGTTAGAAAGTTTTGAGGAAGCTCTAAAAAATATTTTAAATACCGTAAAGCTGAGGCGGGGACATATTTTGAGACAATCGGAGGGTATGATGATATCCCAAGAGCATTAGAAAGTTGTCCTGAAGGTACAGATGCTAATAATAGGCAGAAAACAATTGAGTATTTCCAAATGGATACACATAAAAGGGGATTGGTGGAAAACAAAAGAGTCTGTGAATAACAAAAGTATGCAAATTGTGGGGAGATGAGCTCATAAAACAGTGTATGCTATTAAAAAAATTAACTTATGATATATGTAATTATTTATTTAAAATATAATCTAATTTTTAATGTTAAACAAGACAAGGAGAGAGTTGAAGTGTTTTACGATGCTCACACCGATCAGAATGGTGTTTTTGATAGTGTTTTAGCCGAGAAGAAATACGTAAGTATTTAATTATAATTTTATCATATAAGTGTTTATTTATACTCAATTGTTAATAATTTTGTAAAATATAGAATTAGTTCATGCGTAAGCTCGTAGAAGAAACTCAAGTGTTAAACGGAGAAAGAGATCTAATACCAGCGGAAGAAAGAGCTTGTTTTGAGAAATTATTAGAAGCTCCGCATGGCCATATTAAAGGCATTGGACGAAAACCTTCTGCCTTTCTGCCGACTGCATAACCATCACAGCCACCACCACAATCACAAGCATCACAGGTAAAATAAGACTATTTAATTTCAAAGTGTTGTACATATAATGATCATTTGATCAATGAATCCATGTTGGTTTGGTAATTTTTGTTTATGATGATTATTTGTTAAACTTTGGTAATTGGTTTTTCGTACTTTGGTCATTGGTTTTGATAGTTTTTGTCACATCCCCGGACCACAACTGCGAAAACGTCCGGAGGCGGGTGACTTCATTGTGTAGTATCATAACAATTGCATATAAATGAAACATAGAAAATCCAAACAACATACATCAATATAAAAAGCTTACATTGTTTTACATCATGTTTATGTTCTCAAATTTTACACAAAAGAAACATCGGTAAGCAATTCCCAAAATACAGCAAAATAATCCTGAGTCCGCGATCCATAACCTGCTTATTGGTTTCCCGAGAATACAACTCGTTTGAAAAGCGTCAACATAAAATATGTTGGTGAATTCATAAGCATTTTCATGAAAAACTTCGATGGTAGTTTAGAAATCCAGAAAATCCAATATCTTCTTATCAAAATAGCTGTAAGTCTTGTTTCAAAACGAGTATAGTTGCATGTATGTAACATCCCGACATTTAGGTATAGCTCTCTGATCTTTTTCTTTCCTCAAGTTGTCAAAATTAGTCCTTGAAAGAATGTAGGACATTTGAGTACTTTGGGCGTAAGGGAGAGTACACTGCGCGTACTCACGAGCGTATTCTTGACGCATAGTCTACCCAGTATGTTGGGAATACCATAGTGTACGTTGGGCGTACTAGATTCAAATTGAAACACTAATTGTGGGGGTTATCCCTATATAAGGAACATTATGGCCTCACTTTTAGCCACCAATTCAAGAGAGCAAAACCCTAAGTGTGCCCTAACCCTCATTCTAGAGCTTGTGTGAGTGTGGTTGAGCTTGAAAGTATTCTTGTGTGCTTTTAAAGAGAAGGAGGTGTCATTGAAGGAGCTAGAGTTGGAGGGCAAACTTTGGATCTGAAATTTCTGAGGTTGGAGCATCATTTGGAGGTAAAAAGCTTGGAGCTTTCTCAATCTTTTTGATTTGTGCATCATGGACCAATTCTAGGGTTTTTGTCCCAAAGGTGGAGACTTTATGAGTAAAGGAGCTCCATAGACCTTGATCTGTCCATATTCAATGTATAAAGTCTTATAGATCCATAAAAATACAATCTTGGACGTTAAGAGTGAGCCATGCATGAGGTATGAGCTCTTTAAGGAAGGAAGTGGTGTGTTTTGGATGATGATGACCTTTACAGTCATGCAAAGGCGTAAAGCCTTAGACTTTATGGATTAGGAGGCTGTAGGGGGTCCAAATCTGTATTTTGAGCGAAGGTCTTAACGGATTAAGACCATAAGTAAGATAATAGTGAAACTGGGACGTACGCTGAGCGTAAATCCCAGTACGCGGGGCGTAAGGTTCCAACAACCCGATATCAGCAGTGGTCGAGTACGCCCAGCGTAGGGATCTGGTACGCGCCGCGTACTCCTTAGGGTTGACTTTTGTTGACTTTTAGGGTTTAGTCAACAAATGGACTTTTGGACCCTTGAAGGGGTAGAATGGTCTTTTACCCTTCTGAGAGAGCATAGGAAGGGATTAGTCTAGCCTTTGAGAGCCTTTATTAAGTAGAGATATTTTCTGCCTTTATTAAGTAGAGCCTTTATTAAGTAGAGATATTTAGGCGGAGGCTAGATCAGTGTTTCGAGTTCGAGATCATCTAAGTTTACCCGAGGTGAGTCTTCTCACTATACAATACCTAGAGTGGTAATTATGCATGACCATAGGGTCTTATGTGCTTGCCTGAGATATGCATTTTATGTGTGATATGTGTTGTTTGTTATATTATGTGATATTAGACCGAACTAGACGGTCCAACGAACTATGATATATTATGACCAAACCAGAGGGTCCAATGAACTATGAGACCGAAGGGTCCTCATTTAGACCAGACCAGAGGTTCCAACGAGTAGTGAGACTGGAGGGTTCTCACCCAGAGCGGACCAGAGGGTCCAACGAGCCATGGGGCTGGAGGGTCCCACTGAGACACATCGAACCGGAGGGTCCTACGGAGTTATAGCCTCGAGTGGCTAATATGCGTATGTGGTATTTTGGGGAACTTACTAAGCTTCGTGCTTACCGTGTTATGTGTTAGGTGTCTCAGGTTCTTATCAGGATCGCGGGAAGGTGGCGGCTCGATTGTACACACAAGAGAAAAGAGTCATGAATGAGGATCCTGGATTTTGATAATTACTTTTGAAAACTATTTTGAAATATGTTATGACATCGACACTTGAGATTTTGAGAATTATTATATGTGATGTTGGTAATTTAAAATCAAATTTTTTTTTTTTTGCAAATTTACAATGTTACAATGTATGTCTTAGTTCGTCATTTTCGAAATCGTATAAAATCGTCTCCTCCAGAAAATCCTATATTTTCTGATGTATAAAATAGTAGCTTTAACAAAACAATAACACTTGTGTGAAAAAGGTCTCATTTGAGGAAATCAAAACAAAGTTGATTGTAAACCAAAGGTAAAATCTGTATAAATACATTTCTGATATATTCTAGTGAGTCGTTATAACCATACTAATATGACAGAGTGTCTGTTATGACGTTCTTCAGGCGCCAGTTTTGTTTAAGACATTTGTCACCCTAGACTGGTCGGTTTAGCTGTAGCGAACAACGAAGGTGCGGGGTGTCAACCCTGTATACACAAATTCCCGCTCCCCCTCCAGAAGACTCTGGTTATAGCTCTTACAGGACTTTAGGCATACACTATTATATAAATATATGTACTGTGAAGATTTGTTTGACTAGAATACTAACAGCTCTTTGAGCAAATCTTGAAATCCGTTATTGGCTAAATAAATAGTAATAGTTGCATTCGTTGACTAGATTTTTCGTTTCGTTTCATTTCGTTTGTTGGAATTAATCCATTTTGAATATTTATCAAAATGATCGAATCTTATCAAAGTCGGCAAAATATCCCTTCCTTTTATAAATTACTAGTGAGACCTAATTTGTCGGAAGGTGTCAAGTTAGATTTGTATAAACAATGACTTGTGTGAAGTTATGACAGCAGCTTTATGACATGCAAAGATTTCTGTCATAAGGGCTCTATTCGTATATTTTCTTGGTGAAATTATTTATCTAGAATATTCATAAATAATCACTAATAGTTTGCAAAAAGTCACTAATATGACATAAAGTTCCAATTTCTGAAAGAATTATAGAAACAGTGTTAACATATCAAGATATATTTCAACTACTTTTACTTCAAGACAAGAAGCCATGGTTAAAGGGGGTATGTTGGACATTTTCAAAAATTTGGGAGGCTCCTTTTGTAAACAAAGTATTCCTTATGTGGTGATGAAAATATTTTCTGAACTTCATGAGATTTGTGAATTCTCACGTTTATGAAAAGTTGAAATAAAATAATAATATTTCTACACACACATCTCAACATAGGTGTACTTGCAATTATTCAAGAATTTAGAACAAGAGTTGACTTGTACTCTCCCCCAAAAATAATAAAAACTTAGAAAAGATGGGGTATGAAGCTCACCTTGGTTAGCTTGCTGGGTGATTTGAAGAGATGTGAGGAAATTTCCAAGCTCCAAAACTTGGAAGGTTCTTTAATCTTTAGAATATTCTAAGAATAATTTTATGTGTAAATATAATGAAATCTTATGAATAATGTGGAGAATTATTATTTAAAGAGGATAAAATACTTACAAAAGAAATCTTGAAATTTTCTTTGAAGGAGATGAGACTTGAAGCTTCAGTAAGTGGAGAGCACCCTTAGGAGTTTTCTAGGAGTGAAAATGAAAAGTGGAACTTGGGGAGGAAGGGTTCACGTATCTAAATGGGGAGGATAAGGGTGACTTGACATTTGCATGGAGGGCTGGTGGATAAACTTTATTTTCTATGGGTAATGTGTGTTTTACTGAGATTTGCATGAGAAAAGAGGGATTTGCATCACATCATAAAGTCAAACCCTTTTATCTTCTTAAAATCTCTTTACAAATCATGGGTATTAATTTATATAAATATGTTTAAAAGAATTAATTTTGGCATAAAATTGGGGTTTAGGATATGAAAAATACGAGTTTGGAGGAATTCCCCACGTCAAAATGCCTTAAAATGATGAAAAAGTCCGAAAATGATAAAAATCCGGAGTGTAGCCTTGCTCCTACGAGGGTCCGAAGGGCTGAGGGAAGTTCCGGATTGCTTAGGAAGGATTTCGGAGTCAGGTCCACAATTCCAGAGCATTTTCTCGGATTCCCGAAGCCATTTAGCAACTTCCAGAGTCAGTAAGGCGAGTTCCGAAGCGCTTCTTCTGATCCGGAGTGTATCCTCGGATCCGGAGGCCTATGCGAGATCTGGAGCGCAGCTATCAGTCCGGACCGGAGGCGCGAGGCTGACCAGGTGGTTCCAAAGCAAACTAAGTGTCCGAATGAGAGGCTTATTCCTTAGTCCATCAGAGGGTCCGAAGTAGGAAGGGGTTCCGACCCAAGAGGGTCCTTTTGGGTTTTCTCCCTCGGTTTTGGGCTGTTTTCGACTGAGGAAGGTACATAGAGAGATTTAGGAGAGATTTCGCATACTTGGAGTGATTTGGGAGAGATTTCACATACTTGGAGAGATTTGGGAGAGATTTCACATACTTGGAGAGATTTAGGAGGGATATCACATACTTGGAGAGATTTCGGAGAGATTTCACATACTTGGAGAGATTTGGGAGAGATTTCACATACATGGAGAGATTTGGGAGAGATTTCACATACTTGGAGAGATTTGAGAGAGAGAGAGAGATAGTGGGACAGATTGAGAGAGACTTTGTCGGGAGCCTTTATTAATGTTTTTCTTCGTAGTTCAAAGACCGTAGACTTAGTTACATCCATTTTGAGTGCTATACACCCCCGAAGGGCACTTAATAGTACTTTATAGAGTTGTTACTTCCCTAAATCAGATTAGGGTTTTAAGTTTTGAACATTTGAATCTGTCAAATGTTACTTTGCATTAGGATTTATAGTTGTACATTAGTAAACATAAAGAAATCCCTAACATATAAACACTAGTTGAGTTGACAAGATTGACTTGTTGACCTTGACTTGACTTTGACTTGACCAGAAGCTTGCCGGTTGTCATAGTTTTGGTTTATGTTGATAGTTTTTTATGTAGGTTTTTGTTAATAGTTTGATAAATATATAATTGTTACTTTGTTGGCTTGGTAATTTGTAATTTGGCAGCTACTTACATTTTGATAATTATTAGTTTGATCATAGCTAGTATGTTAACTTGGTTTATATGTTGGTAGTATGGTTTTACTTTGGTAATTGATAGGTTGACCATTTTTTTATGTTGATAGTTTAATTTATAAGTTTATATATATTGTTATTTATTATTTAGTTGGAGAATCTCCATGCATTACTTAACGACCGGTGTGTAGTGTGGAACTTCATGCATTCTTTCATTTATGGAAACCACCAAGTTATACCAGAGGAAACGAACCAAGATGATATTGAAGAAAACAAGGGGAACGAATATGATGACATGTCCAACTAGTTTAGGTTTTGTTATACTTTGTATAACATAACATTATAACACTTTTGGTACTTATTTTGACATATATGTATGGAATTATAATACTTTTGCTACTTAAGTGGATGTCGTTATGTAATTGTTTTTTTGCATTTAATGTTTTCATGTACTTAATGGCGTTACGTATCAATGTTTCTGCACCAAAAAATAACTGATTAAAAAGAAAAAAACCACGGCTAAAGCTTCTTAAAATCACCGTTAGTAATCGTTTTTTAATATCACTCTTAATAATCGTTTTTCTTATATTTTAATTAATTAGGATACTACTAATTATGACGCATTTTGCATATAACTTTGACAATGTTAACTCTGACTCTAAAAGGAAACAACAAATAAAGCGAGGAGACACACTTGATTTTTGTTCATTATTGATTATTGGACAACTCATAAAGCTTCATTTACATTGTTTCAATTTTCTATCACGTTATGCTAGCAAATAATATATTCTTAGTGGAAAATTCCCACATACAATTATATTATTTCCTAACAACTTTATGTCCATTAGCATTCTTTTCTTTTTCAGCTTCATTCATCAATTCAGAGCACCACCAACCACCCTCAGAAGCTCCAAAACTGATCAGGTTAGTTTTTGTTTGTGTTCTACTACTGCTATGAGGCTTTGAATGCGACCCAGATGAAATTCAGTAACGGGTCTACTTTTAATTTATATTTAAAAAATTTATGGCAATTGATTTTTAATTTTTAGAGCAACTCAACTTCAGAAATTTGAAGTGCCAAGCCTTCAAATGATTACGGCACTACAATTTGGGTTTTAGCTATTTTTATGGAGTTATATATCACGGCTACTTTACTTACCTTTTATTATATGAAATCATATTTGGAAATTCAAATCTTATGACTCTTATATACGAAACCATACTCTTAGACTTTTGGTTCAAAAACGTTTTCATAGTTTAATACGATAATCTACAACCCAAAATCTGAGTAAACTTTGAAATCATGGAAGCTTTTTTACAATAAAAAATCTACAGTGAACTCCTTTGGGAGGATCGAACATTGTATGCAGTGAAAATCGAATTATGTTTCTTCATGTTCTCAGTCTGAATCCTTATGATATTCCATTTCATTTTATTCCCTTAATTTAGTTTATAAACCAACTTCAGGTGCGAATGCTCTTAAATGGATCTGCTGTTCCCCATAAACAAACTTACGCAACATTAGAGTATTTGTATTTTTACATATTGAAATGGATGTTCTAGTATCTCTATTCCTATCGAATTTTTTAGTATATTAACATATCGTTAAGCTCCGGCCATTTGTTATTTAACTGACAGAGGTTCAAGAATTCTGCTTAACATGTGTTTAAGCTACCATTTGTTATTTAATTGACAGACGTTCAAGAGAGTTTAGTGGCATCTCAGTTATACATATATAATGTCTCTCATGGAAGGAGTACAACACTTAAGAATTCCACTTGAAGACATAAAGTTGGCCACCAATAATTTTGGCGATGATAATTTCATTGCAAGTGGTGGATTTGGGAAAGTCTACTTAGGCGAACTCATCCTATCTGGACAGCCTATCACGGTTGCTGTAAAGAGATTGGATCGAACATTTGGACAAGGGGACCGAGAGTTCTTTATGGAAATTCAGATGCTTTCTTGCTATAAACACAAAAATCTCATATCTCTTATTGGGTTTTGTTACGAGGGTGCAGAAAGTATCCTCGTGTATGAGCATGCAAAACATGGAAGCCTTGACAAATATTTAAGTGACTCTAACCTATCTTGGACACAACGTCTCCAAATAAGCCTTGGTGCGGCATGTGGCTTTAATTACCTTCATAATGACGTGGGACAACAACACAGGGTCCTGCATCGGGACATAAAGAGTTCAAACATTCTCTTAAATGAGAATTGGGAAGCGAAAATCTCTGATTTTGGATTGTCAAAAATAGGCCCATCAAATGTTGACTTAACTTTTCTTGTCACTAATGCTTGTGGCACTGTCGGCTATGTTGATCCAGAATATGTAAGAAGCGGAATTCTAACAAAGGAGTCTGATGTGTATTCATTTGGCGTAGTGCTATTTGAAATCTTGTGTGGAAGGTTGGCACTTATTAAAACATATCAAGATGAACGTCGCGCTCTTTCTTCGTTGGCAAAAATGTATTGTGAAGACAACCGATTAGAAGAGATCATTGATCCCAATCTCATGAATAAAGTGAAGGTAGCTTCGTTAAAGCAGTTCTCAATGGTTGCATATCAATGCTTGAGGGAAAATCGAAGTGAACGCCCAACGATGGGCTGGATTGTTCAAAACCTTCATAAGGCATTGGAGCTTCAAGTAAGTTTCATAAGAAAGACTCTCAAATTAATGTCATTTTAGCATCTATTTTCCACCATTGACCTTGAATACTTATATATTTCCTTTATTGCTAGGATTCTAGCAAAGGATTTATTCGGGTAGGAACTTTGGGAAGAAGAAGTGAAGATCCTCAAAATAACTGGTCATTTGAACTTGAGAAAGGCCATAACCTTGTGAAGATAACTATTGACCATGGTAATGGAATATTCTCTCTTATGTTCACTAGCGAATCTAAAGGTGTTTTGCACGATTCCGACAAGTGTGGTGGTTTGGCTGGTGGAGAAACAGTTTCCGAGGTAAGTTGATCTTAATTCCACAAATCAATATGCATGTATGTCTTTTTGTAACATACTCTTTGTGTATGGTGGCTAATTAATCAGGTAATATTTGAAGGTGATGAGAATGTAATTGGCATTAATGGAACCATTGGTTCTCGAGATGGTTTTACAATAATTTCGTCATTATCCTTTCAGACAAACAAAAGGACCCATGGACCTTTTGGTCGAGCAACAGAAAGCGTTTTCTCTATACCATGGGAAAAAGGGTCGTTAGTTGGGTTTTATGGGCTTGCTAGTTATTGCATTGATAGCATTGGTATATATGTTAAACCTAATGAGGAAATCATAAGGGTTGGAACATGGGGAAAAACTCACCCTGGAAGTCCACAAAATGTTTGGTCGTTCCAACTTGAGAAAAATCAACATTTGAAGAAGATAACCATTAAGCACAGCGATAGCATAATCTCTCTCATCTTCACCACACAATATAGAAGCTTAACACACACCTCTGAAAGGGTTGGTCATGATTGGATTGGTTATATTCCGGATAGCGAACGAACCGTTTCTGAGGTAAACATTTCATAACTCAAGCAAGTTCACATATTTAATCTTAAAAATTTTACTTGGTTTTTCAGAAATGCGTGTTTCTCAAGAGACACGTATAATCTTATATTTTTATCATGAATAACAAACTACATCAATTCTATGTGTATATAGATCATACATAATCTTCTATTCATTTTCTGAATTTCTCCTTTTGCTATAATTTGTTATTTACATAGGTATTATTTGATTGGAACGAGGAAATAAATTCCATCAATGGAACAATTGATTTCTCAACGGGATATTGTCCTGGCTACAGAGTAATAACGTCAATATCATTTGTGACAAACAAAAAAACTCATGGACCATTTGGTAAAAAAAGAGGCGAGCTTTTCTCGGTATCATTTGATAGTGGTTCTTTTGCTGGATTTTACGGCCTTGCTGGCGCTTATATTGATAGTATTGGTATCTATTTAAGGACTCTCTAGTATGAGCTGAGGATTGATGGGGAAATATCTTTTTGTTTTTGTTAGATTTATGGTGCATGGTGTGTTTGTTATTCGAGTCTTTGTTAACATCTTTATTGTTTTTATATTCTGAATTTGATATTCATGCATCTACCCTTTAAGTATATGCAATCAAACTCTCACTGAATCATGATTTCAATGATTTTAAAGGGTTAAAGGACACGGTTTTGCAACCGGATTTGATGTTGGCGAATCCTATGTGAAATCCGTAATAGAACTTGGTTTTAAACCGAGTCTTTTTATGATAAAAAGAGCCCGATTTACATTCATATAACCGGGGCACATGACACCTTCAATGCCAATTTCATATGCATATTAGAACCGGTTCACTTTTGTATAACCGCAACATATGAAAACAAAATATATACCAGTTCAAGACAACCGGGTCGTAATAGACTTTTAGCCTCTTTTTCATATTAGATATAGAACCTGGTTTCTAGATAAGCAACCGGCTCCTTTTAACACTATGATATTTCTTAATATCCTTTTATGAAAATAACAACACAATAGTTATAGACTATCAATTCATAACATAGAGTGTACAGATAAACAATGTTTTTTATGTGGACATGTTAAATAAACAACCATAATAGTCATTGATAAAATAGAATCAAACAAAGATAACCCATCCTCTTTTGATCCCAAAGAGGCTATTTGTTTTTACTGCAATGACAAGTGTTATTGGAAAAGAAGCTCTTCAAAGTATCTACAAGATATCAAAGATGGCAAAGTGAATCCAACTTCTACAGGTTTATACACTATTTCATCTAATAACTCATTATCTTCACGTTATTGGGTCCTTCATACAAGTTGTGGATTTCACATTTATTCTTATCTGCAAGGACTAAGAAGAAGTGAGGAGGTGGAGCACGGTAGAATGAACTTGATCATGGGGAATAGGCACTCTTCTCCAATTACCAAAATTGGAGTTTATTGTATAGTGCTTAGTGATGGCGTTTGTTTAGATTTAATAAATTATTGCTACTCGTCATAAATGACAAGAAATATTATCTCCTTGCATGCATTGGTCAGACAAGGGTTTAGATATTCATTTAATGATTTGAATGGTTCTATTTCTGCTTATAAAAATGGTGTTTTTATATTTGAATATTTGCCTTGTGATGGTGTGTATGAAATTGTGACGTGTGCTGATAATTTAGGCAATAATGTGTTTAATATTGATTCGTCTAATGGTGTATACAAATCATACTTGTGGCATTGTCGTCTTGGACACATTAACAAGAAATGCATCGCCCAACTCCAAAACGATGGAGTGTTGGAATCATTTGGCCTAAGATCAGATGATAAATGCAAATCGTGCCTTTTGGGAACGATGAAAAAATCACCTTTCACTAGATCTTGTGAAATAGGTGAAAGTTTTTTGGATCTCATACACACAATTGTGTGTGGACCCTTCAGATCATCCACAAGGGATGTTAATCGATTCTATGTGACTTTCACTTATGATTATAGCAGATATTGTAATTTCTACTTAATCAAGCATAAGTCATAAACCTTTGAAAAGTTCAAATAATATTGATACACTTATTTTGTTAAACTTGTATGGATAAGGTTTTGGAGCACTGTTTCTATGTAATTAAAATGAAATTTTATGGTCTTATTTTTGGGGCGTTACAAGTTTTTATCAAAGCTTTAGTTTGAGGGATTCAGGCGTACTTTCGGGTGTGTCTGAACTCAAACTGAGGATTTGGTAAAAAAATTTCAAAAAGGAATACATTTTTGAGAAAAGATTTTTCTAAGACAAGACAGGGTGTGGTGCATGCAATCAGCCGAGCTCAAGTAATATTTCCTAAAATATCTATAAGGATTTGCTCAGGATTACATGATAGAATGTTAGGAAAGATGTCATTATATGCCTATTATATGAGCTTGTAGACTTACATGCTAGTACTGATTGGTCAGTGATTGGATGGCCTGATTAGATTATGCTTGGTTCACATTACTTGATGCTTGAATGTTGTTTGCTTTGTGCTTTAGAAGTTCTTACTAACTCTAGTTAACTAGTAAGAGGATATGCTAAGTTACATATTATGGGAACTAAAAATTTTAGAAGGTTAGATTTTAACGTTATTGCGCACTTTTATCTGATTCCTAACCGTTGTAGTGTGAGACCTCTCATTCAAAGAATTATCTAGTTTTAAGTAATATGTAATAGTATTTGTGAGCTAGTTAGAGGAAGTTAGCGGGAGTTCCTTCTGCAACTGATGGCGGAGAGTGGTGTGGAGATTGCCCTAGGAAAACCTAGGAAGAGATTTAGTGTTGGGAGCCTTGTCTTGATAAAGGATGTAAGTAAGGATTTCAAGCGAATGGGTGGATTAGCAGGATATGTGATTCCTTGTAGCCTAGAGAGGTAGGCTGCTATGCCAGATTTGGAATCTTCTTGGTAGGAAGTTAGATTGGGATGTTCTTCGTGGTAGAGAGGTAGGCTGCTAGGAGTGTTACTGTACGAATGTTACTTGTTTTGTGCTTTGTGGGACTTATGACGATGTGAGTTAACTATTAAGTAAATATGTTAGGTTACATGTGACATAGGTTAGATAATCTAAGAGTGACGGATTTGACCCTACTGCACAGCTCTTGTCTGAGTCCAACTATTGTAGGGATGCATCTTTCACTTGAAGGATTATTTAAGCTTTGCCACATGTGATTTTATTCATGAAGTGGTTAGCTGACATTATTGGGAATTTTTCAGTAGCTGATGACATGGTGAGGTCGGGAAGGTGACTTAGAGGATTCGGGAGGATTCTTAAGGAAAGTCTGGATAGGTATGGAAGGTAGTGTGGGCCCGTACCACCGAAATTATAGGATCCATACTCGAATCGGGGAGAGTCTTGGAGAATCTAGGAATCCTAGGAGATGAGGATTCTTTGATTTATTCAGATATTTTGCATGTTGTTTTCGGTATAGTGTTGAGCTCTTAGGAATGGGGTTCAGCTTCTGGTTCTGGCTCAGGTGCGGATACTGAGCCGATCAATGCACGCATGCGGGAGTTCATCTCATCGAAGATTACTCGTAGTATTTTGGAATGGACCTCAGTGATCTTTGGTTCTTCTAAGGAATGAAAGAAGGGATTTTGGAACTTTTGGATGGTCGTCTTGGGGCCTTTTGAATCGAGTTTATGGCAGGGCGGCTGGGGGGGGGGGGGGGGGGGGCTATTCTGGAGCCTGAGGCTTGTGGGCCCCTAGAATCCTTCAGGAAGGAGGATCCTATTCTTAGTTCTTGTCATTGGGATCGGAATGGAGTTTTGCACCACGTCCTCAGGATGGTCGAGGTAACTCAAGAGGAAGAGGTCAGATTTCCTTCAGATGCTTTTGCAGGTATGTATCGTTTGTTTTCTTTAGGGGGTTATCAGGAATTGGTATTGCTTTGGAATTTTTCCTGGGTCTTTAGTGAGTTATATCCCGGGTTGATTTTCTTCTATTGTCTAGATTATATTATCAAGGATTGTGATATGCCATTCCGCATGCCGAAAGTCTTCAATGAATCAGTAGTGGGTCGTATCTTGTTGAGTAGGGTTTAGCGTGTTCAGTTGTTATTATGAGTTTTGTCGGGATCAATTCAGGGATATTGTTTGGAGAATCTTTGGTCAGGGTTTTGGGTTAGTTCTCTATTAAAATAATGGTTCAGTTGTTTTAACCTTGATCTAGTAGGATCAGCAGTCGTCTATGGAAGAATTTTTAGGGTTCAACACTACCATTGCAAGGAGAGGAGTGGTAGCAGGAAGATGGTGGTGTCAGTGCATGAGTTGATTGGCCATTAGAAATGTCAGGGGAGTTTTATGTTCATACAGGTTCTAGATGGTTAGAATTCAGTAATTTTTTGAGGATGAAAGTTGGGATGAAGATTCGCCACTTCAGATCAAGGGTTATGGTTTTATTTCCCAGCATAAGACCTTAAAGAATTAGTGTGGTATCGTGGGAGGTGATTTGGATTATCAGAATGGTTAAGATTTCAAGAGTACTTTTCTGGACTTCAGGAGTTGGACGATCATTGAGATTGGCTAGTAATGGAACGCTAGTGTTGGTAGGCGCAGGTTATAGGCGGTTCATGCTAAATGAGGATTTTCAGGTTGGGAATCCATTGGATTGATGGGATGAGAGAGAGAGAGAGAGAGAGAGAGAGAGAGCTTTATCTAATCCAAGTGGGGGAGAATCGATCAGAATTTTTGGGAGTGGGATCGGGTATGGAACTGGGGCAAGCTTCGCATCCTGGTTAGGAAGAGAGACGACCCAATTGGTCATTTGGATTGAGGTTGTGTAAGTGGGATTTTAGGGAACTTCCAGTAGTTGGTTGACGTATTCTTGTTATCCATAGCAGCTTTGTGGATGGATCCAGATCGAGGTTTATTTTAGTGCCTCGTTGCCTGTTCTTGTCTGATGAAGGCTTTGGGGTTCGAAGCATGACCTGAACACTTGATTGGATACAGGTTGTGCTCAGGGTGCATAGGGTTGTGATGGATAGAGTGTGGTAAGACCACGGGTAGTAACCATGGTTGGTTAGTAAGGTTGTGATGGGATCGTAGCATTCACCAGTTTGAGGTTGGATATCGTTGGAGGTGGTCATGAGCGTAAAGGGAGGAATCAGTTCACGCCTTGGACACGTCAGTCAGGATTAAGTGGGTGGTTAGTGTGTGATATATATGGGTTTATAGGCTGGGTAGCCTTGTTATTTGGACTCTTAGGAACCTGGTCGATGGACCAAGTGTGAGACTAGAAGTCTCGGCGTTGGCTAGGGTTCTTGTATCCAGGTTTAGTAAAGGGTTGTCGTGAATCAGAAGATTTTGGGCGAAATAAAAGTGTAGAACCTAGGATCTCGGGTTGTGAGTTATGTACCAAGTTGGTGTTGGTAAGGACTCGCGTTGGAAATCGCAAGTGTTCATGTGTAAGCTCTTCATCTCAGTGGGATATGAAATTGGACATCTGTATGCCAAGGGTATCAGTTGAAGGGCTTAGGGTTATAGGATAGTTTCAGTTTTGATAGTAGATCAGGCTCTCGTGATAGTGTTTTGGGCGATTCAGCCTGTGTGGAAGTCAGGAAAGTATGGGATACCAGGATGGTACCAACAGTATAATGGTTCGACAATTAAAGAAAGTAGTGACTTGTTCAGCGCTAGAAGGTTTATCTCCCAGTTTGTCTCTTGTTGATCATTATGTATAGAGAACTGTCATAGGCAGTATTTGTGAATTGAGGTTTGTATGCAGAGTTGCTTGTTATTCAGAGAATATTCTAAGTTACTTGCAACTTGGATTAAATAATGTCAGAGTAATTGATTCAACCCTACTGCGCAGCTCTCGTCTGAGTCTAACCGTTACAGGGATGAGTCTTCTACTCGAAGGATTATATGAGTCTTCGGTCAAGTAAAAGTGTTCCAAATTAATGATTGGTAAGTGATTTTGTTCCCAGTAGCAGCGACAAATTAATCAAGGGTTGGATGTATTTTGTTTAAACTGGAATTCAAAGTGGAATTGGTTTGGTAGAGGTTCAGTATGGTGGGGTCTATTGGGGAGTCAGACCAATTTGATATTTTTGATTCAGAGTAAGGTAGAAATGGTTATTTTGCAAGAGATTAAGGATTCGTTCATTATCGGGTTTGAAGAGTTCTGCTAAGGATGGGTCTGGTAGCCTTGGGAACGTTGTAGTATGTTTCGGGTTATGGTTACGTTCTTCAGGCTATCTAGCTTGCCTAGAGTGGTAAGGAATGATTTCGAGGACGAAATCTAATTTAAGTGGCGGAGAGTTGCAGCACCCGTTTTCCTGGGCGAATCGATTAGGGTTCAAGGAGTCAAAGGTTGGATTTTGGAGGAAAAAGGACCCCCACGATGTGAAGCATGAAGGCTCATGACGTGAGGTGGCTGCATGAAGATTCTTATCCAGACCAAGCCCATGACGTGAGGGATAAGGGCTCACGATGTAAGCGGCGCTGCAGGCCAAGCCCATGGCCATTTTATGTTTTCCTTCGTATTTAAGCATCTCTAACCCCATCTTAGGGTTCTTATCAGCGTCAAACCCCTCTTCACCTCATAAAAACCCTAGATCAAATCCTAACTTGATCTTTGAAGGTTTTGGAGCTTATCTTGGATTGGAAGAAGGAGAAAAGGAAAAGAAGAATGTGGCCTTGTGTTGTGTCTTTCAAGTATTCATCAGCAACATCACTTTACATTCGTCATGGACCATGGTATGTGATAAAGCCCCTAACTTTATGGTTGTATAAGGCTAGGTCTAAGCTTTTGTCCCGGATTTCTTCTTGGTTACGCTTATTGAGTAGATAAAAACCATAAAGTTGGAAACTTTATGAGATCTAGAAATATATTGGACATATCCTCACGGCGTAAGGAATGTATTAGTCCCATTTATGATCAGATGTTTGAGGCTCACGATGTGAGACAGACCTGTCACGATGTGAGGTCAGCTTGTTGACTTTTCCTTGAGTGAGTTGGCTTGGCTGAGTCGAGTTGATTTGGTGTTTGACTGAGTGAGACCTCACGACGTGACCAAGGACTGATCACAACGTGAAAAGTGTTTTAAGCCATGTTAGGCTCTCGTTGCTAGCGGGTTGGGTTTCAGATTAGTGGGCCATCAGAATTTCATGTTCAGGCCATTGCAATTTTGTCGCACTTTTGGGAGAATGCTTATGAAATGGATTTGGCCCAATTTGGAAATTTAGCCATAAATGGGCTTGAATGATTATTTTAGATTTTAGGCTTTTGGGTCCATAAGATTGGGCCTTGGTTTCAGGCTAAACTAGGAGAAAGGGTTAAAAGGTCTTTTACCCTGTATTGGACTCTTAGTGCGATTCGGGACCCAGTTATTAATGGAATGATTAATTATGATTGATAGTGCGGGAAGTTTAGCGGATCTGTAATCAGAGACTTATCCGTGGATTCAGTTGTTTGAGGTGAGTTACCTTCACTGTATTCATGGGTCGAAGGCACCAATGTAGGCCCACCAATTGATGTTTATAGTAAGATGATTGGCTTTGTGATAATTGTCTGGTATGCCAACATTTGTTGAGGTTTCTGTGATTATTTTCTAATGATATTATGTGGTAGTGGTAGGGGTGACATAGACCCAGTATCCCGTTGAAATATGTAACATCCCAAATTCCAAAAGTACGATTGAAGGGCTTAAAGTGTAAATTAGGAAAGCTACTCGACGAGTAGGTATGGTTATTCGTCGAGTCGGGGTAGGATTTGGGCGCGAGTTAAGTGGCCAACTCGCTGAGTCAGTGGCTGGACTCGACGAGTTGATGCTGGGAAGAGAAAACCCTAATCTTAGGGTTTGCACCCTATATAAAGGACTTTATGTCCTCCCCTCAGCCTCCTTATTGCCCTTGAGAGTCAGTAAACCCTAGAAAATGTGTGAGCTTCCATTGTTAAAGAGAATTGAGCTTTGGAGGAGGAATCTTGGGAAGGGAACTTGGAGATCAAAAGGCTAGCATCAAGGGATTGGTGTAGATCCATAATCTACTTCAGCTTGGGCACATTTTGGAGGTAACAAGTTGTAACCTTGACTCTTTTGCACATAGATCTATTCTTGACTGAGATTTGGGGGCCATTTTGACACGTTAAGGATCTATTACGGGTTAGAGGTCTAGATCTGAGGTTGCTACTTCAGATCTAGACTTGTCTTGGTCTAGAGACTCACAAAGTACCAACCCTTGGTTTATTGGTGAAGCATCTTTGTCTTAAACCTTAGCCCTATAGTGATTTGTGCCTATAGCTCTTTGCTTTCACGTAAAGTTTGCAACTTTACATAAGAGTCATACCCTAGAAGAATGGATCTACAGTTTGGATCCCCTGCGTGGCTCAAAAAGGGTCTGTATGGATGAAGGACTAAAGAGACTCGGTGAGTCACTTGGGTGGAATCGGAGAGTCATATGATGATGAGCTTGGACACGGCGAGTTGGAAGAACAACTCGGCGAGTCTGATGAAGATTTTCGTGGACTCGGAGAGTCTGTTCTTGAACTCGGCGAGTTACAATGCAGAACCCCAACCCCTTCTGGTTAAGACTCGGAGCAGTGAGTTGAGTGGTGACTCAGTGAGTTGGATAGGATAGGACTCGGAGATTGTTGAACTCGACGAGTCATGGGGTGACTCGGCGAGTGGAGTCATGATATGAGAGTTTTCTGAGTTTAAGAACTCGGCTAGTCAAAGGGTTGAATCGACGAGTAGGGTCAATTTGGATGGTTAACTTTAGCCATGACTTTGACTTTGACCAGTTTGGCCTTCAAGGGTATTATGGTAATTTGGATATTTATGTCAATGGATCATTGATGGTAGTGCTTTGGGAAATTTGCTTTTATGGTTCAGTTCTGCAGTTGCAAGTGAGTTAAACTCACTATACCCAAGGGTCTAAGGCACCAAGGCCGACCCTTTGATTCGTTATTTGAGATAGTTACTGTTGTGATATCTTAGTTGGCATTCTGGTAGAAAGGATGATTATGTGTTAGCATTGTTGGTTAGATCGGTATTCTGGTAGATTGGTTGTGGCTATGCTTAGTGGCCTGTAGTGGTCTAACTGTTTGTTTGCTGGTAGGAGATTACCTTTTATATGTGCACATGTTTGAGCAATAGTAGAGGGTATTCCATCCTGGTAGGATGATAGGGCCCTAGTATGTTGTTTCTGTAGATTGGTTTGTGATCACCTGATAGGTGCACATGTTTGTTAGAGTGGGGGCATTCCAACCCGACGGTTGAGGGCCAGGAGTATTCCATCCTGGTAGGATGATTGGACTCATAGTAGGTGGGCATTCCAACCTTTTGGTTGAGGGCCTGGGGTATTCCATCCCGAGGGATGATCGGACCCATAATAGTTATTTTATGTATATGTGTGTGGGCATTCTAACCCGATGGTTGTGGGCCAGGAGTATTCCATCCCGGTAGGATGATTGGACTTATAGTATGTTAGGATTCCAACCTGATGGTTGAGGGCCTGGGGTATTCCATCCAAAAGGATGATTGGACCCAAAGTAGTTATTGTAGGTATAGGAACGTCGGCATTCCAACCCGATGATTGTGGACCAGTAGTATTCCATCCGGTAGGATGATTGGACTCGTAGTATGTTGGCATTGCAACACAATGGTTGAGGGCCAGGGGTATTCCAACCCGATGGTTGAGGGCCAGGGCTATTCCAACCGGATGGTTATTAGACCCATAGTATGTTGTTTATTGTTGTATGTGTATGGTTATGTGTTTATGGGTATTTTGGGGGAACTCACTAAGCTTTCGAGCTTACGGTTTCGGTTTATTGTTTCAGGTACATCAGGTAATCGTGGCAAGGCAAAGGCGTGATCGTACCGCTCCTCATATTTCATGATTTGTGATTTGGTTCTGGGGATACTCTGATGTTTAAAATCTTTTGAAAACAAGTTGTATTAACTTAATGGTTTTCAATGGATTTAAATGTTTTAAACTGGTGCAAATTTTTATGAGTGTTACAAGTTGGTATTAGAGCCTTGGTTTGAGTGAATTGGAGGAACATTCGTGTGAATCCAGTCTCAAATCAAGGAAAGATTTTCAAAATGGTTTTCAAAAGGTTTTCGAAATATTTAAAGGAGGATGCAGAGGGTACGATCAGCCAGAGCCAGTAAGTAGACCCCAAAATATCATAGAAGTTATTTGATTATGTGATATGTTAGAACAACATGCTAGTACTAGGCTAGGGATCTTTAGGAATTGCATGATAGAATTGTCTGATTATATGATCCCAGCTAGCCTAGGGTTTTCCTTATATGAGATATTCAGCTTTCCTCTAGGAGTGATGATTGAGCGCTCGATGTGTGTGTATATATGGTTAGGGTGTTGTGATGATACTTGAGACAAATATGGGTAGCTGTGGAAGGTAGTAGGGGCCCGTACTACTGAAATCATAGGACCCATACGCGTATCAAGGAAGTCACAACTCCCTAGGGTTTCGGTTATGAGTTAGTTCCCCCGGGCGGGTATGTGATGTATCTAAGGGTCTTTTTGGTGTATTGCAGTATGGTGATTACGAGATGTTTTGGGGCAGGATCCGGTTCGGGATCGGGATCGGGATCAGGAGAGGGTGGTCAGGATGGATCAACACCACCCGAGGTTATTGGTCAGATGAGGATGGACGAGTTGGATGCTAGGATTCGAGAGATCCTGCATGATGCGTTCGCTTCCATGTTCCGAGCAAAGTTACTAGAGTTTTTTGGGTCGATCAAGACCGCCGTGGTTAAGTATTTCGGTGAGCTCTATGCAGCTCTTGTAGAGACGGCTGCCTCCGCAGCCGTAACAACTGTAGCAGCGGCAGGAGGAGGAGCCGGTCGGGGCTTTCAGTATCAGGAGTTTGATAACACGAAGCCCCATACTTTCGATGGGGTCTAGGATCCAATTTTTGCTATGATATGGTTATCAGACGTGGAGGGATGTTTCTTCATGTGTTCATGCCTTGTTGACCAGAGGGTGAGGTGTATAAGTTTAAGAGGCCTTGATAAAAGATTATCAAAGCACTAAGTATTAGAAACATGAACTTAAGAAATTCAATAAGTATTTTTTTTTCTAGAAGTTAAGATGTTTATGAATACATGTCGAAGCTAGTGGGAGCATATGTGTTATGGTCTATAGTAATCATCATGTTAGTGGGAGCATAAAAGTTATGATTGTATGATTATTATGGAAAGTATTGCAAGTTGGCAATATTAATTATAGAAAACAAGAGTTATACCTTGCAAAGTCGTAAGGGTTGTAAAGTTGTTTTGCTATAATTAAGGGAGAGAATATTATGCTTCATTTCAAATCTAAAGGATTAGGTTGTGGAATGTTAATAAATTTAGTCAAAGGTACATAGTGTGTTCTTAAAATTTCGATTGTGATTACGGCATTCCTCTTCACAATTTGAATTTTGAGAACATAGCAAATAAAACATTATGCGTCGTGTCCCATACGCTTCGGGTATAGGATCGATTGCAATTGCTTTAATGTTTAACCATTCTAAAATTTTCCAAATGTCTAGCGCATTAGAGGGAAAAGGGACAAGAATTGGTTTTGACTACAATAATTAAACAACTATCAAAGGACAATCCGAAGTTCGACGAGGATTGGTTGCTTGTGAGTAGTTGGAAGCATGGTATTGAATGGACCATATTGACATTATCATGAATAGAAAGGATTCTATTATGAATGAGTTGTCATATGGAAAATATGGAAATGTTTCCATATTGGATGGACCATATCGACATCATTACAAATAGATAAGATCCTATTAAGAATGAGTTGTCATATGGAAAATATGGAAGCGTGTCCATATTGGGAAGTAAATATTGAAAATCTATGTCTAGATTAGAAACTTTTATGCAAAAGGATGTTCAAAGGAATGTACTTTGAGTGAGAGACATCGTATCTAAGGAATTGTCTTGTAACAATCTCCGTTAGAGGACTTTGTAATATCATTGGCAATAGTCTTTGTGACTTTGGTGCAGTGGCATTACGAAAGGATCGTTGCATAAAGTGTTAGAATCTAGCATATTCTATAAGTAGCGAGAATTTGATATTCTTACACTTATGAAAATGGATTTGGAGTTGTGAAATGAGAATGATTGGAAATGTGTTCAATTTGTCTATGTCACAAAAGTAAAAACCATAGGTAAACATTGTGTGCATGCTAGGAGCATGGGACAAGTGTAATAATTCAAGTGAGAAGTTGATTACCCGAAACGACAAATAATGAGTAATCGATATGGTGATAAATAAAAGGAGTTTTATTTATACTCAAAAATTTGAGGCCATATGGGATTAGTATTATTCTTGTGTTTCACTTTGCATGTTTTGACTTCCAGAATAATTGAGTTTATTAAGAATAATCGAATTATTCGAACGGGCCACAGTCGTTCATATGTTGGAAGTAGATATGAATGAAGACTGTCGTGAATTGGTGTGTGGATTGTCTAGAAAAGTATTAGACATAAGCAAATGTTTGTTGCAACATTCATGAGTGCTTATGAATATGATTTGAGCATTGGATTAAACCCACGCTCACTTGGATTACTCCATGAATTGTATCACAAGTGATTAGTGAGACGATAACATCTTATATTCTTGAAACCGAGATGTGTGAGTTGTATCTTGCGAATCGGTTGCACATTGATAATATGTAAACGCACTAGTAACTTGGTGTTATAAAACATATTATTGTGTGTAATTTGGTGAGTAAATGCAAGCGAGCATTGTATCGAAGTTTATCCGTTCCTTTTATCCAAAGTAGGATAAAAGCGATATCTTTGGGCCCCTCGATGGTTTAGTGATGATATACGTAAATGCTCGGCCGGGCTAGGGCTAATTTGATTTGTTCAATTAGTCTGCCGTCATAAATCAAAAATTGAGAAATAGTACAAAGAGAATGATTTGAAATCATATCTCATACGATATCTAGAATGGAGGAATATTTGATCCCTTATCTAAGGACACGCGTATCTGATATGATCAGAGTTGACAGCGGCTTTGGAAAGCTACGATTGCAGATCGGGATCTGAAGTCATACGCAGAATAGTTATTAGACTTATCCAAGTGGGAGACTGTTGGATTAGTGTCTAAGTCAATAACTATTTTGGTATGTACTTGACCCGATGGTGCATGGTCCTTTTGGGTTGCCTTCACCAAAGCAACTTGATAGGATGAATTATGGAGAGAAAGGATTAAATATGATTTATTAATATATTATGGGAATAATATATTAAAGGAGAAATCATATTGGTTAATTAATATTAGTCAAGAATTAATTAGTAATTAGTTTTGTGACTAAAAGAGATTAATTAAACTTAAGGGACTGGAATTGTAATTACAAGATAATTGCAATTTGGGCCATGGATTGTCTTATATTATGGAGTGGACGAATTCTATGGGGAAACCCATGAGAAATCGTCCAAGCCCATAAGGAAAGGAATCCATGGGTTGCTTAGGGCTTAAGCATCCAAATTAGGGTTTCCTTGTTAGATAACCCTAATAGCCCACTATATATAGACCCTTAAGGAACCAAAAACGTGGCTAAGCTGATTGCTAGGGTTTCCCACGAGTTTGGGCAGCCTCCTTCCTCTCTCCTCTTCATCCTCTTGCTTATGGTGTTTGTAAACCATTAGAGGAGTGACACTTGTGACTCTAAGCATTCCAAAGTCAATTCAAGGTGGAATTGGGATTGTTATTGCTACATAAAAATCAAAGGTAATATCATAAACCTAATTGTATGTTAATTTCGATTTCCATATGGTAGAATTAGGGTTTATAGTCTTGGATTCAAAGCATGTACAATAGAGAAACCTAGATCCAAGCATTAGGGTTTGTATGAGCACATAGGATGTCTTATGACCAAAACCCATCAGTGGTATCAGAGCCTAGCTTGGTTTCAATTGTATTGATGCATTACATAACTGAAAAATTTGGTTTTTGGGTTTTTGGAAGCTGGACTCGCCGAGTCCATGGCTGAACTCGCCGAGTCCATGCAGACTCGACGAGTCCATGCCTGACTCGACGAGTCAAGTCGTCAGATGGAGGTTTTCTCGGGTTTTCTTGCTGTTTTTGCATTGGGATAGTTTCCTTATCATGTTAGATCAATATTAATCCGATTATATGATATATTTGACTATATTTTTGATCTAATTGAAGATATTTATCAATTAATAAGATAATTGTTTCCTTATAAGATAATTGATTAATTATTTTGAGTAAATTGATAAATTGTTTTGCAAGAAATCGATAAACAAATCAAATATGGATAATTATGTAATTAAATGTTAGTTTGGATTATTTGTTATTTGATCCTTGTTGTTATGAAAAGTTTCATATTTTGCCCTTTAGGTTTTATAGTTTAAATTTGAACCCAAAAGTTTTGATGTTTTGAAATTTAAATAGTTAAAACCCTAATGTTTTGAAAAAAAGGTTTCAAAACTTGCCCTCAAGTTTTGGAATTTAAATTTTGATTAAATAGTTTAATTTTGATGTATATTTAAATTCTAAACCCTAATGTTTTGAAATGTTTCAAAATTTGCCCTCAAGTTTTGGAATTTAAAAGTTGATTAAAAGTTAATTAGGAATGTTAAATTCTAAGACCCTAGTTTTGAATAGTTCAAATCACTCCCTTATGGTTTTATTAATTGATTAAGGAGTATAATTAAAAGATATTTAATAAATCCATAAAAGTTTAGGTTAACCAATTAATTGAATTAAAAGTGTAATTGTTAATGTTAACCACATTAGTATTTTAAAAGTTATAAAATACACCTCATACTATATATAACATTAAAAGTCTAACATTATATATATGTATAACTAAAAGTCAGTCTTACCGTTAGTAGGCCTCATTCACGAAGCTGGTATATAAGGGGTGTTTAAGGAAATTGCCTATAAAATGGCGATTGAATGGGTATCCACTCTTACCCACCGCACTCTTGACTAGTGGAGGATCGTTAGCCGAATGGGTAGGATAGGACGAAACCTTCCATTATAAGTATAATGAAGTACAAGAGTAACTAAATGTTTTTCAAATTCCCAATCTTAGTTACTTAGGAAAAAGTGAATTGATGCAATTCCATGAAATTACACTTTGTGCCCTTGCGAAGACGTTAGTGGAGCGTGTGTGGTTTACCGGCACACTAAATGGTTCTAAGCAAAGGTAGCAAAGGGTGACTCAATGTTTGTCATAGTTCGGTGGAGCGTGTGTGGTTAACCGGCACATCGAATAGGTGATTGTAACATGTGAGAGCACCATGTAGTTTGCATGGTTATTCACACCCGCTTTGTGATCCTCGGCATCCCAGTCACAAACAAGAGGAGCATATCGAGATTTAAACATGCCATTGAAATGTTCAATGAATCTCAAAGAATCTAGGAGTTTTCATAGATTTAAAACTTAAATTTACTTTTCGTTTTTCATGGTGGAAATTAGTGAATCGTCATTCACTTACCTTCAAATATTCTACAACTAGATTATGACATCCCTTTTCTAGGTTGTAGCGTATTGTGTTGGGTCCTAGCCTTGGAATTTCATTTGGGTGATTTACCAAGGACTCAATCAATCAACTAACTTGAATTTCGTTTTCTCCCGTTTTTGTAGATGTCAAAGTTCGACAACTATGGTCTTCCCAAATCCCGTGGAACAAGCATTCCACATGAAGATGATATTCCACGATTCGATCGAGGAACAAGAAATCATGCTTCACTTCCTCCTCCTCCTCCAATTATTCTCCCTAACCCACAAGATAGTAAAATTGAAAGGTTCAATATCACTCAAGCCCTTATGGCAAGTAAACATAAAGAAGGAAAGTCGGTGTGTGCATACGTCCTAGAGATGAAGTCGCACATTGATAGACTAAGAATGATAGGATCCGTTGTCGATGAGGAGATGGATGTTGATTGGGTTCTTCAGTCACTTCCCAACTCGTATAGTGAGTTCGTAAGAGAGTACTATATGATGAACCACGACGTGACACTTATAGATCTCACCTACATGCTTATTGCTGCTGAATCAGCAATGGTTTGGCGCAATAGAAAAGCAAAGATGATTGGTGAGTCTACCTTCAAGACCTCTATGGATATAGACAATGGCAATGAAAGACATGCAATGATCGAAAAGTTTGATCATAAGAGAAAGGCGATGTCTGAAGTAGTTCCATGTGTTGTTCCAAAAGAGTCAATTTGCTTTTATTGCCAAGAGAAGGGGCATTGGAGACGAAGTTGCCCTAGTTACCTAAGAGATCTAAGAGATGGGAGAGTCAGAACGTATGGCTCTACTTTAGGTAAGAATCCACTATCTAACTCCATTAAGTTCCTATTCATTGATTCTTAATACATGATGTAATAAGATTGCATTTGAGTGTTTTGTAGGGTCGGTGAAAAGAAAGGAAGCTTGATAAGAGAGCAAGATGAATCTAATCACAAGAGATGGATCTCGATCGCATGGACTTGAAGATTAGATTTTGAGCTTAGAAAGTTATGATAGAGTTGTTAGAAATTTTCTTTTATACATAGTTTTCAATGGATTTTGCATTGTAAGGACAAATGTTTTCCGCTACTTTTATAAATAAAATAAATTTTTGTTTGACTTATTTATTTATTTATTTACTTCCTTGCAATGAAATCGTTATGAAAATTGATGTTTGAATATTTCTACAACGAATGGATATGATTCTTGTTTATGTTATTTATGGAAATGTCAAGAATTTACCAAATAGGGAGAGTTTCTCATCGCCCAAAGTTTCAAGTGGATAGAAATTTGGAATCACGCAACTTGGGTGCATGATGAATGAGAAATTTCATATTTGGAAATTAGACAAATTCGTTGACAATGTGTCAAGTGAAGGACTAGGAGATCGAGCACACAAAGTTGTGTGTTGATCAAGTCCAACATAATAGTAACAAAGATATTCGTCATGATTTACTAAAGGTTTAGTAAATATGATTATGCTTACAAGATTAAGTGTAATTCTAAATTGATTAAAGGGTTTAGATCAATAGTAGAATGAATAAGAAGAATCAAGTAGGCAGAAAGATAAAAGTTTCTCCATTCTAAGAAGAAGGGAGAGTAGCTTTTATGCTTTATGATAGGTCTTAATGATTAAGAACCATATCTCAATTGATCCTCTAAGTGAGTCTTAGTACAATTGTATGTTTAAGAAGAGGATTCAAGAATTGAAGAAATGGTTAAAATCAAGAAGTCAATCATACTTCGTTCCATAACAAGTCTTAAAGTTAAGATTGTGACAATGAGTGAAAAGTATTAAAGGTTTATAACATTCATCAAATGTGAAAAGTTGTGTTGTCTTGGATAAGACAAAGGCCAACTAAGGTCCAATTTATGAAATGTTTTGATAAAAACTACACTAACTCTTGAATATTTGTTTGTCAAGAAATGGTTATTAACAAAAGAATCTTATGTGTCAAGGAGTCAGTGGGAGTCTTAATGGTCTTGAATAGGTTCAAGAACAAATCAAATAAACCTTATTGATCATCACTAGCACACGAGTTGAGGTTTACAACCTATCGTGTTGACATTATTTTGTTTCTGTGTTGTTCCAATTGAGTTAATTATGCATGTGAGTTCTATGAGTTCTCATCTTGAATGCATAAAAGGCAAGGCACCTTAATCAATGAAAGGTACATTGATAGGAAAGGGTGAGATGCTTAACTACTTGGAAGACGTGGTGGGCAGTTGTGCTACCATAAGGCAAGAAATCAAGATTAAGAAAGTTCGATCCATATGAGTTTGAATTTGTCGTAAACTTTGGTTTTAACAAATTCACATGGATAGGAACAAATACACCGTTTAAAATCTAAGTGTCATAAGATTTCCTCCTTCATGAAAATGATTGTGAGGAAATGCTTTAACTAAGAAAAATTTTAAGAAGATAGTGATTGTAAAATTGCATTCTCGAATTTGATTATAGTTACGGTATCCCTTTCCATGATTCGAATTGTGAGGTTTGGCAATTAGTCTTAAATGTTTAGACATACAAAGAAACTATCTAAGGCAAAGGTGTATAAGTTTAAGAGGCCTTGATAAAAGATTATCAAAGCACTAAGTATTAGAAACATGAACTTAAGAAATTCAATAAGTATTTTTTTTTTCTAGAAGTTAAGATGTTTATGAATACATGTCGAAGCTAGTGGGAGCATATGTGTTATGGTCTATAGTAATCATCATGTTAGTGGGAGCATAAAAGTTATGATTGTATGATTATTATGGAAAGTATTGCAAGTTGGCAATATTAATTATAGAAAACAAGAGTTATACCTTGCAAAGTCGTAAGGGTTGTAAAGTTGTTTTGCTATAATTAAGGGAGAGAATATTATGCTTCATTTCAAATCTAAAGGATTAGGTTGTGGAATGTTAATAAATTTAGTCAAAGGTACATAGTGTGTTCTTAAAATTTCGATTGTGATTACGGCATTCCTCTTCACAATTTGAATTTTGAGAACATAGCAAATAAAACATTATGCGTCGTGTCCCATACGCTTCGGGTATAGGATCGATTGCAATTGCTTTAATGTTTAACCATTCTAAAATTTTCCAAATGTCTAGCGCATTAGAGGGAAAAGGGACAAGAATTGGTTTTGACTACAATAATTAAACAACTATCAAAGGACAATCCGAAGTTCGACGAGGATTGGTTGCTTGTGAGTAGTTGGAAGCATGGTATTGAATGGACCATATTGACATTATCATGAATAGAAAGGATTCTATTATGAATGAGTTGTCATATGGAAAATATGGAAATGTTTCCATATTGGATGGACCATATCGACATCATTACAAATAGATAAGATCCTATTAAGAATGAGTTGTCATATGGAAAATATGGAAGCGTGTCCATATTGGGAAGTAAATATTGAAAATCTATGTCTAGATTAGAAACTTTTATGCAAAAGGATGTTCAAAGGAATGTACTTTGAGTGAGAGACATCGTATCTAAGGAATTGTCTTGTAACAATCTCCGTTAGAGGACTTTGTAATATCATTGGCAATAGTCTTTGTGACTTTGGTGCAGTGGCATTACGAAAGGATCGTTGCATAAAGTGTTAGAATCTAGCATATTCTATAAGTAGCGAGAATTTGATATTCTTACACTTATGAAAATGGATTTGGAGTTGTGAAATGAGAATGATTGGAAATGTGTTCAATTTGTCTATGTCACAAAAGTAAGAACCATAGGTAAACATTGTGTGCATGCTAGGAGCATGGGACAAGTGTAATAATTCAAGTAAGAAGTTGATTACCCGAAACGACAAATAATGAGTAATCGATATGGTGATAAATAAAAGGAGTTTTATTTATACTCAAAAATTTGAGGCCATATGGGATTAGTATTATTCTTGTGTTTCACTTTGCATGTTTTGACTTCCAGAATAATTGAGTTTATTAAGAATAATCGAATTATTCGAACGGGCCACAGTCGTTCATATGTTGGAAGTAGATATGAATGAAGACTGTCGTGAATTGGTGTGTGGATTGTCTAGAAAAGTATTAGACATAAGCAAATGTTTGCTGCAACATTCATGAGTGCTTATGAATATGATTTGAGCATTGGATTAAACCCACGCTCACTTGGATTACTCCATGAATTGTATCACAAGTGATTAGTGAGACGATAACATCTTATATTCTTGAAACCGAGATGTGTGAGTTGTATCTTGCGAATCGGTTGCACATTGATAATATGTAAACGCACTAGTAACTTGGTGTTATAAAACATATTATTGTGTGTAATTTGGTGAGTAAGTGCAAGCGAGCATTGTATCGAAGTTTATCCGTTCCTTTTATCCAAAGTAGGATAAAAGCGATATCTTTGGGCCCCTCGATGGTTTAGTGATGACATACGTAAATGCTCGGCCGGGCTAGGGCTAATTTGATTTGTTCAATTAGTCTGTCGTCATAAATCAAAAATTGAGAAATAGTACAAAGAGAATGATTTGAAATCATATCTCATACGATATCTAGAATGGAGGAATATTTGATCCCTTATCTAAGGACACGCGTATCTGATATGATCAGAGTTGACAGCGGCTTTGGAAAGCTACGATTGCAGATCGGGATCTGAAGTCATACGCAGAATAGTTATTAGACTTATCCAAGTGGGAGACTGTTGGATTAGTGTCTAAGTCCATAACTATTTTGGTATGTACTTGACCCGATGGTGCATGGTCCTTTTGGGTTGCCTTCACCAAAGCAACTTGATAGGATGAATTATGGAGAGAAAGGATTAAATATGATTTATTAATATATTATGGGAATAATATATTAAAGGAGAAATCATATTGGTTAATTAATATTAGTCAAGAATTAATTAGTAATTAGTTTTGTGACTAAAAGAGATTAATTAAACTTAAGGGACTGGAATTGTAATTACAAGATAATTGCAATTTGGGCCATGGATTGTCTTATATTATGGAGTGGACGAATTCTATGGGGAAACCCATGAGAAATCGTCCAAGCCCATAAGGAAAGGAATCCATGGGTTGCTTAGGGCTTAAGCATCCAAATTAGGGTTTCCTTGTTAGATAACCCTAATAGCCCACTATATATAGACCCTTAAGGAACCAAAAACGTGGCTAAGCTGATTGCTAGGGTTTCCCATGAGTTTGGGCAGCCTCCTTCCTCTCTCCTCTTCATCCTCTTGCTTATGGTGTTTGTAAACCATTAGAGGAGTGACACTTGTGACTCTAAGCATTCCAAAGTCAATTCAAGGTGGAATTGGGATTGTTATTGCTACATAACAATCAAAGGTAATATCATAAACCTAATTGTATGTTAATGTCGATTTCCATATGGTAGAATTAGGGTTTATAGTCTTGGATTCAAAGCATGTACAATAGAGAAACCTAGATCCAAGCATTAGGGTTTGTATGAGCACATAGGATGTCTTATGACCAAAACCCATCAGACAGCTGGTATGTCTTTTCTTCTATATCTTGTTCATGTTATTATGAGTTGTTGTTTCCAGCATAAGTTATTAAGAGTACAGTAGATGATAGTGAGAAGTTATTATTGAGAGTTCATAGAGGGGTAGTATCTGGTGATGCATTCAAGAGAGAGAGAGAGGTCATGATTTCAGGGTCCGGGCTCATTAGCAGGAACTCGGATTCCTTGAAGTTCGTTGTCTCGACTTAGGACAATTGAGTCACGTACCAGCTTCGTCGATGGTAGGCAGTTGTTAGTGCTCTAAGTGGGGGAGAATTGGAAATTCTCGGATGCGGCGTTGTTTTGAAGGATGTTTCATGACACATTTTGGGTGCGGTTGTGGGAGTTGTGTGATGAGGTGGTCCAGTTATGGTAAGAACCTTGTATGTATTGCGGATCTTTGAGCTGGCAGTGAGAATACTACTATGCAATAGTAATCAGTGGAGTTGTCCCCAAGTTTTGGGAATGTTGAGGGTATGTTGAACACTCTTTATTGAATGTTAGATTCAGTTTCAGAGTATATTTATATGTTATGGGAAAGCGACGTGCTCCACAAGTGGATGATGTAGAGTGTGGTTCTGACTTTTCAGCACCGACTGATGATGCGAAATCATGGTTAGGGTCTCCTTGGAAGAGGAGAAGGTAAGCAGCTCTAGATTGGAGATTTGGACGGAGAGGCTAGAGATAACGGAGTTGATAGACTCGGGAGCATTCTAAACCGGTGCTGAGGACCGTGTGAGAATATTCCAGTCATAGGTCATGGACCTGGAAAGCATGATAGTCATGTTCTCTGTCATGGTATGTTGGGAGTAGACATGATGACGAGATTTGGGTGAGCTACACTCGGCTGTGTCATATCAGAGGGGTTTGAGGAAGACGCAAGGACAAGGTCCTTGGTTTCAAGTATGACTGTAGACATGGCTTATGTATGTGCTGGTATACCAATCTAGGGTATTCCACCATGAGGATGACCTAAACCAATGATTGATTGGACCGGGTGTGTTTTGTATTCCAACCCGAGGGTTGCTTGGGCCAAACATGGGTAGAGATGCGAGGGTATTCCATCTTGGGGATGAGCGGACCCGTCGTTGCACGCCTGGTATTCCAGTCCGAGGCAGATTGGGCCAGGTGTGAGTGTTGGTTTTATGTGAGTGTTATTGTAGGTACATCTGGGTACGAATGGTTATGTGATATAGCTGGTCGGTTCATGGAAATTGCTAGAAGTTGAAGGAGGTATCAGCCTGTCAGCGCAAAAGGGAATAGATCCAGGGAGGGGTCAGAATGACTTCCAAAATTATGAGTTACCCTGGGTATGACCGGTCTTGGAAGGGGAAGGATAGTCTAGCATTTTGAGAGGACCCAATGAATTATTGTGGTACCTAACGTTCACAAGTCGCGAAGGTGTGTTCATGACTGGAAGGTGGCAGTATCATCGGGTGATACTTGGGATGATGTGTTTTTGACATTAAGTAAAAAAGTTCGGTGGTTGGCCTAAAGTATTCCAAGGGTACCACACGGGAAGAAGTTATCCTAGAAAAAAGGGGTACAGTGGTAGGGTCTAGAAGGAAATGAGTTGGTTGGAAAATCAGAGTCTGCAGTATAAGAGGTTTATTCAATATCGGATACTGCAGTAGGCTTCAAGGACGAAGCCTAATTTAAGTGGGGGAGAGTTGTAACATCCCAAATTCCAGAAGTACGATTGAAGGGCTTAAAGTGTAAATTAGGAAATCTACTCGACGAGTAGGTATGCTTACTTGTCGAGTCGGAGTGGGATTTGGTCGTGGCTTAAGTGGCCAACTCGCCGAGTCGGCGGCTAGACTCGATGAGTTGGTGCTGGGAAGAGAAAACCCTAATCTTAGGGTTTGCACCCTATATAAAGGACTTTATGTCCTCCCCTCAGCCTCCTTATTGCCCTTGAGAGTCAGTAAACCCTAGAAATCGTGTGAGCTTCCATTGTTAAAGAAAATTGAGCTTTGGAGGAGGAATCTTGGAAAGGGAACTTGGAGATCAAGAGGCTAGCATCAAGGGATTGGTGTAGATCAAAAATCTACTTCAGCTTGGGCACATTTTCGAGGTAACAAGTTGTTACCTTGACTCTTTTGCATCTAGATCTATTCTTGAATGAGATTTTGGGGCCATTTTGACACGTTAAGGATCTATTTCGGGTTAGAGTTCTAGATCTGAGGTTGCTACTTCAGATCTAGACTTGTCTTGGTCCAGAGACTCACAAAGTACCAGCCCTTGGTTTGTTGGTGAAGCATCTTTGTCTTAAACCTTAGCCCTAGAGTGATTTGGGCCTATAGCGCTTTGCTTTCACGTAAAGTTTGCAATTTTACGTGAGAGTCATGCCCTAGAAGAATGGATCTATAGTTTGGAGCCCCTGCATGGCTCGAAAAGGGTCTGTATGGATGAAGGACTGAAGAGACTCGGCGAGTCACGTGGGTGGACTCGGCGAGTCATATGATGATGAGCTTGTACACGGTGAGTTGGAAGAACAAATCGGCGAGTCTGATGAAGATTGTTGTGGACTCGGCGAGTCTGCTCTTGGACTCGGCAAGTCACAACACAGAACCCCAACCCCCTTCTGGTTAAGTCTCAGAGCAGTGAGTTGAGTGGTGACTCATTGATTTGGACAGGATAGGACTCGGTGATTGTTGAACTTGATGAGTCACGGGGTGACTCGGCGAATGGAGTCGTGATATGAGAGTTTTATGAGTTTAAGAACTCGGCGAGTCAGTGGGTCGAATCGACGAGTAGGGTCAATCTGGAAGGTTGAATTTAGCCAGGACTTTGACTTTGACCAGTTTGGCCTTCAAGGGTATTATGGTAATTTGGATATTTATGTCAATGGATCATTAATGGCTATAGGTGTTGGAGTTTGAGGCAGTGCTTCGGGAATTTTTCTTTCATGGTTCGATTTGGCAGTTGCAGGTGAGTTATCCTCACTATACCCAAGGTTCTAAGGCACCAAGGTCGAACCTTTGATTCGTTATTTGAGATAGTTACTGCTGTGATATGTTAGTTGGTAGGAGATTACCAGTTATATGTGCACATGTTTGAGCAGTAGTAGAGGGTATTCCATCCCGGTAGGATGATAGGGCCCTAGTATGTTGTTTCTGTAGATTGGTTTGTGATTACCTGATAGGTGCGCATGTTTGTTAGAGTGGGGGCATTCCAACCCGATGGTTGAGGGCAGGAGTATTCCATCCTAGTAGGATGATTGGACTCATAGTAGGTGGGCATTCCAACCTGTTGGTTGGGGGCCTGGGGTATTCCATCCTGAAGGATGATCAGACCCATAATCATTATTGTATGTATATGTGTGTGGGCATTCCAACTCGACGGTTGTGGGCCAGGAGTATTCCATCCCGGTAGGATGATTGGACTCATAGTATGTTGGCATTCCAACCTGATGGTTGAGGGCCTGGGGTATTCCATCCAAAATGATGATTGGACCCATAATAGTTATTGTATGTATAGGTGTGTGGGCATTCCAACCTGACGGTTGTGTGACAGGAGTACTCAATCCTGGTAGGATGATTGGACGCACAGTATGTTGGCATTCCAACCTGATGGTTGAGGGCCTAGGGTATTCCATCCAGAAGGATAATTGGACCCATACTAGTTATTGTAGGTATAAGGACGTGGGCATTCCAACCCGATGGTTGTGGGCCGGGAGTATTCCATCTGGTAGGATGATTGGACTCATAGTATGTTAGCATTCCAACCCGATGGTTGAGATCCAACGGCATTCCAACCCAATGGTTGAGGGTCAGGGGTATTCCTACCGGATGGTTGACTGGACCCATAGTATGCTGTTTATTGTTGTATGTGTATCGTTATGTGTGTATGGGTATTTTTGGGGAACTCACTAAGCTTTCGAGATTACGGTTTCGGTTTACTGTTTCAGGTACATTAGGTGATCTTGGCAAGGCAAATGCGTGATCGTACCGCTCCTCATATTTCATGATATGTGATTTGGTTCTGGGGAAACTCTGATGTTTAAACTCTTTTGAAAACAAGTTGTATTAACTTAATGGTTTTGAATGGATTAAAATGTTTTCAATTGGTGAAATTTTTTTATGAGTGTTACAAAATAGACCGAAGGGGAGACCAGCATCCAGATATGCTCAGCAGGGTAGGTCAAGCACCCAAATATGCTTAGCAGGGTAGTTCCAGCACCCAGATATGCTCGGCATGGTAGGTCGAGCACTCATATATGATCGGCAGTATGTTTGATTGGTTTGTGCTATGTTGGGGGAACTCACTAAGCTTTGTACTTACGTTTTTTAGTTTGTGTTTCAGGTACTACGATTCTCAAACAAGGGACATCCGGATGATTGCAAAGCACGCACCACATGTTTCTACATTTTATAATTTACTCTGATTTTAAATAATACTTATACACTTATTTTGTTAAACTTGTATGGATAAGGTTTTGGAGTACTGTTTTTCTTTAATTAAAATGAAACTTTAAGGTCTTATTTTTGGGACGTTACAATCCGATTCGTTAATTTGTGCAAAATGAAGCCTTAATTTGATGGCATGAAACTAATCAGATGATCAATTTGAAGGGTTTTATAGGTTATATAATTACTTATGAAGCGAAAATCTTAACCCTTAAGTTCGCATGCAACCTATAAAGAATCTATTGTTTCTCTAATTGATAGCAATAAACTATTGAACATCAATAACCCTAAAGGAACCCTATAATAATCAAGGTATATACATAATTAGGGTTTACATACCTTTTGATTATTATAGAAATTAACCAAACAAAATTCCTTCTTGAAATCCTTGGAGAGCAAGCACCAAAATTTTAGTGCCTCTAATCGTTTGTACTCAAACCCTATAAATTAAAAGATTTGAGGAGAGAGGAGAAGGGGGGAGAAAATCGTCTATTCTCTTGGCAATAGGATTGGAGAAAAATGAGGCACCCAAAGGCCCTATTTATAGCTCATAGGAAAACCTTGGAAACCTTAATCTTGAATAAAATAATAATATTTCAAATTCAAGAAATTATCCAGTATCCTTATCTTCAGGATGCTTCCAGAAACCCTACATGGGCTCCTCCAAAACCATCCACCTATGGAAGGTTTTGGAAGCCTTCCTTTGTTCAACTTTTAAACAATTACATCTTAAGTCCTTGCACCTTTAATTAACCCAATCAATTCTAAAAATTAAGTAATACCATTTCTAATTAATGTATTAATCACATGATATATTAACAAATCATTTATTGCTATTTATTAGTCATATAAGAAATCGGTAAATCAATCTCTCTCTCCAAAAGTCATATTACCTAATTACTAGTTATGAGGGCAACCCAAAAATGATTTTGCTTTCAGTTTAGGTATATACCAATTTAGTTATGATCTTGGACACTTTAATCCAACACAATTATCTATAGAAACATAAAATATGGTTAATCAAATGTAACGACCCAAATTTTACAAAGAAAATTTTCATTTTTGAATCATCAACCACATTTCCATAAATTAAGAAATCCAAATATAATTGTTTTCAAAACACATGTCAAGTACAAATTTTATTCCAAACATGATAGTGTCCCGTAAAAACGTCTAAGTGAGAGTGCACTCCGCGCCATCATGCCTTGCTCTTGCCCTTGGAATCTGAAGTACCTGAAACATATCCACGACTTGTAAACTAATGCTTAGTGAGTCCCCCAGAGCATATCCCACACACATACCATATTAGCTATAAAACGCTACATATACCAAATAAACCATGCATACATAAACTTGTAAGGATGTCGTGGGCTCCCCCAAGGTCTTACACCATCGTGTCATGGGCTACCCCACATGGTCTTTACTTGGGAATGCCACGGGCTACCCCACATGGTCTTACGTCCAATTGTCACGGGCTCCCCTTGGGGTCTTCCATGCGATAACATACAATCACTAGCATACAACTTAGCATAAAGCTAACTACCATACCACATATCTCTACAACAGCTAGTGTACCACATAACATAGAATAGGCCGGCCTTGGTGCCTTACCCCCTTGGTTTTGGGGTGGACCCTTTCACTCTGCACGAACCGTACTCGAGCATTAGATCAATGTCCCCAGAAGCAACGAGTACGCCCACATGTACCAACGAGAACACCGAAAAAACCGAATTCAGCTCCACCTAAGATAGCCAAAGTACGGTTGGGCAAGTAACTGATTAAGGAAAGGCATGAGTTTCATTTTCCAAGTAAGTTATGAAAAAAAGTTCTTATTATCTTTCACCCTTTCTCCGCTTCAAAAGGAGCCAAATTTCAAGAACTTAAGACTTTTTAGACGACCCTAAAGAAAGAAGTATAGGAGCTGAAGTCGATTCGCCAACAGAGAAGGGGGGTCGGACATGAATACGATTTGCGGACATGAAACATAATAAAGGTAGATGCCAAGAAGTAGGCAAGAAAGAAGAAATGGATCTCGACCCGGACCTAAGAAATGAAATTAGATGCCGATTTCATTCCAGTAGTACACATTGCTTCTTTTGTTGGGTTGGTTGGAGTTCTTTAATCAGACTTGACCGAGTAGATCATGTTGGGAGTTAACCACCTTCCGGGTGAGTGGAAAACTAGACCCAAAAGGGATAGAGCTCTAAAATAGTGAACTGGGTTAGAACACAATCGATGTGTCACAAGAAGGCAGTGATGAAGGTGGTGATTGTCGCCTATTAGTATTAGAGATGAAGAAATAAAGCTCGCTTCTTTTTGAGTTATCCAATTAATTGAACCAAGCGAGACAAAAAGCAAAGAGCTAGTATGAGTCTCATGCTCTTAAAAGGTGTGGATTAGTTGCTCCGACCTTGAATTGTATCTCGACCGATGACCGGATACGAAATCACTGGTGCTCGATCTAGTGGTATTTTTATGGGGATTCTCTCTATCGTTGTAGGATCCCTATTCAAGATCACTACAGTTCCTTTTCAGGCGGCTGTAAGACGGATGGCCGCCCATAGGTGGTAGGGTAGGGTGGGTGTTACCGCTCAGATTGCGGCAAATCTTCCTAACCGTGCGTGGGCCGGGCTTAGAGCGTGTGAAACTCATCACTACCTCATAAAGGCGTTGAGACCATAGCATGTGTATTCAACCTTAACATTTTTTTATTTTATAAGCATAGAGCATGCGGGCTCAGCTCTTGCACTAGTGGAAATTCTCTCGATCGATCAGTTTCTTCTACTCTATGCCTACTAAAAGCTTAACCATGCCTTACCACCAAGAACCAGATTCTCGCCATCTATTTAGAGGAAGAACTCATTCTTCAACAAAATAAATCGCTTGGCTAGCGGGATTATACTTAATGGGATAGACCGATAGGCGGATAGGATAGGATAGATTACAACTATAAAGTAAATGTTGTCTTCGAGCAAGCTCTTAGCTTTCATCGTGAGTGAGAGAGGAATTAAGGCTGATTCAACTCAAGCAGCTTGCACATGATTGTCTTTTGTAGTGTGTGACATCTTTCCTTTGTTAAGTGGAAGTGGGAACTATCTAAGATCCGTTATCCATCCCTTTCTTGGGCACAGTCAAAGACCTTGCAACTAAGGGCTTCAACCGATGCCTTCAAGCTCACCTAACTTGGTTCTAATGTTGTGACTGGCACTCTACCAAATCCATCAATTCTTGGATTGGTTGAGCGAAAAGCCTCTCGCTTTCAAGTCGAAGGTCGGAGATGAGCGGAAAGTCTTCAAAATCTTCCCACTGCTGTCAAAACGTAGAGTTTAGAACTCTCATTTGAGGGGATGCCTCTAGCAACAAGCCCCTCAGGGGCAGTAGTCTCCCTCCTCAGGTCGGTCGACGGTAGTCTCCCTAACGGTCGACAGGTAGCACTTCTCCAACTAAAAGAGAGCTTCCAAGTAGAAGAGGAGCGAAAATCCTCTCTATCCTATCCTATCCTTTAGGCCTGCGGCAATCGGAAAGGCTTTTTTTTAGGAAGCAGGCCCCCACCCTCCTATGTTGTAAAAGGGAAGTGCATATCTTTCTATGGTGGATGCCTCACTCGAACTCTATCCCATACCCTAATGCTGGAGCTTGACCAGGAACAAGATAACAAGAAGTGGATTTTCCTTGGGTGGGCTCAGTTTTCTTCCTTTTCCGATGCTCTTGCCCACTAACCACTCGTTCGCCGGACGCTCGAGCTCCGCGTTTCAAGTTCATTATCCTAACCGTATCCTCTGCTCCACCAGGAGCCTGACCCCTTCTTCTATCTTATCTACTACCTTGCTCGTCTTATTAATCAATGGTGTGCCATGAGATGCTTCGCCCAGAGGATCATTCATGGTGAAAGGCACCTATGTACGTCTTCTTCAACTTCAAGCCGGGGGACAATGGTATTCATGCTTGGATGGTGGCTCAAGATCAGCCTCATGGTCGTGGAGTGCATAAGCCCCTTTAGAGATAGGGGTTAGATTAAGATTTGCTTCTCCGAAGTACCAATAATCCACATCATATGTTGTAGACCAGTAGGCACCCCTCAGCCCTTGGATTTGGAAAATACAGCCAAAGCCGCCTCTGGGAGCTTTTATAGTAAATGGAATATATAGAATTGTAATCAATCAAATACTTTCTTTAACAATAGAAAGAGGTTCCTTCAGCGGTTCAACTTTAGGTCTCGGAGTTCCATCTCTTTTCCATTTCCATTCAAGAGTTTCTATGTGTTTCCATGCTCATTTGAGAGAAACTAATGCTAACGAGCCAGACCATGGAAGTTCCGGGAGTTCTGTTTTCCTAGTTGGAATCGAAGGTAGGTCGGCAAACCGGAGACGCACAACCACGGTCCAACGTTTGCTGCTGGCGCTACCTTGGATAAAGTAAAAAGACCAGAACCCCGTATGGACTATAAACCAACAAAAAAAAGAGCGTCAACTCCAAAAAAATGATTGTTTGCATTACTCAATTGTAAAATTTTTTTACTCTGAGATCTATTCCAACATTTCCAGAAGAAACCATTAAGCTTTGGTTGAAAGATGGTTGGAGCAGCAAACTCGGATTCGGCAAGAATCTCATTTTTTGGTAGTATGAAGGGGCTTCCTTAAGTCCGTTGCTCCTCAGTAGCTCGGTGGTAGAGTTGTCGGCTGGTAACTAACTAGTCGGGCGGCAATTGCAGGAATAGGTTGACTTTCTTTGTGACACAAGTAGTAAATTCATTCGTTGACAGGAGCGAGCAGAAAGAGAGAGTGTAAAGAGAGTATATCCCTCTCCCTTAGTGTCTTTCCACTTCTGTCATTCAAGAAGGAGTAGGAGGAGTCAGTTTTCTTTGAAGATCTTCCCTCCCACTATGAGGTGGGCATTATTACCAGTGGAAATATGTTTGGAATAAATGGGTACACCCAAAAATTGTAGGTAGAACGAAGGGAGTGTACAACTGGTTCGTACCAATCCCCCTTCTATTGCATAACCTAAAAAAGCCAACAAAATGGCTTCTCTAATAAATCGACTTCCTAAGGCAGAATCGCGTAGTTTGTTACGTCAGCTCAAAAAGGATAAGTTGCCGAAACATTTGTTTTCCTAGACCCCGATAACCTTCGTAACCAAAGCGTCGTGAAGAGGCGCACTCCGATACCATTGATGTCCAATAGCTTTCCTAGGTGCGCATCTCCATCTACTAAAAGTAGGGTTGGTTGCCATGGATAGAATGGGTCATTTGTAACAGCCAAGCTACCCTCATTAGAAGGAGATCTTGTCAAGTGCACTGGCTCAACTGACGGTTGTATGCATGATTTTAGGCTTTTCCTTTTTTACTTTCACGGTAGGGTCCAATTCTCCTACAGTTTCAGAAGTTGGTTTCCTTTACCAAGGTTAGTTAGTTTTTTAGGATTCTCTACGCAAAGAATGTCTGAGTCCCTCTTCCTTTCTTGAACCTGTGAGAACACTCTAAGAATATGCCAGCAAAGACATTATTCAAGACTCTATAAATTGCATCCATCACCGTATACGATTGAATTCCTTATCTCACTAAAGAATAGTAGCCCCCTATAATTTGGCAAAGTCATTATCATTATCAATGAATTCCCGAGCAATTCTCAACCAACATATGCAATTCGGGCACGACATTTGCAATGCCTTTTCTTGCTAACCCTTTTACTTTTCTTTGATGATTCCTCTCAATGAAAGGTTAAGGCGGTCAAGCTACCTACGCTAGTCTGTAGACAAGACAAGGGAAGATGCCCCCAATAGAAGGCAATTTTTTAATGTACCAGAGGAGAAGAGAAAAGATGTCATAAAGCATAGGGGAAAGCCCTTCCTTTATCTACTAAGATGTTTCAGTTTGAAATAATTCGGCAAAAGGGGGATTATTCAGGGTGGACTTATGATAATTATTCTCATCTAGTAGCGTCTCGAAGGGGGAATTGGCCCAAAATTGGATAGGGGTCAAGACGCTGTCGGGCGCCGGTGGCTGACTCAAGCGCCCCCCGAACCGCGCGAAATGGTCGCCTATTACATGGCTCACTAACTCTGCCTGGAGTGGTGGTATTGTCCATGCCCTAGCCGTTGCTTCCACTGGATCAAAAAGTACTTTGGTCTCTATTTGTCGCTACAGAATGAATATTTAGTCTCAATCGCAAGAATATAGCGATCGAAAAGCGATGGCTCGGATGCATCGCGTATTACACCGTATTGCACGATCGGAATCTGGAAGCTTAGGTAAGAATGATGGCTCGCTAACAAGGCCCCTAAATGACTGCTCAGAAGGCCTACCGCATTTGGCTGTTGACGTGTCCTCCGCACCCACTTAAATAAGCTTGTTCAAAAATGTGTGCTCCTTATTTCGGAAGGGCGAGTGACCTATTGTAAAGGACATCTCAAAATCTATGGATTCATTAGGAATCAATAGTCGTTGTAGACTTCAGAGAAGAGAAAAGAGGCATCCGTCGGCATAGGAAGGCCAACCGAGCGAGGCTCCAGATCCACAAGGATCTTCAACAGGTTCGAAAGTCTTTTGATTCCAGGCGGCCGGCCAATTCAATGAGGATGCCAATTCGAGCGCTTTCTCTCATCTACCTTCTATGTATGCCTTTCTTATTTCAATTTATCACTCCACGTCGTCCCCTTTTCTGTTGTTTTTCATCTTGCTATGAGTGCCTTTACCCTTCTCTAAGAAGCCATAGGACTGTGCTATGAACATAGGGAAAAAGAGCCTTGGAGGCTGGAATATAAATGGATTCCAGTAGTAGGATGTTAGGCATCTGGGTCAGGACTGACAGGGCTCGAAACCTTGATGTCTACAAATTCATGTCCTTTGACCGCCTTCATAAGAACGTACCAAAAAGTGAACTCGGATAGCCCTAGGATCCACTTCCCAATTCTCCCCTTCAATACGGGTCTGACCTAATAGGGAATCTAGCTTGAAATACTTGATCGGTAGTGCTGAAATGGATAGAGTGGATTCTCCCTAATGGTGAAATGAGACTGATTTCATTGATTGAACAGATAACAATTAATCTATCAATATAGAATTTCCATTATCATTTGGTAGATCCAAGTCCATGGCTTATTTCGGGTTCACTCAGAGCTTTGGCATCCACCGTATGAATGAGAAATTGTCATCCCATTTAATCCTTTCTCCAAGTGCAGATGGCAATAGTTATGCGCACCAGACCTTTACTTGTGTTATCGAAAAGGCAATGCAAAAAGGAGATTTGTTTCGAAGAGTAATTGCACGTATAGCTATGGATGCTGATGGAGATATCTTAACTTTATTTTCAAGCCTCTATCTTTCGTTTGCCTAAGGTTAAAGTAAGAAAAAGAGACAGCTACTGGACACTACGGGGACTGTAAGAGACTCCTTTTCTGCTGGTAAAGGAAAGCAAGAAAGATAAAAATTCTTCTTTTTGAACCAGCGCCCCCTTTTGGGTATGCAGGTTCTAAAAGTCCTCTCACTACCAACCAGTAGAGATACGACCCCGGGCTCTACTGTCAGATTTCTAGGTGGTGGGACAACGCGAAAAGAGGCCATGCGCCCATTCATACCTGGAGTTGAATACCCCATTCAAGAATTTTTTGGAGGATTTTCTATTCATTGAATATTGAAAGAGAAGACTAGGTCTAAGTTTCTATAATGGTTCCTTCATAAGAACATGGAATGTTCAAACCGCACTCAAAGGTTGGGCATTTCCCATTTTTATCGGAACTTCTAGATAGAGCAAAGGCCTCCTCTTTCTGTTCGCTCTTCCCGAAGTGAGCGCTTGATCCTAGTGTTGTAAGACAGGTAAATGCCATGCAAATTGTTCTTATTCCTAAGGATCTGAGGTAACTCCTAATTAGCTACATAACGAGAGAAAGATTCTGAACCAATCCTTATTTTCTTCTATTAACATGTTATAAAGGTATGTATGGGATCTTAATAGAAGAGTCACAATCCAGTTCTATGGGCACCTTAGCCAATGGACTGATACGCAGACTACTCGACTTTATAAAGGTGCGGAGCAAAAGAAGAAGCTCATCCCTCTGGCCTATCATTTGTTGGTCGATCCGGCTGGCGGCTCCTGCGTCTGGGGCCCCTTTATACTAGTTTGCATGAAGGGCCCTATGGAAAGCCTATTTCGACATATTAAAGTGAGTTGGTTGTTTCAAGCTAGGGCTAAGCGAGCCAGAAGTGCATCTAACGCACCTTTTACTAAGATCAACGTAGTTGTATGTAAACCCATAGTAATAGCATGATGAACCAAAAAGTCGCCAGGACCTATATAGCATTTATTCTCTTTCAATCAACAAAATGATAAATGGGGGAGAAAGAAAGAGGTCTTTATTGAAGAGGCTTTGCACCTAGAATAGGACTAATGCAAATCGGAAGGATTTTTTAGGAGGCTCGGGCACCTTCCGGATAACATAGGGATATGCATTACTTAGAAACAAAAAAGGGAATGAGGAGGCAATCCCCCTTATCTATTCAACAAGTTAATCCCGCTTAACGGCTCAGTCGGGAGTGACTTGTGAATTCTGGTGATAAGGCTTGTGATAGAAAAAGAGAAGGGATTCACGGTAGTGAAGGAAACCAAGGGAGAGGAATCATTTCATTCAATTCTGAAGCCTAGCGTCTCCTGTAAGACTCTATAACCTTAATTCTTTTGTTGAGTAGGCTAAGTGAAATCGAATAGGTTAGTTAGAAGGTTGATAAGACCACCGTTTGCCACATTTGCTGATGAAAACTGACATATTCGTTTTTGTCTTGATGGAAGTTATGCATGAGCATAATGCTCATAGTTTAACAATTGGTTCGTAGCGCCATTTTTTTGTTCGTAACTAGGGAGATCCATAAATGACTTGTTTTTGGTAAGAGATTGGCTTCTTCATACAAAGCCAACCGGGAACCTTATTTCGATAGAACGTGAAGCTTGTGGTCTGTTCCTTTCCTAACTATAGTGGAACTTGCCCGAAGGAAATCTTTTATCTTCTACTAAATCAGCCGATGGAGTTCAACATTACCAGAACCAATGGTTACGAATCTGCACCGAACTAACGAAAGAACTCCTTTCTTAACAAAGAAGCGAAATTCCCTTTTCTTTATTCCAACTACATCTTTTGTTTTAGAGGGGAGGATTTTTTTATCTAGAAAAGAAATACAATCAATATAGGGCTTTCACCATCTCGGGATTTAGTTCTGACCATTCACCGGTTAAGACCCATTGGTATGGTGACAAGACTCACCTCTCTCGAATGTTGAATCTGACAATGCTAGAACCACATATGTCCCACGTGTTTCCCCAACTCAACTACATGTAGCATCATAATATGGACTTGTCATTAACCCAGAAATACCCTCAAGGTCAACTGTGGTCAACCTTAGCCAAAGACAAAGTCAACAGTCAAAGTCAACAGTCAATGTTGACCTCATCTAGCTACTCATAGAGTTCCTACCTAGTCCAGGCAACCTAATCAAACCCTAGCCAACTCGTCGAGTTGTTTCATCAACCCGATGAGTTCACTTGATATTCAGAAAAATAGGGAGACCCAATTCGACTCGTCAAGTTCCTAGAGCAACTGATAGAGTCCCCCTTCCTGTTTAATTGTTGTGATGTTACACCGAATCTGGGGACTCTAAGGCTTAGATCTGAAGCCCTAAGGTGCCTAGAAGGATAAGGTTTCCAACTTTACCTTCTAGAACCGTTCCAATTTCTCTAAGGCCCCTAACAAAAGTTGTAAAGCTCCAAAGCTTTTCCATACGGTCCAAAACTCTAGGGATCTGAAGTCCCTCCTTTCCAAAAAAGCTTATATTCCTCAAAACGTTCCAGAGATGGAGGCTTTATGGAAATGCATGTCCAATGCATGTCCCTAGGTCTAAATGGCCAAAAAAGGGGAAATATGCCCAAATACCCTTGCATGGATTCCTTACTCGAGCAAAGGCCAGATCTAGCCCACCTTGGGACCATTTTACTCTTGAGATTTATAAAGTTGCAAACTTCATGAATCCCATGCATGCATTCAACAAGAATGGTAGGAAATGAAGATTAAACTCAAGATCTAGCAAAAAACTATGATAAAAATTGAAGACTTACAGCAGTCCACAAGATGATTAAGCTCAAGGATGGGTACTTGGTTTGCTGGATCTTCTCACTATCTCCTTCTTCTTAAGCTTCCAAGGTCACACTAGCTCACAAAATGGAAGAGAATGGGGATTAGGGTTAGCACAGGCGTTCTTAGGGTTTGGAGGCAGATGGGAGGTCAGCCTCAAGGCTCATAAGGAGATTATATATGGTGCAAACCCTAAAATTAGGGTTTTATCATTACAGTGCCTACTTGTCGAGTCGGCCTTCCGACTCGTCGAGTAGGGTGTAGATCCCGTGTCCTTGAAATGCCCTCTACTCGACGATTTGGACTCCTAACTCGCCGAGTCCATACATCAAAACCTTAGATTTTAAATAAATTAAGTAATACCTGGAAAAAATGTTACAAGTCTCCCCCACTTGAACTAGACTTCGTCCTCGAAGTCTGCTGATCCAAACAAGTTTGGGTAGTGTTCCCGCATCTTGTCCTCCGGCTCCCAGGTCCACTCGGAGCCCCTGCGGTGCTGTCATTGCACCTTTACCAACTTCACTTCCTTGTTTTGAAGAACCTTGGTCTTCCGGTCTAAGATGGAAACAGACCTCTCGATGTAGTTCAGGCTTTCATCCACCTGAATATTGTCCAACGAAATGACTGCGTACACGTCAGTGACACACTTCTGAAGCTGAGACACATGGAAGGTGTTTTGAATCTGTAGAGTCATTTTGTTGTAAAACTCGAAGTGGCTATGTCTTTGTAATATTCACATTTTAGTTATTTTACTAAGTCATTTTTATGCGAAGCTTAGATGTTTAGACTTAGTATATTTTTTGTACACTCAGATTCCCTATAAATAGGGACTGAGGTTAGAAGTAGAATATAAATTTTTGTAACTCGAATATCCTTCTGCTTATTTCGTGTAATCAGTCTTTCTCAATAGAAGATCTGATTAATATTTACTCTTCGTGTTCTTATTACTCAGTCACTCAATTCATAATTGCATTCATAATCTCGATAACAATTCTCTACAATTGGTATCAGAGCAGGATTCAAACTGCTTCGATCGGATTTTTGTGTTAGAATCATTTTGCTTTTTGAGTAGTAATTTTACTCAAAAATTTCCACGCATTCTGGTTTTGAAAATCTCTTTTGATCTTCAGATTTGAATCGATTCTGCTTTTGAATTGTTAATTCGAGTAATCGATTAGCAATTTGTGATCATTTCAGTCAATCAATTTTCAAATTCATTGAGTTTTTCAAGCTTTCTGAAATTTTAGTGTTCATCAATGGCGAACTTTAACATGAACACAATGACTTCCTTCTCTCATTTACTTGGATCATCAACCAAAATTCCTATGTTAATCCCTGAATATTATGATCAATGGGCGGATAGAATGGAGGATTACCTGAATGGAATAGATGAAGAACTTTGGAACTGTATTGATGGAACAGTTCAAGCTCCTGCTAATGTTCAACCAATCGGAGCATCTAATACAACTGCTGAAGTACTTGAAAGACAAAACCGTATGAAGAAGAATGAAAAACGATGCATGAGGGAACTAAGAGGTGCTTTACCTCCTGTTGTTTACAATTACATCCGTAGTTGTAAAACAGCAAAGGAAATTTGGATCACTTTGAAGGAGAAATATCAAGGAAGCGAAAAAACGAAGATCAATTCAGTGAAACAATGTCTTGTTGAACTGAAAGAATTCAGACAAAAGGAGACTGAATCTCTTGAAGCTTACTATGATTGTCTGAATGAACTGGTCTATCGTTGCAACAGGTATGGGATTACGAGATCACTCGTGGAGTACAACTTAACTTTCATCATGGGCCTTCGCAAGGAATGGCGAAGTGTGAGCATGATGATTAAAAACCAACAGAGTTTTGATACAACAAGTCTGAACCATCTATACAATCAACTGAAAACTCATGAGTGTGAAGTTTTAGAAATGTATGAAGATTCAAAACAAAGTATTGGAGGTCCTTTGGCTCTAGTTTCAAAAGTATCTGAAGTTGATGTGAATGAAAAAGATGATTCAGATAATGAAGGATTTTTTATGAACTCGGATGATGAAGCTGTGGCATTCTACTCAAATAATAGAGTTAAGAAATTTTTCAAGAAGCCTTTTAATCCAAAAGGTAAGGCTACGGATGCGAAGAGTGGAGTCACAAAAACTGGAGGAGAGGTGAGGAAGAAAATGGAGAAAGCTGAGGAAAAACAAAAAGATGCGAAAGAAGTGAAGAAACTGAAAGGTGACTTGGGAATTTACTGTCACTACTGCAATGGTACGAATCACTTCGCAGCCGATTTCATGTTGCGAAAGAAAGAAAAGAAAAAGGAAAAAGTTAAATATGAAGCATACTATTCTGAAAATATTGAAGAGTTACGTGCTAAGACAAAAGGAGTGTCTCTGGTTGTGAAGGGTGAAATTGATGATGAAGAGAGTGGAACGTATCAGATCTGGTCTTCAGGATCTGATGACGAAAAAATGAGGCATCCCACACATGGAGCTATGTTTGCAAGTTTTGAAGGTTGCGAAGAGGAAATTTCAGGGAAGTGCTTCGTATCCAAATCCACGGACAAATCACCCATGACCACCAAGGTACGTCTTATACTTGAATCTTTTAATATTCCTTTATCTGCTTATGATGCTGAACTCACTTCATTTGATGATACTGTGGCTTATTTTGATTCTATAATTGTGTCTGCTAGTACTGAAGCACAAAACTTGAATTTGCAACTAGGTGAGACACGAAGAGAGTTAGAAATAAAAAGGAGCAAAGTAGAAAAACTTGAAATACAGATCAAAAATGTAAATTGTGATAGGGATAATCTTACAAATGATGTTAGGTTATTGCTTGCACAAAGGAACATATATTGTAATTCTGCCGAAAGATTGTATGCAAAATTAACTGCTTTACATCATTCTTCTGATATTAGCAAAGAACAACATAGGAAACTTTTACCTTTTCTTGAATATGAACGTGAAAAAGTTGATGTTGTTTCTTATGATTGCGAAAGTACAATTGTTGAATTTGACAAAATACCTGATAATAGATATGCATATGGTATTGTCAAAATTAATGAATTCTTGAATGCTGATGAGTTGATTGATATTGTCAATGAAAGTTTGACAAAGAGTGAACAAGTGAAAATCCTAAAGAAAACTGAAAATTCAACTCTTGATTCTCAACTCAATTATGTTGATGTCAATGACAATTCAGATAATGTGAGTGAGATCAGTGAAATTGAAGAAGAAGAAGAGGTTGATTGTTCTAAATTGTCAATCATTAATATCACATCTAAGATCAAAGGTAAAGAAATAATAGTTGATTCGATAGTTAAGGATGAAACTGATAAACCTTCTACTTCGCAACATTGTACCTTTGATAATGTGGAGGTTGAAAGTTGGAAAACTGATGAAAATGATGAAAACAATGAAGGTGTGAAGGATTCACCTAAAACACCTCCAAGAGTTATTATGAATCAAGTGTTTGATAATACAAAAGAATTTGACAAAATTCTAAATGAAAAAGGTGCACATTATTTGGAAACCAACACAGTGGTCTATCCAAATTTTAAATGTACAGATGACATCATTTTTCCAAATCAAGTTTTTGTCACAACTGGAAATGTTGAGAACATTAAACCTGAATTCATCAAAATGGTTGAAAATGATAATCAAAAGTCATCAACAGCAGGTTTCTTTTCAAATCAAAATACCGAAGAAAACAATTTAATGAAAAATTCTTATGTTCTTCAAGAGAAAAAGTCATCACAAAAATGGGTGATTAAAGATGAAAATGCAAACAAAGTTTTTGAAAAAGTTGAGAAATCAAAGGCTGAAATGAAATTAAATTCTCACGAATTTAAATTGATAGTTGGAAATTATTCAACAGAAAATAATGTTTCAAAAAGAAAAGCAAGAAAAGCAATTTTTTGGCAAGTTGTGTCTAATGATAAGCCAAAATTTGAAAAAGAACAAATTTTGAAACCAAAATCATCAAACTTTCAAAGCAAAAACAAACAAATAGATACAAGTTTTCACAGACCAATAAATTATGTTGATAAAATTCCATTTTTTCGCAAATATGACAATAATTGAACATTTGAGACTTCGCAAAAATTTGTGAATAATCAAAATTTTCGAAACGTTTGCAAATTCACGAATACTTCAACACCTTTGAACAATTCCAACAAAGCTAAAGTGAAATTTTCACCAAAATAACCAAATTTTCCAAATCCTTCAAATTCACAACCAACCAAAGTTTCGTATTCAAAAGGAAAATCTGATGTAAATACAATCAATCGTTGGTTTGAAGGGAAAGGCAAACAATATCAAAGTGGAAAGTTTTCAGAACAACAAATAAAAATTGCATTTGACAAGTTCGCAAATAGCTCTTCTACTGCTAGTTCACCATCTCATAATTCGCAAATTCCGGTTCAAAAATGGAAACCTGTTAACAAAGCTACGAATGTTGTGAAGGATGAGATTACAATCAATGGAAATCCAAAACAATTGAATGACTATATTTCAATATCCAGATCTGATGATGTTGATATAATGGATTCTGTCACAAACAAAGTGAAAACATGGTTTTCAAATTCAAAGAATTTGTTTCATTCTACTAATGATGGACCCAAAAAGTCTTGGGTTCCTAAATTTTTTCAATAATTGCAGGTAATGTGTGACGAGCAATACGATGCGAAATGGTATATTGATAGTAGTTGCTCTCGTCATATGACTGGAAGGAAGGAGAACTTGCGAGATTATAGAAGCTTGGAAAATGCAGGAGTAGTCAAATTTGGAAATAATCACAAATGTTAAGTGAAAGGCTATAGGAAAGTTACGAATGGACAATTCATAGTAAACAGAGTTGCTTATGTTGAAGGTCTTCAACATAATTTGATTAGTGTTTCGCAACTTGTTGTGGGGACTGGTAATCAAGTTATGTTCGATGAAGAAGGAAGTGTTATTTCAAATGCGAAGACAAATGAAGTACTTCTCAAATCAAAAAGATATGGTGATATGTTTACATTAGACATCAAACCAATCATTGGCAAACCGGCTGTGTGTTTACTATTAAAAGCTTCTAATGATGTTAGTTGGCTTTGGCATCGCAGATTGTCACATTTGAACTTTCGCAACATTAACGAACTTGTCACTGAAGATTTAGTTCGAGGTTTACCTATATTAAAATTTGACAATGATACTTTGTGTGCAGCTTGCGAACAAGGCAAACAACATAGAAAAGGTCATCCATTGGAACTTATTCACATTGACTTATGTGGACCGTCGATTGTTGCTACAATCAATAAAAAGCGGTACATTTTAGTTATTGTTGATGATTTTTCTCAATTCACATGGGTATATTTTCTTAGGTTAAAATCTGAAGTTGCTCAAACAATGATTGACTTTATCAAAAAGATTGAGCTTAGCCTGAAAAGGAGTGCTCACAAAATTAAGAGTGATAATGGTTCTGAATTTAAAAATCAAACTCTTGATTCTTTTCTCACAAGCAAAGGGATTTCGCATAATTTCTCATCACCATACACTCCTCAACAAAACGGTGTTGTTGAACGAAGAAATCGATCATTATGCGAAGCAGCCAGAACAATGTTAACATATGCGAATCTACCTCAATATCTTTGGGCTGAAGCAGTTTCTACTGCATGTTTTACACAGAATCGATCATTCATTCATCAAAGATTCAATGTTACTCCATACGAAATAATCAACAATAGGAAACCTAATGTCAAATTCTTTCATGTTTTTGGTTGTAGGTGTTTTATAATGAATCTCAAAGACAATTTGTCCAAGTTTCAAGCTAAAGCTGATGAAGGCATATTCTTGGGGTATTCGCACAATTCAGTGGCATACAGAGTGCTCAACAAAAGAACAAGAAAAATTGAAGAAACTTTCAATTTAACATTTGATGATTACTATCTTAAACAAACGGATAGTAAATTTGACAATAAATCAATACTTGTTGATTCAAATACACAAATTGATTATTCTGAAATAAATGATTTTGATTATGACTTAATTTTCAGAATTCCTGACAGGGCAATTGATGCGGAAAATAATGCTCTAGATAATCAAACATCAGAATCTTCAAAACATACTGATGATTCAACAATTACTACAACATCAACATCTTGCGAAAGTGTACCTGATGTTCGTATGGAGGGGGAGCATACGATCAACAATGCAGACAATCAGCCAACTTTCGAGGGGGAGAATGAAAATAGGAATCATCAAGTTGAGGGGGAGCATTCGCAAAATCAACAAGAATATCAAGATGAGGGGGAGCATTCGCAAAATCAATAGGAACATCATTTTGAGGGGGAGCAACAAGATGAAATGCATTTTGAGGAAGATAATGATACAACAGAGAAAAACAATCTTGGTGAAAATGATGAATTTCATGAAATTAATGATAATTTTTCTGTTTCAGGATCTGAAAATGAAGATATGTATGAAGATGAAGCATTGGAATTTGATCCTGATTTTCCACCACTTGAGAAATGGACAAAGAATCATCCCAAAGAACAGGTAATTGGAAATCCACAAGATGGTGTGCTGACAAGAGCTCAGATACGTGCGAAAAATGAAATACTGAATGCGAACCAAGAACTATGTATGTTTAATGTCTTTATTTCGAAAATAGAGCCAAAGACAGTAAAGGATGCTATGGAACACTCAGATTGGGTTGTTGCTATGCAATCTGAACTGGCTGAATTTGAACGAAACAAGGTTTGGAGATTAATTCCTAAACCTTCTGATGTTTCAATTGTCGGATTAAAATGGATTTTTAAAAATAAAACCGACAAAGATGGCAATATTATTCGAAATAAAGCTAGACTAGTGCTTAAAGGTTATTCGTAACAAGAAGGAATAGACTATGAAGAAACATTTGCTCCTGTTGCAAGACTCGAAGCAGTTCGCATATTTTTAGCATATGCAGCAAACAAAGATTTTGATGTTTATCAAATGGATGTTAAGTGTGCTTTCTTAAATGGAGAACTTGAAGAAACAGTGTATGTTGAACAACCACCAGGATTCATAAACGAGGAACATCCTAATCATGTCTACATTCTTGACAAAGTTGTTTATGGGTTAAAACAAGCACCAAGAGCCTGGTACGCAACTCTTACAAATTTCTTGAAACAATCTAAATTTAAACAAGGATCATTTGACCCCACTTTGTTTCGCAAGAAAATTGGGAATCATCTTATGCTTGTTCAAATTTATGTTGACGATATTATTTTTGGCTCAACTGACCCAGCACTGTCAATTGAATTTGAAAATCTAATGAAAAGTCAATTTGAAATGAGCATGATGGGAAAGATTAATAATTTTCTTGGATTGAATATAAGACAGAACAGGGATGGAATCTTAATCAATCAAGAAAAATATACAAAGAACTTGCTTGAAAAGTTTGGAATGACAAATAGCACAAAACTAAGAGTATCAATGGCAGTGGGAACAAGATTAACTCATTCGTTAGATGCTACTGCTATTGATTTAACACTATATCGAAGCATGATAGGATCTTTATTATACTTAACTGCAAGTAGACCTGATATTATGTTTTCAGTTTGTAATTGTGCTAGATATCAAGCTAATCCCAGAGAACCTCATTTGACTGCAGTGAAAAATATTTTTCGCTATCATAAGGGTACAATTTTGTTAGGACTTTGGTATCCTTCGAAATCTGGATTTTTCATTCAAGCTTTTTCAGATTCTGATCTAGGAGGATGTACTTTAGATAGGAAAAGTACAAGTGGTGGATGTCAATTGTTGGATGGAAAGTTGGTAAGTTGGCAAACAAAGAAACAAACTTGTGTTGCAATTTCAACTGTTGAGGTTGAATACATTGTTACTGCTGCTTGCACTTCGCAAATCATTTGGATTCAGAGTCAACTTCGTGATTATGCAATCAATATGAAAAAGATTCCTTTGTATTGTAATTCTCAAAGTGCAATTCGCATTTGTCATAATCCAGTACAACACTCAAAGACGAAACACATAGCTCTTTGATATCATTTTATCAAAGATCATGTGGAAGATGGGAATATTGAAATTCATTTTGTTAAAACCACTGAACAACTTGCTGATATTTTTACTAAACCTCTTGAAGAAAAATCATTTGTCAGAATTTTGGCAGGTTTGGGTATGATTGATGTGAATTCACTATCGAAATCTATCAGTCAAGGATGAAATGTTTGTTCAGACGCTCTGAATCAAAATTGTTCAGAAGTTACTATTCATTTAGCGGCTTCGCATGTCTTCGCATCCACTTTACTTCGCATTCGCACTCAAGCCAACAAAGAAGTTACTGTTCATTTAAGTGGCTTCACATTCACACACATCTCAACTAAGATTTTATTTTGTTTTGTTAGTTTTCATTTTTGAAAAAATAAAAATCCATAAAGATTTTATTCTGTTTAATTTTCATTTTTGAAAAATTAAAAATCCAAAAATATTTTATTTTGTTTAGTTTTCATTTTTGAAAAATTAAAAATCCAAAAAGATTTTGTTTTGTTCTATTTTTATTTTTTGAAAAATTCAAAAATCACAAAGAAATATTTTTGTTCTCTTTGTTTTTAAAAACATGGAATGTTGTGAGGTTAGTCCAGAGTTAAATGCGAAAAGCTCATGTTTGTGTCTTCTATGGGTAGGTATGATTTCTATAAACTTTGTAATAGTTATGATGTCCCTAGAAGCATGCTGTTGCATGTTGACTCAAGCCTCATTTGACTTAATGTGTGAGAAAGGAAAGTCTTGATGAAATTATCTCATAAAAATTTCTTCCCAACAAGGCTTGTATTCGCATTAGTCAACAGAGCTACCTTACTCGTCTCATATCAGTTAAGAGTTTTCTGTTTGGTCCACAAATAACAGAGGTACATTCGATCTGTAAACCAATCTTTTTCATCCTAAAATTCTATACACAATTCACACACAAAGACGTATGTCCAAGAGGTTTCTGATCAACCCAATCGAAATCTAGACATACAAAACCTCTGTGTTTATGATCTGAAATCATGAGTCCGTGATGAAAGTGAAATCCAATAATCTTACCCTTTAAGGAATTGACGGGGAACATTGTTCCAGAGATTGATGAAACTTTTGTTTCTGTCTCACAATACGAAACTCAAAATCATAATTCATTTCGCATGCGTGATCTTGATCAAACATTCGCAACCCAGGATGTTTGTTACCCAGCAAGATCCAGTACAATAATATTTTTTAATATGATTTATGTGAGAGTTTCATTCACATTTCCTAGTCATGATAAATTTTTCAACAGCCAACTTGTCACTGACTACACTGGTCATACAAGTAATTCCAGTTACAGTTTCCCACCTTATGTTAAGGTTGATATGTAATGGAATTTGAAACCCAACCCCAAAATTTATCTTTCAAAAAGAAGCCCTTCAATACTTATCAACTAGTATTCGGTTGTATTTCACGGGAAACTATACAAGCAGTTAAATATCTCTCTTGATGTTTAACAAAGCAACCTTTGCCTGGGGTTCATTTGCTTTTGTGTCAAAATTTATTTTTGACATCACAAAAATCCGAAATTTTTTTCTTGATTCTTACCTTATTTCTTTGACACACTTACACACACGAAATCCTTGAGGTTCTAAGTAATACCAACTTAGACTGGTGATTTCAAACATCTGGCATATGACTTCGCTTATAATCCCAAAAGCGAAAGAGCCTAGCCTCCATGCGAAGGGTCATAACGGTTACAATTTGATAAAACAGATTTGACAGGCTGTGTATTCATGACGTATGGTATTCTTTCTGATTTTCAACGAGAAGTGATTGTTTCTTTTTGCACGCATGGCTACCTTTTGCAGAAAAGTCCGGTTTTCAAGGTGCCACGTCGGATCTCATTAAATGCATCCCGCTTCAAATTCAAATTGTTTCGAGTAACCTATAAAAGGGATTTCAAGATCATTGTATACGGTTACGCGAACAAACTCTCAAAATCCTAAATTTCTTCAAAACTTCTTCATCTTCATCCTTTCTTTCAAACCCTAGAAATGGCCGGAACACAATCAAACACTGAAGAAGTTCTTTCCCAATCCCTGATGAAAATTCAAAGCACAAACTACCAGGTTGATCCAAATGTCTCTTCGTATCCCGAAGGACTGAAGATGCTAATTGTTGCTCTGAAAAGATCCTCTCTGGCCACTGCAATGTTCAAATCTTTCTCAGTTCCGATGACTTGGTTGTCATTGGCTGCATCTTTTGCTTCACACAACTTCACCACCGATGTCATCACCTTCAACCTCATCAAAAACAAACGGGTGAAACTCACGAAGAAGATGCTCGTTGAGTTCTTGGAAATTCCCAACAACCCTCCATTTTTCAAACCCGTTAATTCTCAAATTATCCATATGTTTAATGAAATGGGCCATCAAACAGAGCTTGAGAAGATAAGTGACTTTAGAAAGTCTGGGTTACCGTGCATATGGAATTTCTTATTTGCAATTGTTCTCCGATGCCTAACAGGAAGAAAAGTTGGTCTGGATAGAGGGAGAATGGAAGTATATGCCATGGTTATGGGCTTGTACTATGATATCAGTGTCGATTATGTAACCCAGTTGTGGAAGGAATTTGTCAAGAGTCTAGAAAACACAAATTCTGATAAAGGAATTTCGTGTGCGAGGTATTGGAGTTTGATTCTTGAAAAAGTGTATGAAAAAGAAGGGATTCCTGTCCCTGAGGATGTTGAAGTTGCTGAACTCTCTTTATATCAATTTCCAAAGGTAGTGGAAGATAATGCAGAAATCTTTTCTCATGTTGCTCGCATTCCAGATGCGATGCTTCACAAGGTTTCTCAAACTCACAAGGTTTTGGTGAGATATTTGAAAACAGTTGATCAATCGGTGCCTACAGGAGTATTATTAGATGTGGCAGCACCGTCGAAGAAAAAGCCCAATAAGAAGGATGCGAAAGGTTCCTCTTCCCAAAAAGCTCAGGATGAAGATGTACATGTCGAAGAGACTTCATCCAAATCAAAGAAAGAAACAATACCGTCCAAGTCGGGGGTATTGAAAAAGATTCGCAAACCCTCACCAGTTCGCAAACCTGATGCTAGTACTCAGGGGGAAACGATGCGAAGTGGTCCAGCTCCGATCTCTCCAGGAAAGAAAAGGCAAAGAGCTGAAGACGTTGCAAAGAACATGCAACGTACTTTATTGAAAAGACGAAAGCTGGTGGTTCACAATGAATCATCTGATGAAGAGATAGTTCCAGAAACTCCACCAGTGTCTACTACGGTAAACGTTTCTTTACCATCATTTCAGTTCAACCTACTTACCAAATATCTACCACAACTCCACTCATAGAACCACTTGAAATAGTCACCATCGAATCAATTTCTGAGGAGGTACCTATTTTTGATACAGTTGTCAACGTATCTGATACGGAGGCACCTATCACAAGTGTTGATACAACAATGACCATTAGCCTACCAATTACATTTCCCATTTCCACTATCATCGTTTCTACCTCATTACCACCTTTTTCACTCCCAACACCTACCCTCACCTCATCCTCGATATTTGACCATGCTCTGAAACACCCATTCACCACTTTATTCCTTTCGCAATCACCTGAAACTCCTCAGCCTACACAACATATGTCCGATGATGAAACGGAAGGAGGAGGTTTCGAAGGAACCTTTGAGGCGTTACAATTTGACTCTGAAGAGGAGAAAATACCGGATCACATGCTCATGTCCGGTAAACAGTTCAAGATTTTGAATCGCAAGTTGAATGCGATTATTCAATCACAAGCAAACTCAGGGTCTAAATCTTCTATGTCCGGGGTAGAGGTGGAATACTTGATCAAGGAGGCTGAAAAGCATATTCTTGAAAAAGTTGATCAAGTGGACAAAATTACAGAGCTTCGCATTCAAGCTCAGGGGAGTACATTTTCGGGTGTGGTAAAGGAATTAAAAGTTGTCACAAAAGAACGACATGTTCTATTTGTACAGGATGTGAAGAAGGTAAGAGAGGATGTAAATTTCAAGATTGAAGAATTGAAGAACGAGATTGCGAAGGAGCTTAAGGATATTAATACTCAACATCTTGAAGTCCAAAAGAGGGTTGATGTGGTGGCTACTGAACTCAACAATGTTGTTACTGCCCCTATTCTTGAAGCTAACCACAAAGAGACCAAAGAGAAATTTGATCAACTTCTTAAAATGGTAACTGAGCTCAAACAGGTGGTTTCGCAATCTTCACCACAACAAATCCTTACCCCTGAGTTCTTGTCTCTGAAGGTTAATACTTTAGAGTAAGCAATTCAGAAAGCTTTAGCTCCCATCGCAAATTTCACTTCTTTGCTCCCAAAGAATGCCCCACCTGCTTTCACAAGGGTGCAAGGGGGAGAGAAAGGTAAAGAAGATGCGAAGATGGTTGGGAAAGTTATTTCGACTCAACTCAAGACAACTCTTCCTACATTCACAATGCCTGTTTCCTCGACTATTATGACCACGAGACCAATAGCCAAAGGTATATCCATTGGTTCAAAAGAAGGAGGGAGTTCAAGTGCGAAACCTCCAACTGATGACGTGGGAAAAAGGAAGGGCATTGCATACGAAAAGTCTAAGGAGGAGAAGAAAGCTGAAGCTGAAGCGGAGACTGAGCGAATGAGGAAGGTACAGAGCATTATGAGGCTCAGGGCTGGTGATCCCCCCACAATGAACAAAGGTGATGCTGAAAAGCTTTATTCATATGAAACAATCGAATCAAAGGTTGTACAGGGTAGAGATGTACGAATTCGAGGAGAAGCCTAAGGTGAGCTATGATATTGCTAATTCGTACAAATGCCAACTGGATTTTCCGATAAATGAGATGCTCTTCATAACTGCTCAATACAAGATCAATGAGAAGTTTGACAATGTTGATGATTATATACACATGAAAATCAAATTTCATGCTGTATTGGCGAAGAATCCGGAGGAAGTGTGGTCTTTAATGAAAATAAAGAAAGTGCTAACCATCAAGAAAGACGCAATGTTCGAACATATGCTACAAAATTTTCGATATTTTTTCATGCGAGTTGATGACAAAAAATACGACTTCACCATTGTTGATTTTCCTCTGATGAATTGCTACGATCTAATTCAAGTAGCACTGATTTTGAAGCATACGGAAGATCACAAGCTCAAGGGCTTAGAGACAGAAGTGTTCAGAATAGGCTTCGCACATATCAAAGTCTTCATTGATAGCTATTACGATTGCTTAGCCTTGACTGATGTAGAATTAGCTACGAGTTTGGGGAGAAAGGTGACAGTTCCCTAGGAAACCACATTGACCCAGTCAGTATTATCAAAATATGCTGATGGGGAAATATGCCTTAAACCTTTTGCCATGGTGTTCTCAGGAAGGGATACAAAGGGCAAACCTAAAAAGTTTTTGTTCAAGGTCTCTGAGATAGAAAGTATACCTCTTCGCAATATATGAACTTCATTGTGCGTATGAACAATTGCAAGAGAAACAATGAAGGAGACATAAGGAGCTGAAGAAGGTGATCAACTGGTATTCCGAAGTACGAAAGGCTATCCACTCAGCTGTTCAGAGACTTTCTATCTGAATAGCTTCGACTGTTTACAAAGGGGGAGATTGTAGAGTCATTTTGTTGTAAAAGTCGAAGTGGCTATGTCTTTGTAATATTCGCATTTTAGTTATTTTACTAAGTTATTTTTATGCGAAGCTTAGATGTTTAGACTTATTATATTTTTTGTACACTCAGATTCCCTATAAATAGGGACTGAGGTTAGAAGTAGAAGATAACTTTTTGTAACTCGAATATCCTTCTGCTTATTTCGTGTAATCAGTCTTTCTCAATAGAAGATCTAATTAATATTTACTCTTCGTGTTCTTATTACTCAATCACTCAATTCATAATTGCATTCATAATCTCGATAACAATTCTCTACAGAATTTGGCTAAGCTCCTCCGGAAGATCCAAGTGATATTCCAGCTAACCTAACCGGGTCGTGATCCTAAACGGGCCTATAAACCGAGGCCCCATCTTACCCCTCTTCCGAAACCTGATGATCCCCTTCCAGGGTGACACCTTCAATAGCACAAAGTCCCCCACCTAGAACTCAAGATCTGATCAACATCGATCGGCATAACTTTTCTGACGGCTCTGCGCGAAGTCGCACACCTGCTGAATCAGCCTGGTAGTCTTGAGCACTACCTCAGTGCTCCCCATGATCCGGTGTCCAACCTCATCCCAACAAACCGGGGTCCTGAACCTCCGACCATATAACATCTCGAATGGTGCTCGGTCGATACAGGCATGATAACTATTATTGTACAAAAACTCTGCTAACGGGAGATACGTGTCCTAACTCCCTCTAAAATCTAATATGCATGCTCGAAGCATGTCCTCCAATTTCCGGAACGTCCTCTCGCTCTGACCGTCGGTTTGGGGGTGGTACGTCATGCTAAAATGTAGCTGAGTGCCCAGTTCCTTGTGGAACTTCTTCTAGAACCTGGATGTAAACCGAATATCCATTTTAGAGACTACCGACACTGGCACCCCGTGTCTAGCAACCACCTCTCGTACATAAATATCCGCCAACTTTTCTACGAATACACTCTCGGAAATCGAAATGAAGTGGGCACTCTTCGTCAGCCTGTCCACAATCACCCATATGGCGTCCACACCCCTCGTCGTCCTAAGTAACTTAGTGATGAAGTCCATAGAGATCTCTTCCCATTTCCATAGGGTAATGGGTAGTAGTTGTACCTTTCCATGAGGCCGTTGATGTTCATCCTTGACCTTCCTATAGGTCAAGCACCGATCCACGAACCAGGCGATCTCCCCCTTCATACAGGGCCACCAATAACTCGCCCTCAAGTCTCTATACATTTTCGTATCCCCTAGATGTATATAGAACTTGGACTTATGTGCCTCCTCTAATATCCTATGTCTCATTTCTCCAGTCACTGGTACCCACACCCGGCCACACTGTGTCAAAAGGCCACGACTATCCTTGAAAAATGAAGGATACTATCCCTGAATCCGCTCTATCTTCCAATTCTCTTTCTTCACTCCCTCGACCTGGGCCTTTTTTATCATATCAAATGATGAAGAAATCATTGTCATCCTCATATAAATTTTCCCAATCGGGGACCCCGCCGTATTGTGGCTCAAAGCATCGGCCGCTACGTTGGCCTTCCCTAGATGTATAGGATCTCACAATCATAATCTTGCAGCACATCCAGCCACCTCCTCCGTCGCATTTTTAGGTTCTGCAGATCCATCAAATACTTCAAACTCTTGTGATCAATATAGATAGTGCGCCGCACTCCATACAAATAGTGCCTCCAAATCTTGAGGGTGAACACCACTGCCCTCAGCTCTAGGTCGTGAGTGGGGTAATTTGCCTCATGAGGCTTCAGCTGCCTCTAGGCGTAAGCTATCGCGTGCCCCCTCTGCATTAGTAGCGCACCTGACCCTAAAATCGATGCGTCACAGTACACCACCAAATCGTCTAACCCTTCAGGTAGTACAAGGATCAGAGCCTCACATAACCTCCGCCTAAAGGTCTCAAAGGCCAACTACTGATCCGTACCCTAACGAAATGCCACATTCTTCTTGGTCAAGTGGGTCAGTGGTACATCAATCTTGGAGAAATCCTAGATAAATCTCTGATAACAGCACGCTAAACCTAAGAAGCTACGAATCTTTGATGCGTTCTTTGGTACTTCCCACCGCATCACAGCCTCAACCTTGGTTGGATCAACCAAAATGCCTTCCTGATTGATGATGTGCCCCAAAAATTGTACCTCTTGCAGCCAAAAATCACACTCGAAGAACTTGGCGTACAACCTCTCCGCCCTCAGGGTCTCCAATGCCTCCCTCAACGCTGCTCATGCTGGTCCCTAGTCTTAGAATAGACCAAGATATCATCAATAAGAACGATCATCGACCGATCCATCATCGGTCTACATACCCTGTTCATGAGATCCATGACCGCTGTTGGCGCATTGGTGAGCCCAAACAGCATCACCAAAAACTCATAATGCCCATACCGAGTCCTAAAAGTTGTCTTTAGTATATCCTCATCACGAATCCTCCTCTGATGGTACCCCGAATAAAGATCAATCTTGGAAAACCACGACGCACCCTGCAGCTGATCGAACAAGTCATTGATCATCGGCAACGGATAACGGTTCTTCACTGTTAGTTTGTTCAGCTCCCGGTAATCAATTCACATCCTATGTGATCCATCCTTCTTTTTCACAAATAGGATCGGTGCTCCTCACGGGGAACTGCTCGTACGGATGAACCCTCGATCTAGCAGCTCCTAAAGCTGCATAGATAACTCCTACATCTCAGGTGGTGCCAACCTTTATGGTGCATTCGCTATCAATGCGAAACTCCACCTTCCTCTCTGAAAGCACTCCTGATAGCTCTTCGGAAAAAACAACCCGAAATTCTTGTACAACCGGCACACTCCCCACATACGTCGTAGCCTTAACCCTTGTTTCTGAGATATAAGAAAGAAATCTCGTACATCCCTGCTGCAGAAATCTCCTGGCCCTTGCAGCCGAACAGAGAGTTGGCCCCTGCGAGGCCCTCTCACCATGTATGACTATTTCTCCCCCACTTGGGGTTCGGACCTCACCAACTGGCCCTCACAATCAATCATGGCCCCGTTGGCCCCCAACCAATCCATCCTGACAATCACCTTCAACCCTCGCAATGGTATCGGGACTAGCTCCACGCGAAACCTCTCGCCAAGCACATTAAGGACGCAGTCCTGATACACCCTCGTAACACTAACGGTGCGTTCATCTGCGATCTCTATCTCGATTGAGGAATCTAAGGTTCTTGGTGCATCCCAGAACTTCTTGCTAAGCGCAAGAGACACGAACGATTGGGTAGCACCTGAATCAAACAAAACATGCGCCGATATACCATTGACCAAAAAGGTCCCTATACAAGCATAATGTACACATAAGTCATACAAATAATAAAGGGCAGAGAATAATAGACACGTACCAACCACAACGTTTGGCGCTGCTCGAGCCTCCTCGGTAGTCAGCTAAAATGCGTGGCTCTTCACCGCTGGGGCATCCGCCTTGACAAGGCAGCCATCAGTAATCATCATCATGGCGGGTGCGGGTGCCACCACTACTCCTCCCCCTCCCTGCAACCTCAGACAATCGGCCTTTTATGGCCCGTCTGGTTACAGTGGAAACATATCATGCTCTTCTTGGGGCAATCCCTACTCAAATGGCCATGCTGGCCACAAGAGTAACATCCTAATATCCCTGCTGGCTGACAATACCTATTGTGCGATTTACTGTACTTGGCACACCGACCCCAGCCCTGCTAGCCCCTGCTGTAAATGTTAGAGGTCTTAGGCTTCTTAGCCAGACCCACCGCTGCATGTGCCTGCTCCGGCTTCCGCTTAGCGTGGAAATCCAACTCCATCTCCCACTCCCGGGCCTTCTCCACCATCTCATTCAGGGGTTCGCACACGGTATAGCTCACGAACTCCCAGATATCATCCCTCCGCATGGAATGGTATATCTTCCTCCGCATATCCTTATCAGTAGCATACTGAGGAATCAACAATGCTCGCTCACGAAACTTGGCGGTGATCTCGGTGGTCTAATGGAGTTCCTGGTACTCCCTCACCATCCTATGCACCTCAATGGTTGGTGCAAACTCCAAATTAAACTGGCAGAAAAACTCAGCCCACGTCATCTCAGCCACACCAGCCGCTCCTACCTGGCTGGTAACCTCGCCCCACCAATCTCGGGCCCTGTCTCTCAGCATACAAGAAACAAATCCCACATTTGTCACATCCGGGCTAGAACTCATGTGTTGGGCGTTCTCGATATCCGCCACCCTGCTTTGGCTAACAATGGGTTCCCTGACCCCGTAAAACTTTTGCGCCCCACATGCCTTGAACTCTCAAAATAAGGGAGTTCGGGCCCTAACCTGACCCGCAGCAATCTCGGGCCTGAATACCCAGAGTCTCTCCTCCATGATCTCCATCATACCTTCCTTGACCGTCCCAAAAATGACGGTGGTAGCGTCAAGGATGCCCCTGGTAACCTCGGATGCAATAAGCTCACACAGCCTCTCATCAATGACATAGGTAGTGTCGCCTGATCCAGCCCTGGATCCAGATCCCGATCCTGATCCCCCTGCTCTAAATCATGTCACCACCATGCTGAACCGAAATGTCATAAATCATAATGATCAGGATTTCCATATAAGGGGGGTCTTCCTACACGGGTCCTCCTTAGAGCTCCCAGGTCTAAAATTGGTTCGGGTACTAGTCCGGTGCTTTTAGTAGTACGGGCCCAATACTATCTTCCACACCTACATGTACGTTTCCCCAATGCTCTACCTGATAACTCCAATTCATCCCAAAACTAGACCATATCCCACAAACTACTGCATACATCAAATCCCAGGCTGTCCTAAGATTTGCTCTACTCATATCTATCGGATCAATCATAACAGGTTGCCTTTATGCATGCAAATTATACACAGAAAATGATCAAATAGACTTTCGAATAAAATATTCTACCCTAAGACCACAACCAAACAAGGAACATGAAATAAGGCTAAATCAACCATTTTGTGGCTATAAGCTCCTAACCGTATATAATTTTAAAAGGATACACATAGCAAGTTCCATACGATCATCAAAGCTCAAATATCAGTGGCTAACACATTGGGAAACTACTTACTTTGCTCGGCTGATCACGCGCGTTGCACTCTCATCTTTTCCTTTCTTTAAAATCTTTTCACTTTATTTTACTTTTGAAAACAATTTTTACCATTTCCTTAGTTTGAGTCTTGACACACCCGAGAGTGTGCCCGAATCCCTCAAACCAAGGCTTTGATACCATTTCCAGGAGTACCATTTCCAAAGATGGAGGCTTTATGGACATGCATGTCCAATGCATGTCCCTAGGTCTAAATGACCAAAAAAAAGGGGGGAAATATGCCCTAAAACCCTTGCATGGTGTCCTTACTCGACCAAAGGTCATATCTAGCCCACCTTAGGACCATTTTTCTATGGCAATTCATAAAGTTGCAAACTTTATGAATCCCATGCATGCATTCAACAAGAAGGGTAGGAAATGAAGAGTAAACTCAAGATCTAGCCATAAATTATGATAAAAATCGAGTCTTGAAGACTTACAGCAGTCCACAAGATGATTAAGCTCAAGGATGGCTGCTTGATTTGTTGGATCTTCTCACCATATCCTTTTTCTTAAGCTTCGAAGATCACGGTAACTCACAAAATGGAAAAGAATGGGGATTAGGGTTTGCACAGACGTTCTTAGGGTTTAGAGGCTGATGAGAGGTCAGCCTCAAGGCTCATAAGGAGATTATATAGGGTGCAAACCCAAAAATTAGGGTTTTATCATTACAGTGCCTACTCATCACATCAGCCTTCCGACTCGTTGAGTATGGTGTATACCCCTTGTCCTTTAAATGCCCTCTACTCAATGAGTTGGACTCCCAACTCGTCGAGTCCATACATCAAAACCTTATATTTTAAATAAATTAAGTAATACCTGGTATAGGTATTACAACACAATTATCTATAGAAACATAAAATATGGTTAATCAAAGGCTTATCGTTGCCAATTTAAGGAAGAATACATACCTTCCGAAGCTCAATTTTGGTGGCGGAGTTGTACCGGTTGATGAAAATGAGTTCATGGTGCATTCCAGTGTCGGTGATGAGATTTTTCCTCTTTGGTATATGGTTCGGATGCAAATAAATAATGAACTTTGCTGCCTCTTTCATCATCGATTCTCTCCTTCATGTAAGAAATCAAATTATCAGTATATGACGACGCACAACGTGGTTTGGTGTGGGGTAGGATCGGAAGCGTAACACTTCAACTTCCACAACCACTAAAAGAGAATGAAAATTATAGAGCCGAAAACTCATATCTGGCTTCATAAATATGAAATGGAGTTCCAACTTCAACTCCTCAAGGGGGCAACTGAGCAACGGATCTCGTAACCAATGATGTTAGGATGTAAAGCGGATAATAAGCAAAACCAAAAGCACACAAGACACAGTATTTACGTGGTTCGATTAAGGTGACCTACGTCCATGGCCAGGAGGGGAGTATTCTTTATTTCAGAGCTCTCAAACAGAAGTTACAAGTACAATTTCATAGAGGTTCGCCTAACACTCTACAATTCAAGATACAAAATGACCTAGCATGCATCCATATTTATACTTAAGGGATCAAACCTAAAACCCTAATAGGCCAATCCCATTGGCCCATACGTGCATGAGTGGTGACAACCAATCATATTTCACCATGCAGAGTCTTCTAGAACATTCTTCCATGTCATACAACCCATGAGCATAAGCAACACACATAATGGACCACGTTGACCATAGTGGAGCAACATGATGCACAAGTGGCACATCATGAACACTAATGGCTCAACATCCATCATGGTGGCACAACATGGTGTATTTCTTAAGCAAGATTATTTTCTAAGCATATGTGGATCAACATGGCACAACAAAGGAATCGAGATGGTGCATCATGTACCAAGATGGTCCATGATGGTGCAACATCTTCTCCATGGAGCAACATCTCATCAAGATGGCACAACATCCTTCTCCTGATGCAACATCTCATAGATATGGTGCAACGTCTCCTTGGCTCAACATCTCCTTGGCTCAACATCACCTTGGCTCAACATCTTCATGGATCAAAATCACCTTAGCTCAACATCAGCTTGGCTCAACATCACATTGGCTCAACATCTTCATGGCTCAACATGTTGGACCATGTTACTCCATGTTGCTCTAAGTTGCTCCAAACCGCCTTTTGGAAGATATGTTCCTTTGTCACTTGATCTGTTCATTTGTCTAATGATACATTCTTTCTCAGATGTTCTGTTCCTTTTTTAAATGCTCCATGAACCCCAAGTGCTCCATTGAGTTCTAACCCAATTACTCCATAAGAATGCTCCAAATTCTCAAGTCACATTTAACAAATGAATCAACGACGAAAATGAAGGACAAATTCTGATGGCGGAGAGTGAAGAATGAAGATGTGTTTGTGTGTGTGTGAGAGAGAGAGATAGAGAGAGAGAGAGAGAAGAGAAGAGGGATGATGAGACGATGGAAGAATTTGGGAGAAAAGGGCATCGATTATTTTGATGGAAATGATCTGATTCTAGTACCATAAATTCTCATCGATTAAATTGAATACCATACCTAGGGATGTCAAAAATCCCTGCGGGACCCCGTTCCCAAGGGACCCCGATATCGTACGGGACTAATTTTTAAAAAAATTCGGGACTAGGAGCGTGGGCGGGGGCGATATTAACTCCCATTTATTTTCAGGACTAGGAGCGGGAGTGAGTATTTCCGTCACGTACTCCCGTGGGGGCCCCATTTATATTTAAATAAATAAATAAATAAATAAATAAATAAATATATATATATATATATAATTTAAAATAAGAAATTAGGGCTTGAACTTATTTACGCCTTGACCGCTTGAACTTTTCTGTGTTCCGTCAATTACTCAATTACTCGATTACTCATTCTATGAATGAAGAATTGAAGTCTTAAGATTGAAGACAACTACTCGACTAGGTTTCGACTTCCGACAGGCGACAATCCGACTTCAGCAGTTCAACTTCCTCTTTCGTCCTTTCTTCCCGACTCCCGTAGGACCTGCACTGTACTCCGACCGTGACTTATCTTCGTCTCCAATCCCATCGGCGACAGGTGAGTAGGCAACCAACGAGGCAGCGAGGCAGCGTCACAGGCTCGCAGCGACCCCCTTCTGCATTCCAGTTTCCATGGTAATGTTGTAATTTCTAACTGAACACATGTTTAGATAAACCGTTTGACAACTTCTCAAGTTTAACTCTGTAAAGAACTAAAGATAATTTGATTATTTGAAATGTAAATAACTCACAAATGTCTCAAGTTCTTCACTTGATGTATCTAACTATTCAAAAACCTGTATCCACTGAACCTTAGGGGTAGAAAAAATCATGCTTGCACGGCTGAAACCAATATGATAGATATTAAATATGATGCAACTTCAATTCTTCATTGATAACTAACACACACTTGAAACTCCTGTTGGTTGTTGAAGTGTTTGTGAGCCTGTCGTTTTTCACATGCAAGAATACATATATAAATGATTCATAGCAAAAGACATTCTGTCCCATGATCAACATTATCTTTATTGTATCTTTTTGCAAAATCTATAGAAACAACCATCTTTCACAGCTTCACTTCCCAAATGGCAACAGTTTCCATCAGGGACCACTTTCTGTATCACTTTTAATTCATCCATGACATCAATAACTAGTAACTAATAACCAATAAACCAAATAAAGGTTTGGTTTAGATTGTGTTTCATGTTGTAGATTATTCCTATCCCAATGTTAGGGCTACAATTATTCTGTCATTTCATTCTCTCTCTTTCTCTCTCTCTCTCTCTCTCTCTCTCTCTCTATATATATATATATATATATATATATATATATATATATATATATATATATATATATATATTACCCAACAAGTAGACAACAATCATTGCCATTTTATTTTATTTCATTTTAGATTTGATTTCCAATGTAAATTAATGTTTGATCAGGAAATTCAACCACCAGTGTTTATAGTGTCCAGTTATTATATATGCTATAAAAAAAACTTGTGTGAAATTAATAAATGCTGTCAAATTACTAAATGTCTCCATACATGTATTTTTTAGCTAGATAAGTCATATACATGATTTCTCACCGATTGTTTGTGTGAATAATTTTCAGATTTTTATAATCATGTCTTCAGCAGAACCGAATCAACCCAACGATTCAAACACGGTTAATGATACTGCCAATTTGCAATTAACTGTAACGAGAAACAAATTAAATTCACATCTCCAATGTGGCGTCATTTCACCTATGAAGAAGTTAATGGAAACAAAAAGGTTGTTTGTAAGTATTATAGAAAGGAAATTACTTATACAACCAAAAATGGAACCAAAGGGATGCATTCTCACCATAAGTCATGCAAAATAAGAATTGGGCAAAAGAAAATTGATGATTTTCAGAGTCAATTAACCGGAAAAAGATCTAAGACGGATGAAAGTGGGGGATCAATTTTAGCAACACGTCGGTTTAATTATGACGATTCGCGAACCGATCTTGCTAAAATGATCACAAAACATGATTACCCACTTAGAATTGTTGAACACGAAGGCTTTAGAGATTTTTGTCAGGGACTCCAACCACTTTTTAGGCCTATTTGTAGAAACACAGCTAGATCTGATGTCATGAATTTGTACGGTGAGGAAAAGGCAAGGATGATGCATTTTTTGGAGAGTATTCAAGTTAGGATTGCAATAACAACCGACATGTGGACTGCCAACTACCAAAAAAAAGGATACATGACAGTGACAACCCATTTCATTGATGATTCTTGGCAATTACAAAGTCGTCTTTTGAGGTAATACTTAATTTATATTGATTTCTTTAATCATTGATGTATGCATTCTTTAATTAAATTGAATTTATTTTGTTAACTGGTAGGTTTATATATGTGTCATGCCCGCATACTGCTGAGAAACTAACAAATGTGTTGATGAATAGTTTGTTGGACTGGAACATAGATAAAAAAAATTATCAACTTTAACTGTTGATAATTGTTCAACAAATAATTGCATGATAGATTTGATGGTTGACAAACTACCTTTTGATAGCTTGATTTTGGGTAGAAGCTTGTTTCATATGCGATGTGTTGCGCATATTTTGAATTTAATTGTGAGGAGTGGGTTGGATGTTTTTGGACATGCGATTGAGAAAGTGCGTAACAGTTGTAGTTTTTGGACAGCTACACCAAAAAGACATGATACATTTCAAAAAAATGCAAAGTGTGAGAATGTTTCTTGTGAAAAAAACCTAGTAGTTGATTGTAAAACACGATGGAATTCTACGTATTTAATGCTTTCCACGGCTTTGAAATACAAGAAGGTGTTTTATCGGTTACAGCAACGTGAGCCCCAACATAAGAATGCACCTGATGAGAAAGAGTGGGCTTTGGCAAGTGAGATTTGTGATAGACTAAAAATCTTTTATAATGTCACGGAATTATTTTCGGGAACAAAATATCCAACAACCAACATTTTTTCCCCAAAATATGTGAAATAAAGATTGCTCTAAAGAAATGGGATACATCTAGTTTCATTGAAATAAGCGAAATGTCCGAAAATATGATTACAAAGTTTGACGAGTATTGGAAAGAAAGTCAAGGGGTGTTGGCTATGGCAACAATATTGGATCCAAGGTTTAAGATGAAGCTCCTAGACTATTTTTTCTATTATCTATGGAGTAGATAATGCACAAGATGAAATTCAGAAAGTGCGTCAAATTTATGAAGATATATATTTGCGATATAAGTCACGTGTTATGAGTCAAGCAAGTAATGATGATATTACTACTAAGCCCACTTCTAGTCGAGATGCAGCTCTCACAAGTGACATGGACTCATTAGATGCCTTCTTTTCATGGAATTCTGCTACTAGTGAAGTTTTTGTGAAAAATGAATTAGAAAGGTACTTAGAGGAAGGCACTTTACCCCGGATTCATGAGTTTGATTTGTTAGGTTGGTGGAAGTTAAATGGGGTTAAGTATCCCACATTGTGTCTGATTGCAAAAGACATATTAGTCATTCTTATCTCTATTGTTGCTTCAGAGTCTTCTTTTTCTACAAGTGGTAGAATCGTTAGCCCACATAGGAGTAGACTTCTTCCGTCAACAATTGAATCTATCATATGCACTCAAAATTGGCTATGGGCGGGTAAAAAAGGTATGTATGAATTTGCTTGAACCATTGTTTTTTAATTCATTTTAATATATTATGCTTATTACCTTTATTTATTTTTTTCTTTGTTAGGTTGTGTTATTGATGCTGATGATGTACATACCGATGAAGACAATGAGGGACTTGAGGTAAGATTGTTCAATTTGTCGTTTTCTATTGAATAAACTAATATAATAATTTATTTTATTATTTTTTTTGTTATTTATTTAGGGAGGATATTCGAATGTCAGTAAATGAAGAGTTGAAGGAAATTAATGGATACCGAAGATGTAGTGAATTGGTGTTTTATATTTGTAATTTTGGATTTGTAGTATTTTGCATTTGTAATGTTGGATTTGTCTTCGAAAGATTGTTTAATTTGTCTTTGTAAGATTGTAAAATTGTCGGAATTGTTGGATTTTTAATTTTTTTAGTTTCTAAAAGATTAGGTTTTAGGCTTTTAAATTTATTAAAAATAATATTTTTGCCAAAAATAAAGCAGTTTTTTAGCAAAAAAAATCCAATTTTAAGTCGGGGAACGGGGGCGGGACCGGGGCGATGGAGGTAACCGGGGGCGGGACCGGAGGCGGGGGCAACAATTGATTTCGGGGGCGGGGGTGGGGGCACTTATTCCCGCTCTCATTTGCTCCCGTTGACATCCCTAACCATACCATCGTGTTTAATTTTTCCAATTATTTACAAAAATGTCACAAATCATCTTGACATTCTATTATTTTGATCTAACGGAAATTGTTTGGTTCTTGTGCTCTCGGGAAACTATAGGCTCTCTCTCTCTCTCTCTCTCTCTCTCTCTATATATATATATATATATATATATATATATATATATATATATATATATATATATATATGATTATTATATATAAAAACCCTATTTATTTGGTGTCATCAAAACCAAAATGATACAATTCTAATACTTCCACGTACCCCATCCTCAGAACGATACAACTTAACACTACGCTAATTCAATCTTTTCTAACGCTTCAAATTCTGCAGTGCCAAATATCCATCGAATGTCCAACTCCTCCAATCGTGAGTCCAGGATCCTTTCTCACAATGCCTCATGTTCCACTGTGCCGTATCCGCATAAAGTTTTGGATATTCCAAATGCACACGCTCTGCTGGCTTTGGAGACGGCCTTATGGATTGTTGTTCATTAGAGATTGGACATTTATTATACTATGGCATCGCCCGTCTTCTCTCCATTCAAGAAGGTTTCAATTACTTAATTCTTTGGCACCGTTAAGAAATTTCGTCATCCAAAACTCAGATCCTAAAATTCTCTTCTTGGTGACTGATTTCTCTCTCTTCGGGCGCTTCGCTACACCCTCTTTCTGTCACATTCCCAATCGATTTCTCTTCCTTTCATGCATCTCTCTAGAAATTGATTCTATTTCTTTCTGTTATTAATTTCATTTTATGGAAAGAAAACTATGGAGAAATTGAAGTTATTAGAAAGCTTTTGCCACCGAAGAGTTTGATTCCCACCCATCTGATGTTGGATAAACCATAGTCATATCCATCTCTCCTCTCTGCCATTATGTCATACTTAATAAAGAAACAGAACCCAACCCTTATTTCTTAATCTCATGTTTAATTTATAATTGTTTACTCTCACATACCTTGCTTTGGGTTTAGTTTTTTCACTTTAACAAGTGTAATGGTTATTTGTTGTGTTGATAAGATGTGAAGGTCATTATGGGGGTGTTTGGCTTAGCTTTTCACAGCCCAAAAGACCTTTTGGAAGAGAAAAAAAGCAAAATATGTTTGGCAATATTAGTTTTAAAAGCTACTTTTGGATTTTTTTTTATACAATGGAAAAGGAACTTTTTGGAAAAGTCAGGAAATCCTGACTTTTTGTAACTTTTCCAAAAAGGACTTTTTGGGTGTGAAAAGCTAAGTCAAACACCCCCATAATGACCTTCACATCTTATCTTTAATGAAATACTATTTGTGAATTAAGTGTGCTCAATCATTATATGTTGGTTATTGATATAAGATCTTATTCAACGGTTATTGATATAAGATCTTAATTAAAAACTTATATATTAAACGGACCCAAATTAAATGATATACTAAACACATTGCAGGCAACATCACATAGAACATCATACCCGATACTTGAATCTACCATCTATATTTATCATGTATTGATCTAAAATTTGCAATTAGAGGAGTATGATTTTTGTGGTCGGACCAAGTCATGTTAGAATTTGAAGTTTTTTTTGATACGATATATGGATTTCATCATTCATGAAATGGAATGATATTCATTAAAAACTTGAAAACTCCCTGACTTTTTTTTCTTAGGTTTATATCTTTACACTATTTTTTACCATAGGTGGAGGGTCATGATATTCTTATCAAGCCACATTGGATTGATTGTGTGAGTTAAGAGTCATATTCATAGTTTTTATAACATGGTCTTCCAATTCTAGGTTTATATTTTTGTTAATAATACATGATGTTCAGTCGTTTGTAGAGACTTTAGGGTAAACTTCATCCCACTTCAAATTTGAACACTTTTAGCCTCCCACTCTTTAATTATCATTGATCATCATTTTTTTAGTTTTAGATCTTAAATTGTAACTTGCGGTGGACGTTCCGATGGGTGATCATAATCGTAGACCATATCTTCTTTTAGCTCATCCCTTTTCATATCATACCCTTCTTCATTCTCTGGTTGTGTTGCAATGGTAGTAACAGCCTTTAATTGCCTCATTTTGTTTTCCATTGTTATATTATCAATCTTACCAGTGAAGAAGATCTCATATGCCTACTCATATTCTTCCCATATCCATTTTTACCCTTGATTGTAATTGTATATTCATCATTACTACCGTCTCCATCTCCACACGTGATGACCACGAGGTGTTTGATGAAAAGCCAACCCAAATAAAAATTGTTTCTATCCATTTTTATGAAAAAAAAAAACACCTAACTATAAAGGGTGAATGGTGATGGTGGTGGCGATGGCAGTGACGATAGGTGGTTGGTATATATATATATATATATATATATATATATATATATATATATATATATATATATATATATAGGGAAGAGTTATATGGAAAACAAAATAACCCTAAAAATCATAAAAATTCATAAAAAATACTTAGAGATTACAAAACTTTTTTTTTTGAATTTATATATGAAAAAAACACACCTTCTTTTAAAAAATCGTTGAAAAAAAAAATAAAAAATCGACTTTTATTTTATGGTTTTTTTTCAAAAAAAATTTCAACGAAAATGTAATAAAAGTTGCGAATTTTCATAATATAAAATCAAATATATATATATATATATATATATATATATATATATATATATATATATATATATATATATATATATATATTTGTGATCTCTAAGTATTTTTTTATGAATTTTATGATTTTTATGGTTTTTTGTTCTTCTATAGAACATATATATATATATATATATATATATATATATATATATATATATATATATATATATATATATATATATATATATATATATATATATATAAAAAGCTTACTATTGTGGGAACGCGTAGAGCGCGTGAGATGGGTTTCAAGAAGAGCATATGTCGTCATGTTGACGAACAAAGGAGTTTAGGCGAACCGATGCGTTTTATCCACCATATACATAAAATGTTGTAATGAATCAACACGGCCTCTTACAAAAACCTGTTGATTATTTTTTGGCGCCTCCAAAATCAAATTCATACAGTTCCAACACCGGTTCGTAACCCATCCGTCGATCGATGCAATTTAACATTACGTGATTACTTCGACTCAATCCTTGTTCGCTTCACCTTCAACGCCCGCCCTTCAGCAAATCAATCCACCGATTCCCCATCTCCTACAACAAAACGGACGACTTTATCCCTAATTGGAAATCCAACATATAATCCCCAAAAAAAACCGCAATTCCTTGGTCAAATGTCCTGTTATACATTTTTTTCCATCGCTTCAAAAAACGATCCATCCAACCGACATGGCTTTTGTTGAAGACAAAAAGGGTATATAAACACTCCTTATATTGCTTGCTGAACAAAATTGATGATCGGCTTTCCTCTGTTTGATATCTTCTTCCCCGTTCAGTGCCCGGTATATCATCGCTTCTCTTTGTTGATTTACTTCTTTAAGGTTCAATAATATTTAATGTTTTTCATTTTCTTCTGTTTATGACTACGATCTCAATATTTTACATGGTGTCTTACATGGATTTTCTGTCAAATCCGATCATCACACCCACTCGCACGACTCTTTCTTCTTTCTGCTTTTGGTCTATGTCTATTATAGAAACATACAGGTTGGTCTATGTCTATTATAGAAAACATATATAAAGATGGGAAGAAGACAATATTGAATCACGTAAATAATTTCCCTTTCATCTCCAATCAACAATTTAAAAGTTTGAGTTATTTTTGCTGTAATTTTCCCTAATTAGGGTTTTCAGTTTCACCATAACTGTTGATTAGTCCGAAAATTTGGATACTATTTCACTTAAATAATTGCTCTTTCATCTCCAATGAACAATATTGAATCACGTAAATAATTTCTCTTTCATCTCCAATCAACAATTCAAAAGTTTGAGTTATTTTTGCCGTAAATTTCCCTAATTAGGGTTTTCAGTTTCACCATAACTGTTGGTTAGTCCGAAAATTTTGATACTATTTCACTTAAATAATTGCTTATGAGTTATGATCTGCATGCCTCTTAGGAAACGTATAATGTGACCATATATTAATGAAAGAATGTTTATGAGGAGAGGGGTTGTTGATTAAAAACATAGGTGATCAGGATGTGTGTTTTGAATCATTTTAGTTGCGTGCTTCACAGTCACAGATGAATGCACATATTTATTACATTTACTAATGCTAATATCATTCTCAATAATTGCAAAGTTGTTTGTTTACAGACTTCCTTGGCTTTTTGTATATGATTTTCAAATAAAATTCTTTCTTTCTTGTTTTCTTGTTTTGAAAAGAAGGTAGGAGGGGACACATGGCATATTTCTTTATATTTGTTGGATCTTCTGATGGTGATGGGAGGGGCAATATGCTTTTCATGTAGCAGCTGAATCATTCCTCACATGTGACACATTTTCTTCCACCAATCCTCTCTGAATCCCTTTGTGTTTTGGTTATGTGAGACCTCTGATGTATTAAAAAAAGTGATAGATGGTGCAGAATTCATTCCACAAATGGTGAAATTTCTTGATGGCGATGCTAAGTCATTTGGGTCACAAAAAAAAGGGAGGAGAGTATTTTCCCTCTAACTTTTATTTTTAAAAAATGTTTATATCTATATTGAAACCAAGTATCTAGAGTTCTAATGGTTTATCTCAGGTGCTTTGAAACCCAAGACAGAAGAAATGAAGGAGCAAAAAAGAAGATGCACCTATATGTATGTTTTGTATGCTTCTTTTACCGTATTTAGTATTTCTTAAATGTAGGCCAGCCAATGATGCCATACCACTTACATATTCGTGTTACACATTAGTCCAATGAGGCATATTTCACATTCATTTAAGTTAATTGATCTGGTCTGAGTAGTAGTTGTTGAGCATTATGATAATGGTTTATGATTTTTTTTCTTCATTGAATGTATGGGGTAAGTTGTTTAATTCCATCAATACTTGGAGTCTTGGAGTTATACTCATTCATCTTTCTGTAACTTGTTATTTGCAAATTTACCATTTATGTTTTGGATGTGCGATGTTAATAGATAATCAAGTTTATATTATTCGTATGACTATTTTCATTGTTTCACACCAATTTCTAAGATAGAATGCTTGTTGACCATGAATATAACACATACAAGAGGAGGGAAAAAAAACTATGTGGGATATTTGTAGTCAGTTGTGTTCATTCACACTCCAAATTTGACAACGATGGTTACTGAAAATGATTTTCTATGAACTGCAGAAGAAAGATTACTTACCCAACCAAGTGTAATAAAGAATATTGTTTTCATCAGTCTTTTGCAGAAATGTTGTTGGGTTTTTCTTGTTTACAACAACCGGCAATTTTAGATGATTTTTTTATTGTAGAAATGTTGTTGGGTTTTTTTTGTTTACAACAACCGGCAATTTTAGATGATTTTTTTACATCAATTTTGTTGGTTCTTATGTTTTCAGATAAAATTCACAAACTTCCACAACCTTATTTGAGCATTTGGTTTGTTAGATTTGGGTTAGTGAGAGAAGATATTAGAGGAAGAACACAATCTAGGACGCTCTCAATCTGTTGTTTGCTTGGATTTGAAGCTGAGATTCTGTTAGAAAAACCAATCAGAGCGACCAGTACAAACCAACTTGCTCCTTCTGGTTCCTATATATGCTAAATTAAGCTATACCCCCAAGAACATAATGTTCCAGTGATTTGCAAGTTTTATCAACATAATAATTTATGACATTGTATTTTCATTTTTTTTCTTATTACAACATTTAAAGTTTATTTTTCTAATCAAAACATTATACTTGGAAAAATCTACATGTTATAACATTTTACATTAATTTATAAAATATCCAAATTATCCACGTGGGCCGTGTTTAGCATGGGTCTAAAACTTTTCTAGTATATATATATATATATATATATATATATATATATATATATATATATATATATATATATATATATATATATATATATATATATATATATATATATATATATGCCACCAAAGTCAAACTTGCATGGCTTATTGGATGCCACGTCAATTACATTCCAAAAGGAGCAAATGGAAATTAACTTCCATTCATAGACAAGTATTTCACAACACCACTTCATAAAAAATAGGGATGTCAACGGGGACAAACGGGACGGAGAATGCATCTCTCACCCCCGCCTCCGGAATGTTCAGTCTTCCTACCCCCGCCCCCGCCCCCGAATCCCCTTTATTACCCCCGCCCCCGCCCCCGATTGACTTTGGGCTACTTTTTTTTAGGCTAAAAGAAGTTGTTATTTATGCTAAAAGAAGCTATTTTTTAGGTAATAAATAATTATTTATAGTAGAATTTTATATGTTAAAAATAAAAAAAGTTATGGCATTTTAAAAAATTATACTAACAACTTAAAAACATATTTTTGATGAATTTTGGAAGCTCAAAATCATGTTATTATTTATTATATTTATATAATTAATATATGAAAATATATGTGTAATTTTTTAACGGGGTCCACATGGGGATTTCGGAACGAGATTGCCTACCCCCGCCCCCGCCCCCGAAATTAAAACGGGGTTAACCTTGCCCCCGCCCCCGATTTTTTTTAAAAAAATCCCCTAAACAGGACGGCCCCCCACGGGACTTTTTGGCATCCCTAATAAAAAATCGATTTGTATGGTCATTGATTCATCTGTTTAACACATCTTAAACCGCTTATTCATTCAACCGCTTCACTCAAAGACATCTGTTTCCGACCACCGTTTCCCTCACTCTTCTATTGTGGTCGTCTTTCTTTGCTTCTCCTCCCAACTCTCCAACAATCGTCTATCTGACATCCGGAAGGGTTTGATGTAAATCGATTGAGGTTGTTCAATGGGTACCGTCACTTTTTTAAAGACAGCGTGTTCCTTCAAAGTGGATCCACACCGCTTTATCATCGATACCATACCCACAGGCTCCCTCTTCTTTCCTCCATTACCATATCATCAACAAAAAGATTTCCCAATTCCTTCCGGTTTCTGCCGCTATTCTCCACCGTCGCTCTTCTCCCTGATCGATCTTAGATTTTTTTATTAATATATTGTTTTGATAAATTTTCCTAATAGAAAATACACAACTGGGGAAGACCTATTCGTTGATTTAGGTGTTGTTTGTTTTTCCGAAGTGAAACTGTCTGAAGTCTGCGGACCACCTCTGCAGCCCTCTGCAGCAGAAGAGGTGGACCAAAGTGTTGCAGACTATAATGAGAAGCATGTTTGTTTTTTTAACGGCTGCAGACTGCTGCAGATATTAAAAAAAATTAAAATAAAATAATTTAATAAACCGATAATAGTTTTTTAATACCAAAAATTTAATAATTGTAATCTTAAAACATTGAAATAAAATTCAAACAACCAAATTAGTCTTACAATAACATTTTTAAATAAAATTCATACAACCAAACTTTAATAATTTTCATTCCATATTTTACATCAATTGTTCGGCAATTTCATCTCTTAACTAAGTCATATATTCACGATCCGCTGCAGTACCATGTGTTGGAATCTCATCTTCATCATTATCAACGCCTGCATTGTTATTCCGAACCCGAGACATTTGGTTCGTCATATCGTGCAAAAAACTCATCACGTAGTCCCTCTCTTATAAAATTATGAAGCGCAAAGCATGCTAGGGTAATGTTTCGTTGTGTAACCAATGAGAATGGTGTCATCCTCTTCAATATAGGGAATCGTGCTTTCAAAACACCAAAAGCACGCTCAACGACATTCCGAAGTTTTGCGTGCGCATGGTTAAATTTTTCTTTATTGGTTAATGCACGTCTTCGACGGAAATCTCCAAGCCAATACCTCACATTACGGTACGGTGCCATAAAACCTCGAATGTTTGCATAAGCAGCATCACAAAGATAATATTTATCTGTAAAAAAAAAAAAAAAAAAGTCATTTATTTTTCCAAGTTAAGATAAAACTATTTCAATAACCATAAATTTACCTGGTGGTGGAAGCGGGAATGGTGCATGTGGATTTGCTAATGCTTCTGATAAAATTCTAGAATCGTGTGCTATCCCTTCCCAACCGGCTACAACAAACGTAAACATCATGTTGAAGTCACATATTGCCAATAGCACAGCGATCGTAAGTTCTTGTGGAGATTTTAAAGTACATATGTACATGTGTACGTGGATGTGTTTATGCTTAGATTTTGAATTTCGATTATAAATCATAAACGGAGAAGGAGAAAATTATGGAAATCGATAATCTGTACTCTAGGAAATCGTTTTTGATGTAGTAGTTTGTATTTAACATATTTTTTCTAGAACATGAAGATGGTTCTCAGGCCCATTTTTGCTAGGTTTTGCGACTGAAGGAAAACTTCTTGTAACTGACGAAGGGTTGTTAATTTGGTTTCTTTTGAAAGAATTCATAGTGTATTTTGTCAATTCATCTATTTGTTATTTTTTTATAGCAGAGCAATCTTGATTTTGGTTTTAAGTTCTTTCAGTCTTCACCCTAAATGCATTCATACCCAAAAAAGATTTAGCATAAATATAGGAAAGATTGTACCCTTTGTGTTATACCCACCAATTGTTTGTTAAAAAAACTTATCATGCGTTCATCATTTTGTGTTTGCCAATGTTACTGTCTTCATAGTTAAACATTTTATATCATCACATGTTTTTCCTCGGGTTCATGTGTCACATATTCATGAGTGGATATATTGCTTCTTCAATGGAATATATATCGAAAAGAGTTGCCAAAAGATAATGCTTCTTATTAGAATGCTATGATGATTGATTCTTATGGAAAGACAATGAAGTCTCATAAAGGAATAAAAGTTCTAGTTTTGTTAAGGGAACAAGCACTTGTATGTAAAGCAACCATTGAACTTAGAAGTTCTTTATTTAAAGCTAAACATTCGTTGAGGTTTTATAGTTAATTTCTTAAAGAATGTGAACTATTATTTTTACTCTAATTGAAAAAATGTTTTTAATTTCTGCATATTAGTAGAAAGACATCAAAGTAGAATTACAAAATAAACAAATTAACAAGAGTACATTGTTGTGTCTAGCCTCTATCCTTAAATAACATTTGAGAAATTTATAGCACACTTGGGGAAATGGAATAAAAAAAACTAATAACGGAAAATTTGTGAAGACATATGACTAAATGAGGAGTTCATTTTCGTGACTTTCTTAATTAAGTCATTCTTCTGCATTAAGTCAAAAGGACCACTAATCATATATAGTTTACTATGCCCTTAAAATATTTGTATAACTTTTGTACATTACATTCATGTATTTACTATTCATGTGTGGTATTGTTGCTTTTGAAATGTCTTCTATTTGAGAAATCAATGGAAATACCCAAATCACCCTTTCTATGATGGAGGTTAGACATTCTTAAAAGTAATACCAACTTACCTCTTATGGGCCGTGATTATCACGTCCCTAAAAAAAATTTCTAATATATATATATATATATATATATATATATATATATATATATATATATATATATATATATATATATATATATATATATATATTAGCGAAATATTTTAGTCATATATTTTGCACAATTATGTTGTATATTCTGTATTTATTGTACATTATATGTTCCTTATTTAGTTCTCTAGCAGATTAGACTTTCCTAAATTACCCTTTTGTAATCTTGTATATATTCTGGTTAGAATCAATGAAACACGCATCGAATCTCAAAGACTAACATGGTATCAGAGCTAAGGGCTCAGTACCAGAATTGATTCCTTCTCACAACCACGGTTGTGCAGTCTCCTTCTGTTTCAATTTTTCTTCCAAGATCTGTACTTGTTTTCTTTCATCATGTCTGGTGCAACTGAAACAAACTCTACAAAGGCAATCCATCCAGTTTACACTGTTACCAACATACAGACCAGAGTGAGAATTCTTGATGGCACTAAGGTCACGTATTCCTCTTGGGTTCGATTGTTCAAACTTCACGCCAAAGGCTACAAAGTTTTGTCCCATATCGACGGAACAACACCCCCAGCAAAGACAGATCCAACTTATGACACTTGGTCAGAAATTGATGCTATTGTTCTCCAGTGGATCTACGGGACCATATCCGATGATCTCCTTGGTCAGGTCCTTGATCCAGACTTTACTGCAAATGATGCCTGGTCCAAACTTCAGAACGTCTTCCTCAATAATAAGGGTTCTCGGGCAGCAGCTCTAGAACATGAGTTCAACAACTTGAATCTTCGAGCAATGACATCCCTTGAAGCTTACTGCCAGCGACTAAAGGATCTTTCTGGTCAACTTAACGATGTGGAGTGCCCAGTCAATGAAAAACGTCTCGTATTGCAACTGGTTCGTGGGTTACCCTTGGAATTTGACACAGTGGCCGCATACATAAATCAGACTTCTCCCAACTGGGATACTGCATGCTCGATGTTACAACTTGAAAATCAAAGACAACGTGCCCGGGAAACTCACTCACCTGTCGAGGTCGCCGCTACCGTTGATCATGAACCACAATTGAACCCTAAATCAAGACGTGGAGACAATGGAAACAGAGGCCATCCATCCCATCCACAGAACTCGAATCGCCATTTCTCATCATCATCTGGTTCTCAAAACAGAACAAACCAGGCTCTTAATAGTCGCCCACCAGCTACAAACCAGAATAATCGGCGTAGTCTTCATCTAGGTCAAAATCGCCCCCCATGGTCCATTCATCCGCCTCCTTATTGGGCTGCTCCTTGGTGGGCTTCACCACCACCATGCTCGTATCCTACTCAGCCTGGTTGGGCCTCACCTTGGCCTGCACCTCCCACACAGCAGCAGCAGCAAGGCCAACCACCACAAGCCCATTTTACTGAAGTAAACCCACTGGAACCCTCCGAACTCGGGGCAACTTTTTCAGCAATGACTTTGGACCAAAACGATGACCAGTGGTACATGGATTCAGGAGCAACTACTCATCTTACAGGAGATGCAGGTAAAATCTCAATTCCAAGTGTGTCATCTATAAAATCGGTATTTGTTGGAAATGGTAATCAAGTGCCAGTAATTGGATCAGGTCACTCTCTTTTACCAAACCCACATAAACCATTTCATCTCAAAAACATTCTTCACACACCCAAAGCTATCAAAAATTTAATCTATGTCCGTCAATTTTGTCGCACAAATAATCTATCTGTTGAATTTGATTCCTATGGTTTTTCTATAAAGGATTTCAACACTGGGAAGCTCCTGACGAGACACAATAGTGATGTTGACCTCTACCCCTTCACGAATCAAGAAACAGCTCCAGCTTTATCTTTTTTTATTTCATCTAGTTCATCCTTTTGGCATTATAGGCTAGGTCATCCAGGACATTCTGTAATGGATTTTCTTAGTTCCAATAAATATATCTCTTGCAATAAAATTGATCGTTCCTTTATTTGTCAATCTTGTCAAATTGCTAAACACAAACGCTTACCCTTTACCGACTCCACATCCACCACCATAAAACCCTTTGACCTTATCCATGCCGACTTGTGGACATCACCACTCCGTAGCAATAGTGGTTTTAAGTATTACCTTATTTTAATTGATGATTTCACACACTTTATATGGGTGTTTCCGCTCAAATACAAATCTGAAACCCATGAAAAGATAATCCATTTTCACAAACACATACAAACTCAATTCAACATTACATTTAAAACTCTCCAATGTGACAAAGGGGGAGAATTTGACAACCACCAACTTCATCATTTTGCATCTACTATCGGTCTTCACATCCGTTTTTCTTGCCCTCACACTTCCCAACAAAACGGGACAGCCGAACGCATGATTCGTCGTATCAACGAACTCATTTTATCTCTTTTAACCCACGCCTCTCTACCACCTTCCTTTTGGGTCGACGCCCTTCACACCGCAGCTTACCTTCACAACATCCTACCCACCAAAACACTTCACAACCGTACCCCAACCTCCGTCCTCTATCTCAAACATCCCACATACGGATTTTTGGTTGTGCGTGTTACCCCAATCTTAATGCCACACGACAACACAAACTCTCTCCAAGATCTATTCCTTGTGTTTTTCTTGGTTACCCCGCCCAATATCGTGGTTATCGCTGTCTCGACACATCTACGGGTAAAATTATCCTCTCCCGCCATGTCACCTTCGATGAAAATACTTTTCCCTATGCCAATACCAAACCTACACAACCACAAAACTACTCTTTCCTTGACACTGATCCTTCCCCTCTTATTTACCAACCAACCATCACAAACAACCAACCTACTATCCCAGTCGCACCCATACCGCCAACTTCACCACCATCTATCACCCCTGTCACATCTGCCAACTCTTCACACCAGCCTACTCCGACTGAACCCTCCACTTCCAATCGTTACCCGCTCATCTACTCTCGCCGAAACCCACAACAACAATCAACCCAACCACCACCACCTTTTCAACACCCAATGACAACCCGATCTCGATCTGGTATCACAAAACCAAACAAACCCTTTAACCTTCATACCACCACAAACCACAAAATCATCTCCCCACTTCCAAAATCCTACAAATATGCCTTATCTGATCCAAACTGGCACTCTGCAATGACTAATGAATACCAAGCTTTAATAGATAACAACACATGGGAATTAGTACCACGACCCAACAATGCTAATGTCATACGTTGCATGTGGATTTACCGACATAAATTTCACGCTAATGGGGATCTTGCGAGATACAAAGCACGCTTAGTCATCAATGGAAAATCTCAACAAATCGGAATAGACTGTCAAGAAACATTCAGTCCCGTCGTGAAACCTACCACAATACGGACCGTTCTTAGTCTTGCTGTATCCAGATCATGGCCAATTCATCAACTCGATGTAAAGAACGCCTTCTTACATGGGGACCTCAAAGAAACCGTGTATATGTTCCAGCCTCCCGGATTTGTGGACAAGCATAACCCAAATCATGTATGTCGATTACAAAAATCATTGTATGGGCTCAAGCAAGCACCACGGGCATGGTATCATCGGTTTGCAACATACATTCAAACATGTGGTTTCAAAAGCACTAACAGTGACACTTCTTTATTCGTTTTCCGACACGGTGCACAAATGGCGTATCTCCTTCTTTATGTCGATGACATCATCTTGACTGCATCCGACTCCACTACTCTTCGATACTTCATTGATCTTTTATCCAAAGAGTTCGCAATGTCCGATCTTGGCCCTCTCCATCATTTCCTCGGCATTCAAGTTCAACACAAAAATGGAGGACTTTTCCTTTCACAGGAACAATATGTTAATGACATTCTTACAAGGGCCAACATGCAAAATTGCAAGCCATGCGCTACACCTGCCGACACCAACTCCAAGCTTAGTGCCACCATTGGTAACCCTATGCAAGATGTATCTCTATACCGTAGCCTTGCCGGAGCCCTACAATATTTGACATTTACTCGCCCGGAAATTGCCTACGCCGTTCACCAAGTTTGTCTCTTTATGCATGCACCAAGAGAACCACACTACAATTTCTTAAAACGCATTCTGAGATATCTGAAAGGCACCACCAATCATGGCCTCCACATCAATCCCTCAAAGTCTACCAAACTTACCGCTTACTCTGACGCTGACTGGGGGGGTTGTCCGGACTCACGCCCCTCCACATCCAGCTATTGCGTATTCCTTGGCGACAACCTTGTCTCATGGTCATCCAAACGGCAACCTACTATCTCCCGATCAAGTGCCGAAGCTGAATACAAAGGAGTCGCAAATACAGCAGCCGAAACGACATGGCTGCGCAACCTTCTTCTTGAGCTCCATCTCCCGCTGCGCCAAGCCACCATCATATACTGTGATAACATTTCAGCTGTCTACCTTACACAAAACCCGGTTCAACATCAACGCACGAAACATGTTGAAATCGATATCCATTTCGTTCGAGAAAAAGTGTGTATGGGTTTCGTACGTGTCCTTCATATCCCAGCAGATTACCAATACGCAGACATTTTCACAAAGGGATTGCCACGTCAACTCTTCACCCGTTTCTGATCCAGTCTCTCTATTCGACCATCTACAGATTCGACTGCGGGGGAGTATTAACAAAATATTTTAGTCATATATTTTGCACAATTATGTTGTATATTCTGTATTTAGTGTACATTATATGTTCCTTATTTAGTTCTCTAGCATATTAGACTTTCCTAAATTACCCTTTTGTAATCTTGTATATATTCTGGTTAGAATCAATGAAACACGCATCGAATCTCAAAGACTAACAATATATATATATATATATATATATATATATATATATATATATATATATATATATATATATATATATAATGTACAGGAAAAACATAATTGTTCTTAAAAAAAACATAAAACACCATAAAACTCCTACTAAAATCAAATATCACACTAACATGTATGGTATGCTCATGAAATACCTACGAAGGTTACCCATTTATGATTGGATCCACTATCATGGAGTTTTTCTTGATATGTTATATAAATATTTGTCCATTTTCACTTTTTCTTTAACAGTTAGAAGCTTGATGTCAATATGGTTTGACTAAGTAGACTTACATAGCTTGAATACTAGCATTATCAACATTGGAATTATTAGCCGCCAAAGATGAGTCAATGGCATGTACTATTACCTGATGAGAAGAATCCACCCTCAACTGAGAATCATGAAAAGCAGTACTGGTTGAAGGCCACTCACTTATTTATTTATAGTTCGTGTGAGATCAGCTAAATTAAGCTATGCTCATCATTTATGATCCACGACTCACTCCACACTACATGTATAGACGTGAACCCCCGTCGTACCGTATGTGCGACTCTCATCGCATACGGCTCGCACAAAGACTCCTAAATTCATCCCAAGCCTTTTCTTTAGAATATAATATTACTAACTTATTGTCACAAACTAATGAAGTCTATTCCATGAAATGCCTCATCATGATAACATGTAAAAGTATCCTGATATGGATTCATAACCATTTTGACATCTAATAAAATCATATTCCTAACACAAATGATCTCCAAAACATCTTATTTCCTATAGTTTAGCATATAGCCTTTTGTTCTATATAGATATCTTAAAACCCATTTTGATGCATCTCACTTATCCATAATTGGGTTGCTTAGATATTTGTCCAACATCCCCATAATATAGGGATGTATACATACTGAGCATACATCAGATTCCCAACAAAGAAAACGTAAGGAATCTTCTACATCTCTCTAACTTTAAGGTCAAATTTAGGGCATTAATTGAGATTAAATCAGTCTCTTTTAGCAACAGGGGTGTCGTCTGGTTTGTAGTTATCATGCAAAATCTTTCAAGGATCTTATTAAGTAAGAAAACCTTATTACGTGTTAAAGATCTTATTAAGTAAGAAAACTTTATTACGTGTTATATTCATATATGGACGATACTCAAATTATAAAAAAAGTTAAACATACATTTTATTTATAAGTAAATAATGAATGTATTGTAATAAAAATCTTATGGATCTTTATTCACTTATTAATAACGAGAGCTGAAAGTCTAAAAAAATAAATTTTTTATTTATCTTAAAACTATATCAATATAGATGTCTATTTATAGAGAATTTTTATTATGAATTTTGATATATTTAAAATAATTTCTCGATAAAAATAGTTTTCTAAAAATAAAAAAAAAAACAAAAAAAAATGTTTTTGTGTATACTAAGGTAATGATTAGCATAGTTTAAGGAAACATGTTTGGTTGAAAACACATGTCTATCCGTTATCAATTTCCGCCGGTACGCCTAATTGTTTTCGACAAAATAAATGTGTGGTCGATAATGATTTCATTATTCTCAACCTTTTTTTCTTTTAATTCAACCATCCTCTTTCTCTCTCAATTGAATCATCATCTCTCTCTCTCTCTCTCTCTCTCTCTCTCTCTCTCTCTCTCTCTCTCTCTCTATATATATATATATATATATATATATATATATATATATATATATATATATATATATATATATATATATATATTGTAAAAATTAGTGTTCTAAAATGAAAACGATGGAATCAAAAGTTATTTTAAAAATAATCCTTCTGAAAATTGTGTATACATGCCACGAAAAAAAAAAGTTATTCTATTTAGTTACCCCCTAAACGCAAGCATTATATTTAGTTAGTTTTGTTTTTTATTTGTAAAAAACAATTTAGAAAAAACGGTTATGGATTTAAAAAGTTTAAACTAAATTCCAAAATTAAAGGTTTATTTTGTAAGTAATAAAAACATGGTAAAAAAAAACCTTCGTTAATTTCGACCCAAAAAATAAGTTAAAATTGAATTGAATTTTCCCATTTTGCACTTTAGTTCACGTTGACTCTTTGTTTACTTATCACTAGACGAACAGCTACCAAAGTCATTGAGTCCACCTCCGCCTCTGGTCTCTAGTCGACGACACCGACAAAGCGTCCTCCTCCGGCCTCCAGCAGCTTCCGCCTCCCCCTTTTTTCAGGTTGTTTACAGGTACGATGCGTCTTTGGGTGTAGTTGATTGATTCGTTGATTAATTGTTGTGTTGAAGATAATATCTTGTTTGTGTACCACATATTGATTCACAGATTTATTCTATATCGATAGTAGAAGAAATCAAATCATTTGAACCTTCATTATTTTAATTCGCAATTGAGATGCTCTTTGTGTTGAAATCGTTGTTGCTTAATCCTCAATTGAGATTGAGACTCTGTAATTATCCCATGTCCAATGCATAATCTATTAATCTGGATATGCGTTGTTGAATTGCTGGATGAGTGAGCCCATTTCCTATGGCAAATCCTTATATAAACTCATTCAGTCAATACACAAACTTAACTGATAAAAATAATGTTCTTGAAAAAGACAAAATCATACCTTCAGGTTTAATGTTTAATATATAGACATGTCTGTCAATAACTTCTAAGTTTGTGTATACTATAATATAATACTCTATCTTGAACTTAAACACTTCTGCTTAACATGTGCTTAGGCTCCCATTTGTTATTTAATTGACAGAGATTAAAGAGAGTTCAGTTACATAATGTCTCTGATGGAAGGTGTACAACACTTAAAAATTCCACTCGAAGACATAAAGTTAGCGACCAATAACTTTGGCGATGATAATTTCATTGCACGAGGTGGATTTGGGAAAGTCTACAAAGGCGAAATCACCCTATCTGGAACCCCTATCACCGTTGCTATAAAGAGGTTGGACCGGTCATTGGGACAAGGAGACCGAGAGTTCTTGATGGAAATTCAGATGCTTTCGTGCTATAAACACAAAAACCTCATCTCTCTTATCGGGTTTTGTGATGAGGGTAAAGAAAATATCCTCGTATATGAGCATGCAAAAAATGGAAGCCTTGACAGATATCTAAGCGACTCCAACCTCTCCTGGATACAACGTCTCCAAATAAGCCTTGGTGCAGCTCGTGGCTTTAATTACCTTCATAATGATGTGGGACCCCAACATAGAGTCATGCATCGGGATATAAAGAGCTCCAACATCCTCCTAAATGAGAATTGGGAAGCAAAAATATCCGATTTTGGATTGTCAAAAATAGGCCCTTCAAATGTGGAGTTCACTTTTCTTGTCACTAATGCTTGTGGCACCTTCGGCTATGTTGATCCAGAATATATAAGAACGGGAATTCTAACAAAGGAGTCCGACGTGTATTCATTTGGAGTAGTGCTATTTGAAATATTATGTGGAAGGTTGGCACTTGTTGAAAGATACCGAGACGAACGTCGTGCTCTTTCTTCATTGGCAAAAGTGTATTGTGAAGACAACCGAATAGAAGAGATCGTTGATCTCAATCTCATGAATCAAATGAAAGTTGGTTCATTAAAGTTGTTCTCAAAGGTTGCATATGAATGTTTGAGAGAAAATCGAAGCCAACGTCCAACGATGGGTTGGATTGTTGAAAACCTTGAGAGGGCATTGGAGCTTCAAGTAAGTTTCATAAGAAAGACTCAAATATTATTTTAACTCTATTTCCACTTTTCTCTTAATTATATATTTTCTTTCTTGCAAGGATTCTAGCAAATCATTTATTCGGGTAGGAACTTGGGGAAGAACAAGTGGAGATCCTCAAAATAACTGGTCATTTGAACTTGACAAAGGCCATAACCTTGTGAAGATAACTATTGACCATGGTGATGGAATATACTCTCTTATGTTCACCGGTGAATCTAAAGGTATTTTGCATGATTCCGACAAGTGTGGTGGTTTGGCCGGTGGAGAAACAGTTTCCGAGGTAAGTTGATCTTAATTCCACGAATCAATATGTATGTATTTCTGTAACATAATCTTTGTGCATGGTGGCTTATTAATCAGGTAATATTCGAAGGTGATGAGGAAATAATCGGCATTAATGGAACCATTGGTTCTCGAGATGGTTTTACAATAATTTCGTCACTATCCTTTCAGACGAACAAACGGGCCCATGGACCTTTTGGTCGAGTAACAAAAACTGTTTTCTCTATACCATGGGAAAGAGGCGCGTTAGTTGGGTTTTATGGGCTTGCTAGTTATTACATTGATAGTATTGGTATATATGTTAAACCTAATGAGGAAGTCGTCAGGGTTGGAAAATGGGGAACAACTTACCCTGGAAGTCCACATAACATCTGGGATCTACCACTAGAGAACAATCAACATTTGACGAAAATAACCATTAATCATGGCGATAGCATAAACTTTCTCATCTTCACCACAAAATATAGAAGCGTAACACACACCAAAACGACTGAAATACTTGATTGGAATCTTTATGAAACAGTTTCCGAGGTAAACATTTCATAACTCAGACAAGTTCTAAATTTTTTTTTATTTGGATTTTTGGAAATGCATGTTTCTCAAGACATGGCTGTTATAATCACCTCATAAGCTTTTACTACGATTGTTTGGAACACGGGAGGATCTATACCTTAACAAGGGTATGCAATTGCATACCCTTAACTTTTTCATAGAAGTGTTAAGTTTTTAACAAATAGTTATTATTATGGATAAAAAAACAAATATTACATACCCTTGATTATAATACTTGCATACCCTGTAAAAGATATTTAATCATCTTATGGCTCCTAAAAATGTTATAAATAAATAAGTTTATGTATTGAGATTCTATACGAAATCAAAGAAGAAGAATATGAAGAAAATAAAAAATAAAATAAAATAATAATAAAAAACTACTCATTTTTGACCCTCTTAAATAAATATAAGATGATTAAAACAAATTAATCTACAACTGAAACAAAATATAAACATATTTAAATAAAAAAATCAAAACAAACTCTCATGATTTTGCTCATTTTAGATCTTATCGCTACCGACGATCTGTCACTTTCTTCTCCCGGTTTGCCTCCTCCAACAACATTGCTTCTGCGGCTTCGTTTTCCCTTTGCCGGTCTCCGGTCGCAATGTCACATATCCTTGCTAGTGCTTCTTCCTTTCGTTGAAAAGAAAAGACCTCACTCTTCAAACTCTTTCAGTTTCTTCTCTTATTTTCTCTCAAGGTATGTTATGTACCTTTTTTTAGATAACTTAAAAGCATAATTAAAATATTACATCTCCTTGCCAATCACATATCTATGTGATTGGCAAGGATATGTGATATCGTTTTCCCAACGTTGGTAGATAATCTGGAAACTAAAATGACCTCGGTAGTTTTTTGCTAAATTTTTTATAAAATCATTTTTATATTTGTTAATTGATATTTGAGATAATCATGAATCATACTTGTTAGTAATGATATCATGGTTTTACGAAAAATATGTTTACATTTATATTTTTTTATTAAATTATCTGATGGTAATTAAGTAATGATACAAAAATATATAACTGTTGTGAATTGTCTACTAGCAATATATAAAATTATTTTATTTGTATCGATTAGGATTAGGGTTAGTAATTATAATTATTCATGTTATAGAAAATTTTGATTTAAAATATGATTACAAGCAAACTTCTTGGATAAGTTTATAATTATAAAAATCATATCAAAACAAACAAATTACTAGAAAGAACTCAAAGAAATTGTACACGAAAAATACCAATTTTTAGGCCGACCAAGTGTGTATATATACCCTTGACCAAAATATTTATGTGAACGATAAATAGTACTGCCACTGCATACCCTTGTTTTATTTTTTAGATCCACCATTCGTTTGGAAGGTAATAAAAAAACTACATATTGTGATAATTAAACTTTTGGTAAAAACTAAAAACATTTACAAGATATAAATCACAAATACATGTCTAGAAAGACTGTTGATGGTATTTTATCAACCATAACATTGTGCCGAATGTTAGATATGATATGCATGTGTAAATATCAGATGTAACATTATGTATTATGACACGTATAATATTAACGAACTACATCATTCTATGTGTTGATCATACATAGACTATTATTCATTTTCTAAATTTCTCCATTTTGATATAATTTTGTTAATTATACGTTGTTTGTTTGTCCGATCAGATAATATTTGATTATAATGAGGAAATAAATTCCATCAGCGGAACAATTGGGTTAGCAAGCAACGGTTACACAGTAATAAGGTCAATCTCATTTGGAACAAACAAAAAAACCCATGGACCTTATGGTACTGTAAGAGGGGAGCATTTCACGGTATCATTTGAGGATGGTTCTTTTGCAGGATTTTATGGCCTTGCGGGCGGTCATATTGATAGTATTGGTGTCTACTTGAAGACTATAGTATGAGACAAGGGAAAAATATATTTATGTTTTTATTAGATTCATGTGTTGGTAATTTTAATAACCAAAAATATAAATGCGGAAACATAAACTTTGGATCTTTATCTCGAATCTAGTTAAAAGAAAACTTGAACAAGAATAACCATCTGATACATGTTTTCATTGTGATTCAAGGATCTGATGAGTATGGTTGGTTTTCCGGTTGATCTTAAGAACTTTCTCTAAAATCCTCAGCTATATGAAAAAATGAACTTTTTTATGTATCTTCGTATGTTCCTCATCACACTTATATATAGATGGAGATATACCCTAACATGAGAGATGGAATGGATATAGAGAATATCGAGTTAAACCGGGAACTCAGCCCACAAAAGGTAAGTGAATATCTTATAAATCGGTCCATCAACAATTTATATTCTTACCATGATAACCGGATTTAATGATAACATTATAATTATACACATTTATGAAGTGGTCTCATAATTATTTAACAATCTCCCACTAGACCACGAATATATAAATATACATATAACCGTATAAGTGTGTTAATGTTACCATAGTATTGGTACACTTAAACAATCTCGTCCACTAATCATAAGAGTATAGGATCAAAGCGGTTTTTGTTATAATTTACGTAACTAAACCCATCAATGGTCACATATACATATATAGCTAACAATATAGATTAAACATGATATATGGTTTTAAAATAAAAATAGATTTCCAACGAGTTCCTGTTTAGGTTGAATAGAGATCAAACTTCAAATAAGTGCAACTAATAATGGACTTAACCGAATTCTTAATTATATACAGAAAAACATAATTGTTCTTCAACAAAACATAAAACACCATAAAACTCCCACTAAAACCAAATATCACACCTACGTATGTGGTATGCTCATTAAAGACCTACGGAGGTAATCCATTTATGAGTAGATCCGCTATCACGGAGTTTTTCTTGATATGTTATATAAATATTTGTCCATTTGTACTTTTTCTTTAACAGTTTGAAGCTTGATATATATCAATATGATTTGACTAAGTAGACTTCTACTGTTATTAGAATATAATATTACTAACTTATTGTCACAAACTATCGAAGTCTATTCCATGAAATGGCTCATCATGATAACATGTAAAAGTATCCTGATATGAATTCATAACCATTTTGACATCTAATAAAATCACATTCCTAATACAAATGATCTCCGAAACATCGTATTTCTTATAGTTGAGCATATAGCCTTTTGTTCTATATAGATATCTCAAAACCCATTTGGATGCGTATCAATGATCCATAATTGGGTTGCTTAGATATCTGCCTAACATCCTTATAATATAGGGATGTATACATACTAAAAACGTAAGGAATCTTTTACATCTCTCTAACTTTAAAGTCGATTTTAGGGCATTGATTAAGATTAAATCAGTCTCTTTTAGCAACAAGGGTGTTGTCTAGTTTGTAGTTAGCATGTGAAACCTTTCAAGGATCTTATTGATGTAGATCTTTTGTGATAATGCATGAATTCCACAAGATATGTCTCGTTGAATCTGGATTCCTAATACAAAATAAGTTTCCCCAAGATCCTTTATTTCAAAATACTTTAATATATTGATGGCAAGCAATAAGTCATCAACATACAAAACCAAAAAGATATATTTACTCACATTGAATTTTTGATACAAATAACAATTTACTGTATTTACCTCAAAACCAAACGAGGATAATGAATTGATGAAACCTATGGTACCACAATGGGGTATCCTAAGTTAAGGTTGTTGAGTTTGTTCATTCTGAATACGAGATTGAATAACATTGTCAGTCACTAATTCATAATTTGTATATTGTCAAGGCAATAATAGGAATCGGGATTAATTCCTCCTTAAAGATAATGTTTTTAACATTGCTTCTCCCCCAAACTCAACATTCTTAAAGAATGTTGTTCTATCTAAAATGCAAATTCAATATCCATGAAACTGAGAACTGATATAATTCTCTCATTTAATCCCTTAAAGTTAGTCCCCTTAGACCACATGAATGTGATCAATGTTGGTAGATATTATGTCAAAATTCAAATTTGTTGTTTTGAGAACATAAGTATTAACTAATCTTATTTTAATGCTCATTAATCCATAAACTTTAATCAATAATTCATTTGTTTACTAGATATGGACATAACATTAATATCAAGTCTTTGGACAATAATATTAACTTTGTTTTAGTGATAAAAACATTGACAATAAATAATGTCACTTAACAAGTCCTTTAGATTGATTTATTAATCACATGGAACCAAAATAATTGTCACGTGTTTATCATCACATATGTGTTTATCCGGCTAAATATCAACCAACCTTTTTGGTAAGCTAATTAACAAACACATAAAATATATATTTAATAATAAGCATTGAGAATAAATCAATCGATTAATAAGCCCTCTTTAAATTGAATTATTATTGACATGTAACCTAAAAAATTATCGTATATTTATCATCAAATATGTGTTTATCCAGCCAAATATTAACTTACCTTTGGGTCGATTAATATCCGCATTAATTAACACATAAACCATAAAATTTAATAATAAACATCGACAATATACCATGTCAATTAAAAAGTTTCTCTTTAAATTGACTTATTAATAACATGTAATCTAAAAAATATTGTTGAATGTTTACAATCATTGATGTGTTTATCCGGCCAAATATCAATCTACCTTTGAATCGATTAATATTCGTATTAATTAACACATAAACCATAAAATTTAAATTCCTTATAAATTAATGTTCACGGAATAGATACTTTGGTAACATATTGTGTCAATTAATTTACCCTTAAAACAAATAATATGTCATAGCTTAATTTATTCGCAACCAAAAATTAAAAGACAATCATACATAAGATATGTGTCAATTAATATATTTTGAAAATAAATAAACATGTCTGTAACTGTTATTTTATTGACAATTTGAAATATTTGTCAAATTGAAAATACTTTTAGGTCAAATAAAGTTTAAAAAAATATGGTATAAGACTTAATGTATTTATAATCAAATTAATTAAAATAATAGATGTTACTTTGGTAATAATATTATAACAATCAAATTAATTAAAATAATAGATGTTACTTTGGTAATAATATTATATCAATCACAAATAACTTGTGCAAATATTTGAATCTTTTGGTATCAAAATATTGATTTCATAACTTTTGCAAATATCATAACCATAAATAACATAATCATACTTTTAAAAATACATGTGGTTGAAAAATTGCTTAAAAAGAATTAGACCTCACTAATAGAGATGAAACTTAACGAAAATACATTTCCATCTTGCATTATTTGTCCCTTTATTCGTCCTTAATCAAAGTTCGCGAAAACATTAATAAGTAGACGGCTACAAATTGCATATAATACACAAAATAATCATTGTTTTACTTAATATTGCAAACAATTCATGACAAAAGGTAAGGGACCCCCAAGTCAACCAGTAGGGTAATTGATTAACAGAAACCATAAACATAACCATGATTAAACAAGTTTGAATCAAACATTTGTTTGACAGGGTTTTATGATTTGAAGTACCTAATTAGTTTTTGCCTCTTAAAAAACACATCAAATCCCAAAAAGACATCATGATGTGTTTTTTTAAGAGGCAAAACTACCAGTATTTGATCTCTTGAAAATATTACCATCTCATTTAATTTAATTCTTGTCAGAAATTAAATAAAAAAAAAGTCAGAATGTAGAAGAGAGACATGTTGCTTAGAAGTGACTCTGGAATAGAATAAATTTGCATAGATTTGTCAATAGGGGATGAAGAATCACGAGGGTTTGCAAAAGTATGATAAGCACTTTTGTTAAAAGAAAATACTAAAAGCAAGAGGGATATATATTATACATAATTCGTTTCTCTCGTCGACCATCAGTTTACACGGGTATGCTTAATTTAAAATAGCTTCACACAAACAGGGTTAAAAATCTAAGAAAAGGAGATTATATAAATAAATTAATAAAAGAAAGCAAAGATTGAATAAGTGTTCGGTTTACAAAATATTTTGAAATTCATTTAATTTATTTTATAAAAAGGGTTAGAAATTTAAATGTATAAGAAATTAAGCATTGGAATCTATCCGCGTGGTTGATTTACAAACCATTACTGTTTTTCTGTAAATAATTGTCGTTTTACAAATGTTTAGAAGCAAATTATACAAATCCATGTAATTATTCAATCCACTTTTCTAATAATCTCTTATTCTTATCGAAAATATTTAAAACCTCCCATAATAGACAGAAAACTTGCTAAGAACAAATTCCTTAAGTCCAAATTTTTTTAAATAGCAGAATACAAAATATTTAGTCATAACTCAAAAGAACCATTTATTAAAACTATTATTTAATTATTTTAACAATTATAAAAGCTAAACAATAAACAGCAAATTTGTTCCAAAAACTGAAATTTCTGTGACCCAGAAAGACTGTTTTACCCTTTTAATAACATTTTCACATTTTTAATACTCTTTGGCCAAAACCAAAACTGATATCAGTTTCAATCTATCCAAAAAACCCAAAAGCTTTCTCAAAACAAAAACATAAACAAACACAAAACCCCATAACCAAAGATCAAAACAATAAGCCACCTTTTATAATGACCTTCTTAAGTTCTTAGTGCCAAAAACTCAATAACCATACACAGAACAACCAACCTTTTCCCCCAAAGTTTTTTGTACTTAAATTCATAGTACAAGACTCCACATTGATTTACCCAACCCGACCCGACCCGACCCGACCCTGACCGAAACTTTATATGAAAAAGCGCATTTTTCTTTCAGTAACCAAGAAAAAAAAAACTAGTAATAATAATTATTATTATCATTATTTTTTTACCCGCATACCGAGAAAACACGCCCAATCATTCCTTGTGTCCAAGTAGCTGTCTCCTTCAACTGCTCATCTTCCGATTGAAGACACTCTACTAATAACTCACTACAGAACGACAAGTCTTTGAAGAGAGCCTTCACGTGGGGCCCAAGTGCATCTGCGAGATCTCCAAGCACTGCTACTGCTGCTCTCACCACACTCTCATCCCTACATAAAAAAAAAAACATATGTAAAACAAAAAATATATATATTTTTTTTATTTTTATATATGATATACCTGTGAGCATCTTTAACAACAACTTCAATGAACTTCAAAAGATGAGGAGCATGAGGCAACATCAACTCAGCTTTCGAATTCTTAAACCCTTGTAAAATCCCCGAATACGCTTCGAAAATACTCCTTTTCAACTGATTCCCATACTCCACCATTTCTTCATCATTCACATCAATCTGAGCACAAACTTCAGCAGCTCCTTTCATCATAGGCATAGCATAAGGAACATACTTCTCAAAATGCTCTCCAATCGCAAGCGCCACGTCACCAAAGCAAGAAAAAATCGGAGGCTTCACGGATCTATGCAAATCGCCACTAGACAAATCCTTAAGAAGCAAACTCATAATGTTGTCACAAAAAGGCAACATTTTGTCATCCAAAGCTCTGCATATATCCCCAACTACCCCAACTGAAATAGTACAAACTTGATACTCTTCAAAATTCTGTAACCCCATTTCTAGATATTTATAAAACTCTGGCATGTATTTTATGAAATTTTCCCCTGTTGCATATGCAAGAGCTCCAATTGCTAACATGGCTTCTTCATGAACTGTTGAGCTTCTACAAGCAAAGACTTTGAGGAACAAAACCATGATTTGATCAGCAGCTTGGAAAATGATCTGTTTTGTTTCATCTATGCTGCTGAGTTTCTGAATGATCACCTGCAACACGCCACACAGTAACGCCTGTAGATCTCCTTGCTTTTCGCGATCATCGGATGATAAAATCTGAAGGTCAATTGTTTGACCGAGTTTTGACATCACAACAGGGAGGAGTTGAGTTATGATTTGAGATGTTTCTTTCAGATTTGAACACCTCACAACTTCATTCAAAGTCTCATAAGCAGCAGATCGAAGCTTTGAGTCATTAGCATCTGTTCTTTCAGCAGTTGCGATTAATGAAGTGATGATGTCAGCGAGATAAGGTGTTAAAACAGAAGAGCCACTTTCGAAACCTTCATACCCTTGAGAGAGATAGTAAATAGCACCACATACTTTTTCAGCTACATGAGGTGAATCTTTGATGCTTTCTAGAAGGACCCGGATGATTCTTTCAAGATTAACAGGGGTAATAACAGAAGATCCGGTAGCTGGACTATGTAATAATTCGAAAATTCGACTTAAAGTCCATGCAGTTGTGTCTTTCACATGACTGTTTTGATCTCCCATAGCATTGAGAAGAAAATCAAGAGCTGATAACACCATAGGAGAAAGCTTTTCGCCACTTGGACCTTCAAGAATGGAGCCAAATGCATACGTGGCAGCTTCGCGGGCCCTCCAATCTGGCTTTGAAATATTGTCTTGAACAAAAGGCATAACCAAAGGGACAATGGAATCCCCTACAGTTCTTGCAACAAGACCTAAACATGTCCCACCTGCCATTGACAAATTCCAGATTCCATCTTCTTGATCTTGATCTTCATCTTGCTTTAGTAAAGTTTCTAGAAGCATTGGAACAAGTAAAGATAAAGCCTTTTCTATGAAACGTGAATGAGGGTATGAATCACCGGTTTCATTAGTTTCAAAATCTTGAAGCTCAATCTCTTCATCACAAATGGAACTCCAAAACTCAATAGCTTGAAGAGCAACGTCTTCTTCATCTCCTTTTACTGCATTTGCTGTTAACTCAAAGAGGGTTTGCATGTAAGGCTCAAGAACTTCATAGTAAGTTGATGCAATTGACACAAGGCATTCGAATGCAGCTTTTCTGACATCAGGTTCTTTAGCCATGGCTGTTTCACAAACCACTTTCATGATGTAATTTCTTTCCATTTCATTTTCGAAATTTGTTTGTGCAAAATCAAGTGCATTGTATAAAGCTGTGGCTGCAGCTAGACGAACAGAGCTTTGTTCAGTGACATTCATGCCTTGAACAACAGCTGTAAGGACTGAGTTGACTTCATCTTGGACAAGATCATTGTGAGAGATTTCTTCACATACATAACCAAGTGACTCCAATGTTGCTTGTTTTAATGATGATGGTTTATCTTGTTGTGTCATGTTTCCAAGTAGAGAGCTAATGAGTTCAGGCCATTCTTTTCTTGGGATTTCAATGGAGGCGATTTTGGCAATTACTTGAGCTGCAGTGTGGCCTGCTTCAGAAACTGATGAAGCAAGTGTGTTTAAGAGGAGTCTTTTGATTTGGGATCTGAATGAAATGTCATTTGACACCCATCTTTGGAGTAAATGTTCTTTGGTTGTAGCATCTTTAGCATCTAAAGAGTTCTTGAGCACAATTCCAGCTAATCTTCTAGACTCCAGAGGTTTATTGTCATTGGAGAGTTCGAGTGATAAAGAGAGAAGAAACCCTGGAAGGTTTTGTTCTTGAAATTGCCTGAGTCTGACTTCTGCTTCAGTTCGGACCTTTGCATCTGGTGATTGAGCAGATAAAAGGAATTCTGTAATCTCCACAGCCATCTTCACCTGTTTAAAAGATTGGAGAAATAGAATCAATCTTTTAGTTCCATGGTTTTTTGATAAGAAATGGTAAAATCAGATGATAAAAGCTCATAATGGATAACAAAATTGGTGAGAAGAAACCAAAGGTGAAACTTATACCACATAACTCATGAGTACAACTGCAAGTTGTGCTTTGAGAACAACTAGCCATTAGAACTTGAGTAAAAGGAAGAAAATAGTATGAAAGTGAAAACAAAATAGTTCAATTGTGCAACAGTAATGTTATAAATGCTTTTAAATAAGCAAAAGAGTAAAAGAATGTGTAAAAGCATGATTCAGAATAATTTATGAACCATAGAACAGTTGTAGCAATTGATAATTGAATCAGTTTACATTCCAAATGCCCATTTTTTTATTATTCAGGTCAGATTTATGTGCATCACTTTTCCAGAGCAGATTTTGTTGAGACTTCAAAACAAAACCATACACATGAATAGATACATAAAATAATTTGAAACTTTTTGTATATTGCATATATCATTGATTCAAAATCAACCAAAATCCACGCATGTTACCATGAGATGAAAAGGCTTATTATCCATCATCTCTAATATGAGTTCGATGATGTTACATTCTTCAGGATTTTCTACATGCATCACGATGTAACGAAAAATACCCTAGTATTCAGAGTCTAAAAGCGATGTTCTACAAGTTCGAATGCAAATTACTACCGTTAAAATAACGCACTTCCCCAAATCTCTCGATTCAAATGACCGATGAACAAAATTGTAGATAATCAAAACATCTAAGCACAGTTACACGTTTACTGTAAAACGCGTTGCACACTTTACCTACTACGTCATCAAAACGAACAAATCAGTAAACCTAGAAGCGATAACATCAAATAGTACATGGAGATCTGTAAGTAAGCATACACAATAAACAAGCATCAAGTTCAACATACAGAGAAACCCTAATCCAATCGGCAACCAAAAATTTTACAAAACAGAAAAAGCCAAAACCATTGTTATTGCCACAACAAAACATCAACTGAAGTTAGATCTGTTGTTCAAAATTTAAACCTCGCATAAACCCTAAACTGAAAGCAGAAACTAATCAACAAATTATACCTTAAATTTAGGGGAAAATCTGAAGACAGCAGAAGAAATTCCAAGTGCTGAAGAGGCCGAAATGAAGAGAAAATTTTGAGAGAGACAGAGAGAAATCGTGTAGTTTGGAGAGTATTTGGGGGTGTATATATTTCGAATGAATGAAGGAAGCGGGAGGGATGAAGAGGGGACGGGAAAGAAAAAATTATACAACGGGCAGATGACCGAACTGCCCAAGATCGCCGACCTGTCGGTTCTAAAACCCTAGTATCGTTTTCATATTTGGTGAGATGGATGAATTTGAAATTTTCGCACGTGCGAGGAGCGTGCTAAAATTCAATGGTGATCTTTCTTTCACAATTTTTTCCATTTTATAATGATGTTCCATATTAAGCTTAATTAGATGTAATCATATATTTGAATTAAGGGAAAGTGATTAATCTAATCAAGTTTCGAGGTTATTTTGTATAAAATAAGTAAAAAAAAGTTTTATAATAACCGTTCACTTTGGAATAGGCATTTCTGAAATAGTGAAAAAACAGGTCAAATCGAATACTATAGCTTGAATGTGTGTGTGTGTCAAGCCCATGAAGATATCGAACACCTCGAACAAAGCATTTTCTTGTATATCCTAACTATTCTACAACATTAAGTCTTTTTTTATATGTAGAAAATGACGGTTATGTAGGAAAAACGATGCTTCTTTTTATTTAACGTAAACTATGGGTTTTGGCAGGAAAATTTCAGTCCAACCCATTTTTCCTATATGTAGGGAAAATAGCACCTCCTTTTATTGAACACAAACCTCGCTGGGGGCTTTGCCCCTTGGTCCCTGCTACATGCACTACCTTTAGACCTCGCCAAAGGCAATGCCCCTGCGAACCCACCAAGGACGTTGCCTTCGGACCCTCGTGTTTCCAAGCCCTATTTTGTTATTTGAATGTGCACTATGTACTTCTTATCTCAAAATATAAATAAAAGCAACTCAGTCTATCTCAAATAGAATCCTAACTACACTAAATGTATTAATGATACTAAACGCACCAACACAAACCAGGTTGGTTTTTTTACTAATTAATGTGTTTGCATTCAAGTCTATAAAGGTTTTTATTTATTGGGGCAATTTCATATATGTCCTTTTTAAACATCAAAATATCATATTTATCCAACTTAATTTCTAAATATCATAATTACCCTTTCATAAAATTTCTAAATATCATATTTACCATTCATAAAATTTCAAAATACCATATATGTCACTTTAAACATCAAAATATCATATATGCCCTTCTTAAATATCAAAATATCGTATATGCACTTTTTAAACATCAAAATGTCAATGGTAATATCTAAAATATCATTCATCTACAACATGATAATAATCAACAACAACAAAAGCTAAACAATCAAAATATACATTCCATAAAGAAGGTTGAAGATGAATCTTTTTGTTTGTTAAGAGGGCAACATTCCAACAATTTAGAAGTTCACATTTCATTATCATAGACGTAAGGATAACATGGTTTAATTTTTTAATTATTATAATAATTCTAAGGTATAAAAATGATTATAAAGTATTAAAAACATTATAAAAAAGGATTTGGGCAAATATGATATTTTGAAGGTTTATGAAGGGTAAATATGATATTGAGAAATTAAGCGTAGTCATTTGCTATGATGAAGTGCAATGGATTGGGCTATGACATAAAACTTCATTCTACAATTCATCTAATCCTTCTTCTCCACATGCTCCATCGTTCAAGCTCCATGTTCCATGCTTCGTATAACCATAATACCTATAAAATAATTCAAAAATAGTGAAAGTGCCTGACATTATGAACAAAACATGTAAGTGCCCCATTTATGAACTAAATGCAAGAATTAAGAATTGAAATGCAATGAAAAGACGGATTTAGATGTGCAAAATAAGTGCATAAAATGCACCTAACATTGGTGTAGTTATGGGGTTTCGTTCTTCTAAGGTTATGAAAGTAAGAAAACAAGTTTGCAAAGCTTTTTTCGTAATCACTATCTGAGAAACTCATTTTCAAGTAGTTATAAAACACAATTTTAGATATTTGGTTGTAAGTGAAAGAAAAAGAGATGGAATAAAAATCTTGTGTATGGGAGAAAATTCTATTTTTCATTGCCTGGAATATGTGTCTATAAGATATGATAATAGTCTTACCGGTATATAGTCTGATACGTAATCCATACATCGACACCTGATAGTGTCACATAACAGAGTTATACTCTCCATTCATATCAGATACACCCTTAATATGATGTTACCCTATATCCAAACTTAATTAACCAAGCATCCCCTTTAAGTCATAGTGTATAACTAGATGTGATTACAATGTTTGTAATGAACACAATTTCTTGCCTATTTAATATTTTTATGTTATATCGTATAACTAAACATTCTTTCGATTTAACTTGAACTAAACAACCTCTGTAAGTCTTATTTCATTACTAGGTAAGACTATAATGGTTATAATCAATTTCCAAAACCATTTTCATGTTTATACCATATTATCGTAACATCGTATACGACTAGACTTTTATCAAACTTAATTGTAACTAATCATCATTTATGCATCTTAGTTTTAAACTTAGACAAAATTAAAATCCCTGAAATTAACTTTTAATACTAACTTTATTTAGACAACACTATTGTGATTAAGTGTATATATTTAACATAGAGTATCAGATATATATATATATATATATATATATATATATATATATATATATATATATATATACACACACACACACACACACACACACACACATATATATATATATATATATATATATATATATATATATATATACATACATACATGTAAATCTCTTAAGTAATAATACTTATTTTTTAATTTATCATGTAATAATATCATATAAAGATTTTAACACATAATTAACCATGATCAAATATACATTTAACAAATATTTCAGATAACTAGCAACTGATTCACAGATAAACTCTCAACAGATAATTAATACTTTTTAATAAATACTTTGTATTAAAATCATGTTCATGAAAGTAACTATGCACTTACCTAATTTAGGTGGAAGACTCGCGGGAAAGTCGATTTTTTGACTGACATTTCAGGTTTCCCTTTTAAAACAACCTAAACACGAATATTATTAAGTCTTAGTATTCATTTGTATTTATAAAGTTTAATTGTTATAATGTTTTTATCAGATTTATCAATGATCCCAAAAAGAATACTGACATATAACTGATAAGGAACAACCATGTAAAATCTTATTGGAAGTAGGATCTGTTTGGTATATAAAGATATATTGTCTTGAAAATCCACTGTAAACACCACACATATCCAACCTATATATCATTCCCGTAAGTAGATCGATCACTATCACGACTGGTATTACTGATAAATCTTATTTATAAGCTCATAATAATGTTTACGAACATAAATATAAGTTATACTTAAAGTACAGTAAGCATAGCTCAACTTACATGTTGTTTAATGAAAAATCAGACACTGTGCAAGTAGACCTTCGGAATCGAAAATGCTATTTCTTTGGGCTCTCCGGCGCTCCAGAGCTTCACTACTAACACATAAGGACTACTAAGATTGGGCCTCCAGAAAATTTGATAGAGAAAGGAAGAAGATTGAGCACCAAATGAAGCAAAAATCGACCATATATATATATATATATATATATATATATATATATATATATGTGTGTGTGTGTGTGTGTGTGTGTGTGTATGTATGTATGTATGTATGTATGTATATATATATATATATATAACATCTATTTTTCCAGGTATTTACTTTTGACCCTTGAGTTTTGAATTATTTTCAAGATGGGTCCCAAATAGCAATTTTGTGATATTTGGGTGTGGCTTGAGTACGCGGGGCATACACTTTTGTACGGCGGGCTTACTAAGTCTCGCGCAAGTACGCAGGGCGTACGTGGTTCATAACAAAAACCTAATAGTTAGGGTTTGTACACTATTTAAGTATCATTATATCCCAAAAACCTTTCTTCTTATCAGCCTCCACTCCTAGAGTCGACCTACCTTGCTAACCCTAACTTATTTTGAATATTTAGAGCCTTTGAGTGAGTTGTAAGCTTTCTTGCTTGTGAAGAAGGATCATCAAGGAGGTGAATTTGCTCTCAAGACTTTGGATCCAGGACTATCTCTCTTTTGTGAATCATTTGGAGGTATAAAGCTCCAAACTTGGCTTATGTTTCTTTAGATCTAGTTAAGCTTTGATTTTCATCCTTTTTGTCCGAAAAACCAAGAGCTTGGTGAGTATGAGGTACTCCAAAGCCTTTAAGCCATCCTTTCAGAAATTATAGGGTATTTTAAGTCATAAAAATGCAAGCTTGGATCTTGGTTTGTCCCTATGTATGAGTTTTGGTGTTGATAAGAATTGAGCAAGTTAGGTTTTTAGTGTTGGTCACTTTTAATGGGTTATGAGCAAAACATCATTCCTATGGTGTACATGCAACCCCTAATAGCTTTTGGATCTAGTTTGTCTAATGAACATGCAATTGAATATCCAAAGCTATAAACCCTATATCTAGCATACAATTAATCATATTAACATAAGATTGGGGTTTAGATCTTACCTTGATTGTTATGTAGCAATAACAATCTCAAATCCTCCTTGTAATGGCTTTAGAAAGCTTAGAGTCACAAGTGTCACTCCTCTAATGGCTCACAAACACCAAGAGCAAGAGGATGAAGAATGATATGGGAGGAGGCACCTAAAAACGTGTAGAAACCCTAAAGGAATCAGTTGGCCACGTTTTTGGTGCCCTAGGGGTCCTTAAATAGTGAGGCTATTAGGGTTATCTAACAAGGAAACCCTAATTTGACTGCTTATACCCTAAGCAACCCATGAACTCCCTCTTTAGAGGCCTTGGACAATTTCTAATGGGTTTCCCCATAGAATTCGTGTACTCTATCCTTTATGGAGTCCATTAACCCAATATTCAACTATCACACAATTGTCAGTTCTAGTCCCTTTTATTTAATTAACGTCTTTTAGCCACAAAATTAATTCTTATTAATTCTTGACTAATATTAATTAAACAATATGATTTCTCCTTTAATATATTATTCTCATAATAAATCATAATTACTCCTCTCTCTCCATAATTCATCCTATCAAGTTGCTTTGATGAAGGCAACCCAAAAGGACCATGCACCATCGGGTCAAGTACATACCAAAAATAGTTATGGACTTAGACACTAATCCAACAGTCTCCCACTTGGATAAGTCTAATAACTATTCTGCGTATGACTTTATATCCTGATCTGCAATCGTAGCTTTCAAAAGCCGCTGTCAACTCTGATCTTATCAGATACGCGTGTCCTTTAGATAAGGGATCATATATTCCTCCATTCAAAATATCGTATAGACTGAGACATGGATTTAAATCATTCTCTCTGTCTATGTGTTGTTTCCCGATTTCCGATTTATGACGACTGACAACAGACTACAATTGAACACATCAAATTAGTCCCGGCTTGGCTAAGCGCTTATGTGTCATCACTAAATCATCGAGGGCCCCACAAATATCGCTTTCATCCTACTTTGGATAAAAGGAACGGATAAACTTTGATTTAATGCTTGCGTGCACTCACTCACTGAATCACACACAACAATATGTTTTATGACACCAAGTTACTGGTGCGTTTACATATTATCAACGTGTAACCGACTCATAAGATACAACTCACACATCTCGGTTTCAAGAATATAAGATATTATCGTCTCACCAATCACTCGTGATAAAATCCATGAAGTGATCCAAGTGAGTGTGGGTTTAATCCAATGCTCAAATCATATTCATAAGCACTCATGAACGTTGCAACAAACATTTGCTTATGTCTAATACACTTTAGACAATCCACACACCAATTCACGACAGTCTTCGTTCATACCTACTTTTAACATATGAACGACTGTGGTCCGTTCGAATAATTTGATTGTTCTGAACCAATTTAATTATTCAGTAAGTCAAAACATGCAAAGTGAAACACAAGAATAATACTAATCCCGTATGGCCCCAAACTCTAGGTATAAATAAAACATTTTACTTAATCACCATATTGATTACTCATTATTTGTTGTTTCGGGTAATCAACTTCTTACTTGAATTATTACTACACTTTTCCCATGCTCTCAGCATGCACACAATGTTTACCTACGGTCCTTACTTTGTGAAATAGATCAAATGAACACATTTCCAATCATACTCATTTCACAACTCCCAATCCTTATCATAAGTATAAGAATATCAAATTCTTGTTACTTATGCTAGATTCTAACATTTTATGCAATGATTCTTTCATAAAGTCATAGCTCAAAATCATCAAGACTTGGCCAATCTCCATCAGAAACAACTCTATAAATATGATGTCTCTCACTCAAAGTACATTCCTTTGAACATACTTTTTGCATAAAAGTTTCTAATTTAGACATAGATTCTCAATATCCAACTCCCAATATGGAAACATTTCCATATTTGCCATACGACAACTCATTCTTAATAGAATCTTATATATTCATAATAATGTCGATATGATCCATCCAATACCATACTTCCAACTACTCACAAGCGACCAATCCTCAATGAACTTTGGATCGTCCTTTGATAGTTGTTTAATTATCTTAGTCAAAACCAATTCTTGTCCTTTTTCCATCTTAATGCGCCAGACATTTGGAAAATTTTAGAATGGTCAAATATAATAGCACTAGCAATCAATCCTATACCCGACGCGTATGGGACACGATGCATAATGTCTTACATAAAGATATGATACTTTATCAATCTTCTGCCATGATATTTTATGTGTCTCGTTCTTACAATTCGAACTATGAAGAGGGATATCGTAATCATAATTGAAATTTAAGAACACACTATGTATCCTTTGACTAAATTTATTAAAATTTCTCAATCTAAGCTTTAGATTTTGAAACGAAGTAAAATATTATCTCCCTTAATTATAGCAAAACAACTTCTCAACCCTTACGACTTTGCAAAGTATAACTCTTGTTTTCTATAATTAATATTGCTAACTTGCAATACTTGCCTTAATAATCATACAAGCACAAAATTTATGCTCCCACTATCATGATGATTATTATCATATAAGCATAACACTTATGCTCCCACTAGCTTTGACATGTTTTAGAAAACAACTGAACTTCCAGAAAACAATACTTATTGAATTTCTGAAGTTCATATTTCTAATACCTAATGCTTTGATAATCCTTTATCCAAGCTTCTTAAACTTATACACCTTTGCCTTAGATAGCTCATATGTGTGTCTAAACAATTCAGACTAATTGTCAAATCTCACAATTCGAATTATGGAAAGGGATACCGTTACCATAATCGAATTCGAGAATACATTTTTCACAATCACTATCTTCTTAAAATCTCTCTTAGTGAAAGCATTTCCTCACAGTAATTTTCATGAAGGACGAAATCTTATGACACTTAGATTTTAATGGTGTATGTGTTCCTATCCATGCGAATTTGTCAAAACCAAAGTTTGCAACAAATCCAAACTCATATGGACTAAACTTTTTCAATCTTGATTTCTTGCCTTATAGTAACACGAGTGCCCACCATGTCTTCCAAGTAGTTTAGTAACTTATCCTTACATATCAATGTACTTTCCATCGATCAAGGCGCTTTGTCTTTATGCATTCAAATGAGAACTCATAGAACTCACATACATAATTAACTCAATTGGAATGGCACAGAAACAAAATAATGTCCTCAAGTCGTGTGCTAGTGATGATCGATAAGGTTTATTCTTGATTAGTTCTTGAAACTTTTCAAGACCATTAAGACTCCCACTGACTCCTTGACATATAAGATTCTTTTGTCAATAAACATTTCTTGACAAACAAATATTCAAGAGTTAGTGTAGCTTTTATCAAAACACTTCACAAAATTGGTCCTAGTTGGTCTTTGTCTTATCCAAGACATCACAACTTTCCAATTTCAAATGTGCAAGAATAAAAAAAAACCTTTTCAAATTCCACATTTGATGAATGTTATAAACTTTCTTAAGACTTGTCACTCAATTCACAATCTTAACTCTAAGACTTGATATTGAAACGAAGTATGATTGACTTCTTGATTTAACCATTTCTTCAATTCTTGATTCCTCTTCTCAGACATACAATTGCACTGAGACTCACTTAGAGGATCAATTGAGATATGGTTCTTAATCATTAAGACCTATCATAAAACATAATAAAAGTACTCTCCCTTCTTCTTAGAATAGAGAAACTTTTATCTTTCTGCCTACTTGATTCTTCTTATTCGTTATGCTATTGATTGAAACTCTTTCAATCAACTAAGAATTACACTTAATCTCATAAGTATAATCATATTTACTTAACCTTAGTAAATCATGACAAATATCTTTGTTACTCTTGTGGTGGACTTGATCAACACACAACCTTGTGTACTCGATCTCCTAGTCCTTCACTTGACATTTTGTCAACGAATTAGTCTAATTTCCAAATATGAAATTTCTCATTCATCATGCAACCAAGTTGTATGATTCCAAGTTTCTGTCCAATTGAAACTTGGGCAATGAGAAACTTTCCCTATTTGGTAAATTCTTGACCTTTCCACAAATAAGAATCAAATCCATTATTGCTAATAACAAAAACTTACAAACATCAATTTTTCATACACGCCATTGCAAGGATAAATAAATAATATAAAATCAAAATTTATTTTATTGCGGAAAAATTTGTCCTTGCAATTTAACTAAAAAACTATGTTGTTACATATTCCTAAGCAGTCTATTCTAACTCCAAGTAGTAGCTTAAGAATATAATCTTCAAGCAATGCGATCGAAATCCATTTCTTCACGGTTAGATTCAGCTCACTTCTTCCCTTAAGCTTCATTTCTTTTCTTCGATCCTACAAAACATCAAAATGTAATCTTATCACATCATGTATCAAGAATCTAGAATATGAACTTAAAGGAGGTAGTTAATGGATTTTACCTAAAGTAGAGCCATACATTTTGACTCTCCCATCTCTTAGATCTCTTAGGTAAATAGGGCAGCTTCGTCTCCAATGCTCCTTCTCTTGGCAATAGAAGCAAGTGGATTCTTTCGGAATGGCACAAGGAACTACCTCAGAATTTACCTTTTATGGATCTCCAATGTCACCATTTTCAATATCCATTGAAGTTTGAGAGTTTGATTCACCAGACAAATTTGCTCGACCAGCTCGCCAAATCATTGTTGATTCAGCAGCTATAAGCAAATAGGTCAAATCAATGAGGGTCACGTCATGATCCATCATATAGTACTCTCTAACTAACTCACTATATGATTCAGGAAGCGACTGGAGAACCCAGTCAATAGCCAACTTACCTGAAATCTCGACACCCAACATCTTTAACCTATCAATGTGTGACTTCATCTCTAAGACGTGTACACACACAGGTTTCCCATGTTTACTTGCCAAAAGGGCTTGAGTGAGCTTGAACTTTTCAAGCCTTCGAACTTGTGGGTTAGGGAGAATAATTGGAGGAGGTGGAGGAAGTGAAGCACGATCTCTTGTTCCCCGATCGAATCGTGGAATATCATCTTCATTTAGAAAGCTTGTTCCATGGGATTTGGGAAGACCATAGTTTTCATACTTTGACATCAACAAAACGGGAGAAAATTCAAGTTAAATTGATTAGGATCCTCGATGTGACACCCAAATGAATCATCGAGGCTAGGATCCAACACAATACTCTACAACCTAGAAGAGAGATGCTATAATCTAGTTGCAAAATATTTGAAGGTAGGTAAATGACAATTTACCAATTTCCACCATGAAAAATGAAAAAGAAATTTAAGTTTTAAATCTATTGAAAATTCCTAGATCTTCTGAGATTCATTGAACATTTCAATGACATGTTTAAATCTCGATATGCCCCTCGATTTGTGACTGGGATGCCGAGGATCACAAAATTGGGTGTGAATAACCATGCAAACTTACATGGTGCCCTCAATGTTACAGTCACCTATTCGATGTGCCAGTTAACCACACACGCTCCACCGAACTATGACAAACACTGAGTCACCCTTTGCTACCTTTGCTTAGAACCATTTAGTGTGCCAGTTAACCACACACGCTCCACTAACGTCTTCGCAAGGGCACAAAGTGTAATTTCATGGAATTGCATCAATTCACTTTTGCCTAAAGTAACTAAGATTGGGAATTTTTGTAAAAGCATTTAGTTACTTTTGTACTTCGTTATACTTATAATGGAAGGTTTCTGTCCTATCCTACCCGTTCGGCTAACGACCCTCCACTAGTCAAGAGTGCGGTGGGTAAGAGTGGATACCCATTCAATCGTCATTTTATAGGCAATTTCCTTAAACACCCTTTATAGACTAGCTTTGTGAATGAGGCTTACTAATGGTAAGACTGACTGTTTACTCATACATATATAATACTAGACTTTTAATGTTATATATAGTATAGGGTGTATTTTACACTTTTAAAATACTAGGTGGTCTAATTTAATAAATTATACTTTTAATTTAATCAAATGTAAACCAAAACTTTATGGGTTTATTAAATCTCTTTTAATTATACACTTTAATTAATTAATAAAACCATAAGGGTGTAATTTCAACTTTTCAAAACAGTACTAGGGTTTTAGAATTTAACATTTCTAAATTAAACTTTTAATCAACTTTTAAATTCCAAAACTTGAGGGTAAGTTTTGAAACATTTCAAAACATTAGGGTTTAACTTATTTAAATTTCAAAACCAAAACTTTTAAGTTCAAATTTAAACTATAAAACCTAAAGGGATTAATTTGAAACTTTTCCAAACTTTGTCAAGAATATTCTAGATCACAAAGTTCAAATAAGCAATTAACAATTAATCGGTGGTTATCTAATTTGACCTAGTCCAAATTCTTGCAAGATAATTCATCAAATAACTCAAATAATTAAACATTATCTTATAAGGTAACAAATATTTGATTAATTGGTAATTTTCTTCTATTTTGGTAAGGATATTCACCCAAAATCAATAAAAATCAGATTTTATTCATCAAAAACATTTTTGGTAATAATCCTAAACCAAAATAGCACAAAATCCCGATTTTCCCTCTTTCTGACCAGCTGACTCACCGAGTTAGGCATGGACTCGTCGAGTTCACCATGGACTCGGCGAGTTCATCCATGGACTCGGCGAGTCCAGCCCCCAGAAACCCTAAATTTCGATCTTTAAGCAAGGATAATCATTAATAGCATCACATACATCAAAAAAACAGCCATGGCTCTGATACCACTAATGGGTTATGAGCAAAACATCATTCCTATGGTGTACATGCAAACCCTAATAGCTTTTGGATCTAGTTTGTCTAATGAACATGCAATTGAATATCCAAATATATAAACCCTAGATCTAGCATACAATTAATCATATTAACATAAGATTGGGGTTTAGATCTTACCTTGATTGTTATGTAGCAATAACAATCTCAAATCCTCCTTGTAATGGCTTTAGAAAGCTTAGAGTCACAAGTGTCACTCCTCTAATGGCTCACAAACACCAAGAGCAAGAGGATGAAGAATGATAAGAGAAGAGGCACCTAAAAACGTGTAGAAACCCTAAAGGAATCAGTTGGCCACGTTTTTGGTGCCCTAGGGGTCCTTAAATAGTGAGGCTATTAGGGTTGTCTAACAAGGAAACCCTAATTTGACTGCTTAGGCCCTAAGCAACCCATGAACTCCCTCCTTAGAGGCCTTGGACGATTTCTAATGGGGTTCCCCATAGAATTCGTCCACTCCATCCTTTATGGAGTCCATTAGCCCAATATTCAACTATCACACAATTGACAGTTCTAGTCCCTTTTATTTAATTAATGTCTTTTAGCCACAAAATTAATTCTTATTAATTCTTGACTAATATTAATTAAACAATATGATTTCTCCTTTAATATATTATTCTCATAATAAATCATAATTACCCCTCTCTCTCCATAATTTATCCTATCAAGTTGCTTTGATGAAGGCATCCCAAAAGGACCATGCACCATCGGGTCAAGTACATACCAAAAATAGTTATGGACTTAGACACTAATCCAACAACTTTGTAGCCATGCAAAGGCATAAAGTTTGCAACTTTATGGCCTTAGGGGTCTTATTAAGCTCGTGAAATTTGGACGTAGGGTCTTAAGGCATTAAGACCTTATTATGAAGTTTTTCTATAGGGCATGTACGTTGGGCATAATACCCAGTACGTTGTGCGTACAACAACTCAGTCATGATTCGTTCTCGTATCGGTCGAGTACGCGGGGCGTAGCACTTAGTACGCAGGGTGTACGACCCAGTCCAGTTTTTTGTCATTTTGGGCCTTGAATCGTTGGGCTTTCTTGTTGGGCTTGAACCATAGACTTTCATGGTATTGGGTCACTTTTGAATTTGGGCCTATATTGGGCTCTGGATGATCTTTGGAGTTGGGCCTAGGATTTTGTATGGGCTTAAATAAAGAGGATAAATTGGTCCTTTTACCTTAGATATTGGGCAAAATAAGTAGAGTCTCAACTATGGGTTATGTCCCCATTTATTAATTGGGGCTTTATTTATTTAGTCAGAGCGGGAATTTTTCCAGTCCAGCAGCCCGACCATCCTCCCCATATGATTTCCGCACTTGATATATTTGTACATTGATGTTTCGAATACTGTACTGATTGATGGTTTTTGGTACAATCAATGAATGAAATCAATAGTTTTAAATGAAAAAAATATTACTATTTTTGGTCGTTACAAGTTGGTATCAAAGCCTTGGTTTGAAGGATTCAGGCATACTTTCGGGTATGTCAGAACTCAAACTGAGAAAATGATGTTTTTTCTTAACAAAAATGAGGTTAAACTTTTAAAAGGAATTTTATTAAGAAGAAGGGGTGCGATGCGTGCGATCAACCAAGCTCAAGTAAGTGGTTCCCAAATTACCCATACTTATGTATTATGAGTAGTATGCTTGATATGAGAATTGCATGCTATATTAGGGCTAAGGGTACCTTCAGGAAGCATATGATAGAATTACTTGATTTGCGTGATGTCTTATAGGCTAGTGGAACTTGATACTATGTATTACTTGAAATTAATATTGGCTCAGTTAATTGCTAAGTGTATGTTTTCAGATTTGTATACAATTAGGATTGTATAGCCCTAGAATGATCAATTTAACCTCATTTTTTGCTCCTTGTTTGGTTGTGGACTTAGGGTAGAATTATCATTTGACAATCTATGTGATCCTATTTTGTGTATAACTTGCATGCATAGGGCAACTAGTGGCATTGATTGAGGTTATTGGTATTGCGAGTGGTGGGAGTTGAGAATTCCTAGGAGAGTCTAGGATATGTATGTTGTATAGCATAATATTAATTTATGATTTAGTGTGGTGACTTAGAGGAATCAGGATTGACCTTGAGGAAGGTATATGTAGGCGTGGAATGTAGTATTAGGCCCATACTACTAGAAGCACAACCATACTTGAGACGAGTGCAGACCTGGAAACTTTAAGGAGGCCTGTGTAGAGGATCCCCACGAGTCCTTTGTTGGTTGTTTATATGTTGTGTTTCAGTTTGGAGGTTGGTGACGACTACCCGAGGTGGTTAGGGTTCTGGTTCAGGTTCAGGCTCCGGTTCAGGTGCTGAGCCAATTAATGAAAGGTTGCACGAGTTCATTTCGGCCGAGGTTACCATGGTATTATGGATGTTACCCCCGTGTTGTCCGATACTATCAAAGAGGGGATTCCAGAGTTGATGGATGAGAGGCTTAGATCTTTTTTGAGCCGAGATTGTTGTGGGTTAATTTGGAGCTCGAATTCCCTAATTTTGGGAGTTCATGGCTTGTGGAGCTCCTGAGTTCTGTTCTTGACCCCATCGCTAGCCGTCGCTGGATGGCTGACATGGAGAATGCTCAACGGACGAGCTTTTGCCCTGAGGGGGGAAAAGGTGGGATTTGCATCCTGCCTACTGAGTGGCAGAGCATGAAACTGGTGGGAGGAGGTTACCCGAGCTGTAGGAACAACGACAGTGGCAGTGATGACCTGAGAGGATTTTGTTCAGAGATTCAGAAGGAGTTTGCACCTGAAATCGAGGTGTATTAGCTGGCGAGGAAGTTTCAGGACCTTCGCCAGACTACTAAGACCATGGAGAAGATTACCTCCAAATTCAGGGAGAGGGCTTTATTGGTCCCACAGTACGTTGCAGATGAGTAGACGAGGAAGAAGAGATACCATGACATGCCGAGGGAGGAAATCAGGGATTTTGTGAGCTTTTCGAGGTGAAAACCCCTGAATGATATGATCGAGAAGGACCCCAAGTTGGTGATTGAGTTAGAGCTCCGGTCAAAGCGAAAGCCAGAGTATGTACAAACAGTAGTGGGCCAGGCTAAGAGGCCCAAGACCCCCGATGCTCACACCAAAGGCCAGCAGGGTCGGGGCCGTTGCGACAAGTGCGGTAAGCCGCATAGTGGGGCTTGCCAAGCGACAAGCTCATGATGTTTTAGTTGTGGCCAGTCAGGCCACGTGAGCAGGGATTGCCCCGACAAGGATCTTATTTGATTCCATTGCAATCAGAGTGGCCATAAAAAGGCCGATTGTCTAAGATTATCCGGGGAGCAGTGGTGGTGCCTGCGTCAGCCACCTTGAGGATTACTTATGGCCGCCAGGGCAAGGCGGAGGCTTCTGTGGTGAAGAGTAGGATGTTTTCAGTTGACGGTCAATGAGGCCCGTGCAGCGCCGGATGTGGTTACTGGTATGTGTTTTATCTAAGTCACTTATTGTTTTCGTTGTTTATGATTTTGATTATTTTGATCTTGTATAAGGACCTTTTTGTGTCACACCCCCGAACCAGACGGCGGAAACGTCCGAGGGCTGTTGTGACTCAATTGAATACCATCACAGTGAATATACATGAAACATAACATCATTCATCACCATGCATTGAAATATTACAACTGGTAGTGTTTACATTTAGTACATTGTTTCAAAACATTACATTCCCAAAAAGTAGATTGTTTGATACTAGTTAAACAAACAACAAGACATCACTGAGTACATTTTTCCCTTCGATTTACCTGTTACCTGAGAATACAAGTATTTTGAAAAACGTCAACATATGAAATGTTGGTGAGTTCATAAGTAATGTTTGAAACATAATGTTTTGTATTATTTTGAAAAACCACCAGAAAATCCGATATTTTCTGAAAAGATTATTGCAAGTAAGAAAAAGTGTGAAGATCCGTAAGTATGCTTGTTTATTTCTATAAGTGTGAAAAGTTGTTATACTTGGTATGCATCACGTAGGTGTAAGTATTGAAATCCCTAGGAAAACCCGATGTTTTCCTAATACTTTAAATTACGCATTTATATATTATTATACCATTGCAACGTGTGTATTCGATGATTCCAGGTGACATCGGATTAGTTCTGGGTGGTGAGTTGTTATAATCACGCATTAATGAAAATGACTAGCTTACAACTATACAAACGATCCCTTGGGCGTCGTCTGTACTACTCACCTAATCCAACCACCCCGACTTCCCATAGCCCCACAACCTAAGAAGAAAAGAGGGTGCGAAGCCCCCGTTAATTCCATGAGTCGTTCAAGGCTATCGTGAATGCGAAAGGCCCTTGGCCCGACTCGCATTTGACTTCTCGACTTTACTAGCAGTGCCAAAGGACCCTTGGGGCCCAACAACACAAGAGCTATTGAAAGTCCTTTTACACGGTATTAGGTCGTATAAGACCCAATATCATGTAAGCGCGTTTCCTTCGGGCCTAAAGATCATGTCATTGGGCTAGCTAGGCCCAACAAGCACGATTTGAAACTTTCGGGCCCAAAGATGGTGTATCGACGTCTGGTGAATTCCCACGTGTGTATTGACTTCCCGAAATTTCTGCGTGTGTATTGAAGTATCGTCGTGTATTGATTTTTGATTCAATTCGTTTGGTAACGATTTTGGTGTTGAAGGTGTATTATGTTTCGCCGGTAGTCGTGCTACTCGTATTTTATCTTAAATGATTTATTGTTTAAAACATTAGAAATTTTCTTTTTGAAGCCCCTTCTTGGATAAATTTACACTTTTAACCCTTTATATAAAAGAATTTCCATTTTAGTCCTTAAACCATTTTTCTTGACACTTTAGTATCAAAACTTGTTGAAAAGGTATTTTTTCAGCTCAAATTTACTTGAAAAACAGTTTTAGTCCCTCAAAATGAAGTTTTCTCGGTTGAAACCTCTATTTTCGCATTTTTTTACAATTTTGACCCAAAATGGAAAATTTTTGCATCTTTGGTCCCTTTTAAATTTGAAAAGTGTTTTTAACCCTTGAAATGGACTTGGTATACTAGTAGTCCCCTGTTTTATAAAAAAGTGCAGTTTCAACCCCTCTAAATTAAAAATCTCGCAATTTGGGCTTCATTGGGCCGAAAAATTCATTTTTGGCCCATTATGTTTAAAAATTCACATTTTAATCCTTCAAAAGAGTAGATTTTCAGAAAATACATTTTTGAAACTGTTTTGACTCATCTCAACCTTCAGAATTTGTATTTTGTCGTTTTGGGCCCTTTAGTTTTATATTTTTAGCATTTTGAGCCCAAAAATGGGTTTTAAGCCCATAGATGTTCATATTAACCAACTTGGTTATTTTTCTAGAATTGATTTGTGTGAAATAACATAAGTTATACTTATTTCATTCAACACATTGTAGATCTCGGTTTTTAAGCTCTTTTTGACTAGAACCAACACCACAATCACATAAGAACATATATATAAGCATAGAAATCACACAAAGCATACATATACTCATAGATCTACACATTTGCTTGTATTATCCCCCCACAAAACTTATAAAAACCTAAAAATAGGGGGTATGAAGCTCACCTTGAGTTGTGGTTTTGATTTGAAGAAGAAAAGGAAGAAAGTGAGGTGATTTTCGGCCCTAGCAACACCTTGATGAAGATCTCGAACTTGAGGTGGTTCTAAGATGCAAGATCATGATTTCATATGAGTTAAGAAGAGATTTTTGTATAGAACAAGGAGTCTAGAGTGTGGATTCAAGCATCAACTTACCTAGATGATGATTTTTGTTGAAGAATCCTCCTTGCAAAGTCCTTGAATCTCGAAAATATGGAGGAGGTATGGAAGAGTTTTCTTGAGAGAAGAGTGAGTGAAATGTGTGTGTGTGTGTGCTTGAACTCGGCCGAGAGCAAGAGAGAGAGAAAGAGATAGATCTTGAAGTGATATGTGCATGGAAATATGAGATAAGATGCATGGAAAACCATAATATAAAAATGAGGTGGCCATGAAAGTCAACTCTCCCTTTTTACATGGGCTTGGGCCGAGAATTTGAGAGGAGGAGAAAAGAATTTGGGCCTTGCATGCTTAAGCCTTTTTCATGGTTATGTTAAGTGGTGTTTGGTCCAAATAACCATAAATATGATTCTTATGACCTATTAGGGCTACATTAGGTTAAATATGGCCCAAAATGGTTCATATAATTAATTTATTTCATTATAGGCCCAATATGGCCCAAAATGTTGAAATAAATGGAAGTGGGTCCAATTAGAGCCCATTTATGAGTTCTAAGCCCAAGGTGGTCAAATTGGAAGCTTATTGGTCCATTGGGCCCAATAAGGAAGTCCTAGTCCAAAATGGACCTAAACAAGAACTTCTAGGGTTTCCAATTGCTTGTTGACCATTTATAATGCTTGTATGGTGTATTTGATTGAAATTTTGTTGTCATAGAATAAGGATCATACATGCTCATATGTTTTTGGATTCATAATTTGACTTAAGTATTATAGTTACAAGGCACAAAAATTCTTGATTGTGACATCTTGGTCAATGGTTTGTCCGTTCATGTCCTGTTTGACGCGGGGGGCTACCCGATCCTTTGTATCTCTTACACTTAGCAAGCAGTTTTGCAATGCTCCCAAGATTTTAGATTCCCCATTAGAGGTTGAGATTGCGGATGATCGTATTGTGAGTGCTTCGAGTGTTTTTCGTAGGTGTTTCCTGAATCTGTTTAGTAAGAGATTCTCTATCGATTTGGTGTCGATTCCATTGAGAGGATCGAAGGTTATCATCAGGATGGATTTTTTGGGCCCCAATGGGGCGATGATTGATTTCAAGTGACAATTGGTGAGAGTTCGAACCCCAAGTGGGGGAGAACTGGTTATTCTTGGTGAGAGACCTTCGTATGGGCCAACTCTTTATTCAACTGTGAGGGCCAAGATATATCTGCAGTAGGTTTGTTCTGAGTTCATAGCTTACGTTGAAGACACTCGAGTTGAGGACACGACATAATTGAGTGGGGTGCCCATTGTTTGGTATTTCCACGATGTGTTTCCTGAGGACTTACCAGGAGTGCCTGCCAAGAGGCAGGTTGGGTTTCAGATTGATCTGGTACCTGGTGTGACTCCAATAGCCAAGGCACTATATCGCCTAGCGCCACATGAGATGCAGGAGTTGTCTACGCAGCTTCAGGAGCTGCTAGACAAGGGTTTCATTCATCTGAGAAGCTCTCCTTGGGGAGCACCGATTCTGTTTGTGAAAAATGAGGACGGTTCACACAAAATGTACATTGATTACCGGGAGTTGAATAAGCTAACGGTGAAGAATCGTTACCCACTCCTGAGGATTGATGATTTGTTTGGACAACTTTAGGGTGCATCTTGGTTCTCCAAAATTGATTTCCGGTCGGGGTACCATCAGATGATGGTCAAGGAGGATGACATGTAGAAGACATACTTCAAGACTCGTTATGGTCATTTGGAGTTTGTGGTGATGTCATTCGGGCTCACCAATGCGCCCACAACATTTATGGATCTCATGAACCGGGTCTGTAGGCCGATGTTGGATCAGTCTGTGATTGTATTCATTAATGATATTCTGGTCTACTCCAAGACCAAGGAGCAACATAAGGAACATTTTCTAGAGATATTATAGACCCTTAGGAGGGAGAGGCTTTTTGTCAAGTTCTCCAAGTGTGAGTTCTGGTTACGCGAGGTGCAATTTTTGGGGCACATCATCAACCAGAAGGGTATATTGGTTGATCCGGCCAGGATCGGGGCCGTGATGCGATGGCAGGTTTCGAGGACCGCATCTGAGATTCGGAGTTTCTTAGGTCTCGTAGGGTATTATCGGAGATTTATACAAGATTTCTCCAAGATTGTAGTGCCTTTGACCCTTTTGACAATGAAGAATGTGACTTTTTGATGGGGGCATGATCAACAGTTGGCTTTTGAGACTCTGAGGTAGAAATTGAATGAGGCCCCGATTCTCGCACTCCTTGAGTGTTTGGATGATTTCGTGGTTTATTGTGACGTCTCTATTTCGGGTTTGGGAGCGGTTCTTATGCAGAGGGGTCATGTGATTGCTTATGCTTCGAGGCAACTTAATCCCCATGAGGCGAACTACCCTACCGATGATTTGGAGTTGGGGCCGTGGTTTTTGCCCTCAAGACCTGGAGGCACTATCTATATGGGGTCCAATGTACTATCTACACTGACCATAATATTTTGAGATATTTGATGGAACAACTGAATCTGAATATTCAACAACGAAGATGGTTGGATGTGGTAAAGGATTATGATTGAGAGATCTCGTAGCACCCTGGGAAGGCCAATGTGGTGGTCGATGCTTTGAGCCACAAGACTGTGAGTTCTTCTATCAGAGATATTTGCTTGAGGATGGTTGTCACATCGCCTTTGTTAGATTTGATCAAGGACGCTTAGGTAGAGGGATTGAAAAAGGAGAATGGGAAGGTCGAGCAGATCAGGGGACAGATTCCCTTGTTTATCATGGATAGTTGAGGGTTGTTGACACAGTGTGGCAGAGTTTGGGTTCCTACATCAGGTGGGGGTGAGGCATACAGTTTTAGAGGAAGCCCATAAGTCAAAGTTTTATATCCATCTAGGGGCCACAAAGATGTACATGGATCTAAGGACGAGTTATTAATGGCCCTGTATGAAGAGGGAGATAGCTTGTTTTATGGAGCGGTGCTTGACTTGCAGGAAATTCAAGGCTGAGCATCAGAGACCCCATGACAATATGCAACCCTTACCCATTCCCATGTGGAAGTGTGTAGAGATTACCATGGATTTCATCACCAAATTGCCAAGGACGGCACGTGGTGTTGACTCTATCTGGATCATTGTTGATAGATTGACCAAGAGTGCACATTTCATACCAGTTGTCGAGAGCTTATCCGAAAGAATTTAGCTGACATCTATGTCTGGGAGGTAGTAGTTCGGCACAGAGTGCCAGTTTCGGTGGTTTTGAACTGAGATGCCCGTTTCACCTCCACATTTTGGAGGAAGTTCCATGAGGAGTTGGGTACTCAGTTGCATTTTAGTACATCATACCACCCTCAGAACGATGCCCAGAGTAAGCAGACGATTCAGACGCTCAAGGATATGCTCCAGTATTGTGTGTTGGATTTTGAAGGAAGTTGAGATACTTACCTTCAACTGGCTGAGTTCTTCTATAACAATAGTTACCATGTCAGTATTAACCGACCACCATTTGAGATGTTGTATGAAAAAAGGTGCAGGGCCCCGATTTGCTTGTTGAGTTTGGATCATAGACTTTCATGGTATTAGGTCACTTCTGAATTTGAAAAAACATATATTATAAACAATATTTCAAACCATTTAAAATTGGAGATAAATTGATGTAATATTAACCTCTAAACAAAACATATATTTTGATGGGTGTTAAAATCGTTTTTTTTTTTTTTTTATTTAGTAAAAGGTTTATTGTGGACATTAATTTCAAATTAAATATGAATTATTTGTAAAGTTAACATATAGAAAATAAAATATTACTAAATACTAATGTTCATACATTATACTATTGTAGATAAATATCTTCATAAAACATACAAAATAGAGTAACTATTTGGAAACATTAAACATTTACCAATAAAAAATAATTATTCGAAAATATTTTCTATCACGTCTCTTTTCTAACCTCCAAATACCGAATCAGATCGCAATCATGCACTTCCACATAACATGTCATTATTGGATTGTTGAGAGGCAGAGACCTCCCTATCCACATTCACTTTTCAACCTCTATTATGCCACCACAATGGCCACATCTAATTCATCATTTTATTTTTTTTAACAACCGAATTTTATTAAAAAAAACACTAGTAAAGTGCTAGTGAAAACAAACAAAATAATTACATCAAAATAGCAAAAATGAGGTTTTACAACTACGAAAACCCAACCGACAATAATCTTTCCTATACGAAAACCACGAAAAAAATATAATAATCTTATCAAACATCTTTATCTTCTAAGATGTTTGGTTGTGGAAACTGTTTTTATTTTTCAAAAAAATGTTTTTAAAAAATAGTGTTGAGTTTTTATTTTTATTTTTCAATGAAAATTTTAGAAAACGCGTTTTGTTAGAACCGGTAGAGTTTTTAAGTTTTATCTTAGAAATTTAAAAAACTATGGAAAATTGTAAAAAATATTTTTCTAATTTACATACAATTTGAAAAAATGAAATTTTTTATTTTTCTTAGAAAACATTGGAAAACTGAACGAACTAAACGCGTTTTCAAAATTTCTGTTTTTTTGGAATTTTTTTCTAGAAAATTGGAAAGTTTTCTATATCCAAACACACACTTAGGGTGTGTTTGGTTGTGGAAACTGTTTTTATTTTCTAAGAAAATGTTTTCAAAAAATAGAGTTGAGTTTTCATTTACAATTTTCAATGAAAATTTTAGAAAACGTGTTTGGTTAAAACCGGTTGACTTTTAATTTTCCATCTTCGAATTTAAAAAACTTTGGAAAATTGTAAAAATTACTTTACTAATTTACATACAATTTGGAAAAATGAAAATTTTCATTTTCTTATAAACTTTGGAAAACTGAACAAACCAAACGCGTTTTCAAAATTTCCGTTTTCTTGGAAATTATTTCAAGAAAATTGGAAAATTTTCTACAACCAAACACACCTTTAGAGTGAGGTGTAGCCTTGCATGGTTTTTAATTATGGTGTTGGGTTACTTTGGCTAGTTCAGGAACTAGTGCGCAACGGCAGTGTATGGATTTCACGTGCAGCGATTGAGGTGAGTCTTTTCACCATTCTTACCTTTGTGGTAATGCATGAGTGACGGGAGGGTCTTATTTGTGTTATTGACCGGAGGGTCTTATTTATGTTGTTGACCGGAGGGTATTATTTATATTATTGACTGGAGGGTCTTATTTGTATTATTGACCGGAGGGTCTTATCTGCTTTATGTGTTATTATGCATTCTGTCTTTGTGACTTATGTTGTTATATTATTCTGTATATATGTTGAGCTATGATTGGAGGGTCCATACCGATCCGTGAGGCCGGAGGGTCTTCACTGAGATACATGACCGGAGGGTCCATACCGAGCCGTGAGACCGGAGGGTCTTCACTGAGACACATGACCGGAGGGTCCATACCGAGCTGTGAGACCGGAGGGTCCTCACTGAGACACATGACCGGAGGCTCCATACCGAGATATAGCTCTGAGAGGCTTATTATTTGTGTATGTGATATTTTGGGGAACTCACTAAGCTTCGTGCTTACTGTGTTGAGTTAAATATGTTTCAGGTACTTCTGTAGATTCCGGGAAGGCTGAGTCATGATTGTACACATCCGTCGACTTATGGAGATTTGAGGATTTTGGGATACTTTGATATTGTTTGATAATAACTTATAATTTTTGTGATGACTGGAATTTATGAGGAGTTGATAACTTTTCAAAAGAGAATGATTTTCATCACACGATTTTCTAAATAGATTAAAGAGTTTTAAAAGCAGATCCGAGGCGGTGTATACAATCAGCCAGAGCCTGAGCGGTGATTTCCCAAAATACCCTTACTTGATTATGTGTTGTTATTATGAACTGATAAAACCGCATGCTTGTTTAGGGCTAGGGATTTGCTTAGAATTGCATGCTAGTGTGCTTTCTTAGGAGAAATGCATTTATGCCTGTTATGTGAGTTGGTAGTGTTGCATATGTGTGATTAGAGATCCCCGAGGAGTTGAGATGTAGGATTGCCTGAGTTTGGTGATGCCTTTTGTGTTGTGGATAGAACAATTGGAGTTGTATGCCAGAGTGGTTTTATGTGCTGGTGGAGACTGCTTGATACCCGAATGTTGCTTGTTTTATGCTTTGTGGAACTCATGAGCGATAGGGGTTCTTCAACAGTTGATGGCAAATGAGTGCGGGAACCTAGGAGAGCCTAGGGAGTAATTTCAGTCTGATGAGTGCGCTGTTTAGCGGTGAGTATTCGCTGGGAAGGGAGCATGTGGAATGAGATTAGTCGATAGGGAAAGTTGAGCAGCTACTTAGGAAATCGAGGACGACCCTTGAGGAAAGTATGGGTAGATGTGGAAGGTAGTATTGGGCCCATACTACTGAAAGCAGAGGACCCATACTTGAAACAAGGAGAATTCCAGAGGTTCTAAGTGTGACAACCGACAAATTTGGAGTCGAGCAAAGTCTAAAAGTGTATTATGTATAAGTAAAACCACATCTTAACCTTGTTGCAATAAATCATCTATAGCCAAAAGGCATCATTTGTGTAAGAAAATATATAATTTGAGAAACCATGTTCGTCTCGCACCTTTCAAAGTCAACAAGTTAACATAAGACAAACATGACATTTCAAGTCAACAAAAGTCAAAAGATTAAAGTCCAAAACCCTTGGGATTTTAGTTGGCACTAAGACTGAAATCACATGTGATTTCGGTTAAGCCATGACCGAAATCACCAAAGTGATCTCGGTTTGAGCTAAGACCGAAATCACCAAGGTGATCTCGGTTAGTGCTTGGCCGAAATCACCTTTGATTTTGGTTAAATCTTAGCCATAATCTCTTAGATAATTAGATATTTTGCGCCACTTGATTGGTGGATTATTTTTCCAAGAAGATAATTACACAAACCAAGGTAAACATCACTTCACCTTACCCTCTTATTTCCCTATATAATCACATTTAGAGCCTCCTTCAAAACACTTCTCAATTAAACATCTTTCACCACAATTCTCTCAAAGAAGCATCTTCAACATTCATATATTAATCCCCAATATCACTATCAACCATTTCAAGGGAAGCTTACTTCAATTTATTCTTAGGAATCTAGGTAAATATTCCTTATGTTTAATCTAGTGTTTAAAACACTTTCATGTTATTTTAATCAATTTACACACATTATTGTGTGTTTAAAACTCATAGGATTCGAACACCTTCACGTATTCTAACTCGAAAATCAATGTTTTTACCTCGTTATCAAACTGCAACCACACACAAGGTGAGTTCATACCCCACATTTTTCAAGACTTTTTCTATGTTTTTTTTGTGGGGTGGGGGGGGGGGGGGGGAATACAAGTAAGACAGAAGAAAATTTACGTTAAAATGCAGACATTCAAATACGTTTAATTACTATTTTTACGAAAAGTGATAAATACGTGAAATGGCTTTACTACCAACCTCGTTTACTTTTACATACAAAGTTTTGATAAAAACGTAAAGATATGAAAAACGAATACAAAATACACTACATTATTCTTATATATATATATATATATATATATATATATATATATATATAGTTCAAATTATTTACTACATTAAACTATATAAATATAGTTTGCGAAACCTTACCACCTTTGTAACCCGTTGAGCTAAGGGTGTAATTATATCAAGTACATATATAATTGTTTTACGTCATTTTCTATATTATCCTGGGAAAAGGGGATAATTACATATACAAATGTTTTTCATTACTAAAACACGTAAACTTGTTGAATAAGTTTGTGAGACATCGTCTTTGTCGTACATACTGAGGTATACAACGAAAGTCCTGTTTTACAACTAGAGCTCATGTTAGAAGAGCGTGACACTTGTGTATAGATCTATACGAGACTGATGATCTCACGCCATAACTGTTAGCTACAGTTAGACCGGCAGGTTATGGGTGATAAATGTCATAAACATTTCGACGCCTGAAGAACGTCGCAATATGCAACTTCATCTTTAGCACGATTATGAAAACTCACACGGGGAAATGAAAATACGTTTATTTTACACGAAAACACATTTCTTCAAACAATTTTACACACGAATAAAGCTACATTTTACTATTTTAAGTATAGAAAATACTGGTACACTTTGGTCTTTGAACGTTTAAGACTACAACTCATTTTTATGGAAAATATCGGATTTTCTGGAAACAAACACGATTACTTTATATAGAAAGGTTTGCAATTATTCATACAAACTCTTATGAACTCACCAACTTAATCGTTGACGCTTTTTCAAACAACTTGTATTATCAGGGAATCACTAAAACATGTAACCACCAACTTTTGAGGATTTTGAGGATGGGACGCTAAGGTGTCACACAATCTTTTTATCATTATAATGTAATTGATTTTTGAAACATGTAGCACTTATAAATGATGTAACTTTATCAATTATATTTATGATGGTTGTTTTTGCTTTGACCATTTATATTCAGTTGTTATGATACTGTACATGAAAGTCATCTACCCCCGGACGTTTCCGCCATCCTGGTTTGGGGGTGTGACACTAAGTAGCAGGTTGAGGGGAGATAACATGGTTTGGGTACCATGATTCGTGACAGAGCGTGTTTCTATCTTTACCGGTTATTCGGCTGTGGTTGTTCAGAATGAGAGTGGATATGGTAATTTGTGGGTCCAGAGGGCCCTGTCGGTCGAGCTTAAATGGAGTATACCTTGTGAGGAAAAATCGAGTTTAGGCCTCGAGGGATTTGACTGGTGAGGTGCCAGTTGGAGTCGCACGACTCAAAAAGGGAGTGGAGATGATGCGTTGTGGAGGATTGCAGTATGAGTTGAGTGATCGGCCTATGGAGAATTATATTATATTACGAGTGAGGGCAATTTCTATGATGAGAATTATATTATTCCCATTTTTCGTGTTGGAAGGTGAGTGAGCTTTTGATCTCAGGTATTATAGGAAGACCCCGTGGGTTACCAGCTAGTTGCGGTATTAGCACCAAATGGATTTTTGTGGTAAGAGTGCCCTAAGTTATTCCTTATGTCGGGAGGGAGTCATCAGTGGGGGACTGTGATAGACGAGGACATGGATGCGCCTCATATGAGTATGGTAGGGTGTATTCTAACAATAGTTCCAGGTAAATAGGGGGAGTATCTCAGGACGAAGACCTTCATGTCTATGTTGCAAATCGACTGTGAGAGTGAGGTATCATGTTTCTATGTCGATTATTGCGATGGGGTGGTGATCGAGGACTTAGAGAATGAAGTATGCGTTAGTCCATTATTTCCAGAGAAAGAGTCAGTGCTATTTTAGGACCGTCGAAATATTTGCTTGCGTAGCCGGATGAGATTATGGGTAACTGGAGGCAGTCACATTGGGAGCTTTCTGAGGTTTCCATCTGAGATTCAAAATACTTGGAGTTGCTTGGTCTTTATCTAGAAGATCATCGAGTGTTGCGGGGTACGCTCCAAGAGTCGAGTATGGTATATCTGGTGAGCCAGTTCGTAGTGTAGTATGGTTGGTATGCCGATTGGGGATGGTTCGAACCCTAAGTGGGGGAGAACTGGGTATTTTGTTGGGAGGATCAACAATCATTTTGAGTTGCAGTTCAGAAGATATGGGGATCTGCGGTTTGAATATATGAGACTTGGTCTTGTGGTAGTCAAGGCAGAGTACAGAGCGAGATGACGCATGTTGTATGTGCTCGGGAGAGAATGAGTGTCTTCACGGCAGGTAGCCGTTAGGCAGGAATCTTGTTGTGATCAATGTTTCTTTCGGTTCACAAATGTTCGAATTTCGAGGAGGTTGGGTCGTGAGGTCAAGTTTTGATTGTAGAGAGATTTGCTAGTTCAACATATAGATTGCTATCTATATTCCAAGAGGGGCAACAGTTGATCAACTTCAGAGTCGGTGTGTGTAATTTCGCATGGGTTTTGATCAATAGAGGATGGGGTTTTGGATTGTCCTCATGAGTAGTGATGCTTAATCTGGGTGGGTGTGCGCACCTATCTATGTTGGATCGCGGAGCACGAGTTTAGTAAACTCAATATGGTGATGGTATGATGACGAGATGGGATTGTTTAGTTGTAACATCCCATTTGTTAAATAAATAAATAGATAAAGATTAATAAATGAATAGTAGTCCCAAAGTCTATAATATTTAACGGCATGTTGGTTTTGGGGAGCCAAATAATATAATTTGGATTTTCGTGGTTAAAGTGTAATTCTGGGAGTTATTTTGTAAAGATTTTTAGAAGTCAGGGGGTGTTTAGTAAAATATTAGACTTGTTATGAAAGGATTTTTAGAGGCTAGTGCTAAAAGGTAAAATCCGGATACAGTTTATAAAGATGTCTGGGGGCATGGGCTGTTTGGTAAGTTTTGGAGTTAATTTGAAAAAGAACTTGTGAGGAGGGGTAAAACTTGGAAAAAGTGAATAATGTCTAAAAGGAACACGGGTATAGACCCGATGCTACCTTCCCTTCCCGTTTCAAGATACACTATCGGAAACCCTAACCCTAAATTATTTCTTCAGCCTCCACCCTTGTTCCTCCACCCCTCCAGCTACCATTACCTCCTCCGTTGAGATCGTAACCCCGAGTTGATACCATCGTTGATGTTGTTACCGGCGTAAGTAGAGGCCGATGAGTCATCATCGTGGCAATGAGAAGTCAGATGAGCCGAGCTCATTTCCGTTGTTGTCTCCCTCCGATTTAGGTACCCTCCCCTTTCATCGTCTTCACCTCTTCTATCGTCCCATGCGTCGCAGTCGCCGCCATGCGACTATTCCCTCTCGTTGTTGCTTTTCGACCCCCACTTCCACCACGATAATGGCTAATTGGTGTGTTCCAGTGGGTGTTCATGCCCCATGTGGGTGTGGGTGTGTCACAGCTGCAATTCGGAAGGTGTATATGCGTGTGCTTTATCTGGCCGGAAACCCACAGCCACCACTTCGCCACCACCAGCCGCAGTATGGTGATGGCTTTGCGTGTATGTTATGGTGTTGTGAGTGTTTTTAGTAGAATGGTACTTGTTTAAGCATTTTTTGGCAGAAGGATTGAAGGAAAAACCACCACCACCACCGTGAGGTGGTGGCTGCTGCCGTAAGCCGCCGTCGACCACCACCGCCCAAGGTGGCAGTGGGTGGTGCTCGACATAGTGAAACCCTAATCGGACCAATAACTTAATCTTGGACTTAGTTGGCTTGTTATTGGGTTGGGAACCCTAATTAGGGTTTAGAAAACCCTAATTTTGGAAATGTTGGTTTGGGATTTGTCGGGACCCACATTTGGACCGTTAGATTGGGAAATTTTGATTTATGCCTGACCACATTGTATGATTGGTCTATTGGAGTGATGGACTTAATGGATTAAGTCCTTAATGGGTTAAGCAAGAACACTTAACCCTAATCGTTATTTTATGTAAAATCCATAATTTTGGTTGGGCCTTGAGTTGGGCCTTTCTTTTGAGCTTAGGTGTTTGGATTCATGTTGGGCCATATGAGAACAAGTATACAGACTATTATATTTGGATGGGCCATAAGGTAAGGCCCATGTAAGGGATTTGGGCCCAATTTGTAAAATTGGGCCATAGTTGGGCCTTGGTTGATTAATTGACTTTTGGGTCTTCAGAGTATGAGTTGGGCTTTGGTATTGGACCAAACTATGTTAGGGGTAAATGGTCCTTTTACCCCAAGTGTGTATTTATGGTTATGCAGTGAAAGCCAAATGGTTAATTGGGTTTTGTTTTGACGATTGACAGTTCGGGGATTTGTCAGCCAGCAGCCAGAGAATTATCCGCAGGCCTTCAACAGTGCGAGGTGAGTTTCCTCCTGGTTTGAACGGGTCGAAGGCACCAATGCTAGCACGTGTAGTTTGTATGTTTTTTATAGGAACCCGGAGTGTGGGCGGGGCCTGTATCTCATTATTACCTGAGTATAGATAGCAGCCAGATTGTTGGATTGCTATACTTGTTGCCTGTGTGAAACATGTATGTGTTGTTAGGATTGTGAGTGTGGGTGGGGCATGTCTCTCATCATTAGCTGAGTGTTGGCGGGGCCCATGTCTCATAGAGTGTGGGCGAGGCCCGTATCTTATAGATAACTGAGTGTGGACGAGGCCCGTATCTCATAGCATTATTAGAGTATGTATATATGACTGATTGATTGATTTGGCTATACTTGTTGTATGTGTGATACTTATGTTCATGTTTAGTAGCTGAGTGTGGGCAACGATCGTATCTCATAGTTAGCTGAGTGTGGGTGGGGCCCGTATCTCATAGTTAGCCGAGTGTGGGCGGGGCCAGTATCTCGTAGTTAGTCGAGTGTGGGCAGGGCCCGTATCTCGTACTTAGCGGAGTATGGGTGGGGCCCGTATCTCCTAGATAGCAGAGTGTGGGGGCCAGTATCTCCTAGTTAGCTGAGTGTGGGTGGGACCCGTATCTCCTAGTAGCATGATTAATTGTATGGTATTTGGTAGTTTGGGGAGACTCACTAAGCTTCGTGCTTACGGTTTTTAGTTTTGGTTTCAGGTACTTCCGGTAGCAAGGGGAAGAGCTCGGGATGATTGCAGTGCACACACCATTTGTTTAGCCTGGGAAGTTTATACTATGATATATTTGACAAATGTTTATGATATTTCAAGAAACAATGACTTATGATTTTTATGTGATGATTTGATAATTATGGTTTTCTAAATGATTTAAAATGAAATTTTTGGACAATATTTTTGGGATGTTTCATCGGTAAACTAGCGGATGTGAGGTGATAAGAGAGTGGATGGGTCCAGGTGGGAGTAATTACTTAGGCCTGTCAGGGAAAACCATGGGGTGGGCCCATGGCGAGGGATAGAGTGTCATAAAATTGTGGGGACCCGTAGCATTCACTAGTTAGTGAGAGAGTGTTGTAAGACTACAGGGAGCCGTAGCATTCACTAGTCAGTGAGAGAATGTTGTAAGGCTGCGGGGAGCCGTAACATTCACTAGTCAGTGTGTGACACAGAGGGGTTGTTAGGCTTAGGGAGTCTTGCCAATTGAGTCTTTGGGAACCTGGTGGTTGAGCCAGGGGCGAGACTAGGGTCTCAACAATGGTCAGGAACCGTTATATCTTTAGGGAGGGGTTGTCGTAAATCGGAAGGATTAGAGAGTAATACACGTGTAGATTTGCGGGTCTCGGGTCATGAGTTGAGTATCAAATTGGATACGAGTGATTTCAATTTTGTTGTCAGACCAGACTCTTGTGTTTGAGTTTGGCTCTATCTGTGTAAAGGATGGGAAGGTTGGGATTTCAAAATTTCAGATGGGTTTCATTCTATGTGATTATGATTTCCATATGATGTTTTTGATGGGTTTTAAGCATTCTAACACTCCTATGGCGTACATGCAACCCTAGAAACCTTGGATCTATGTTTGACTAAGATACATGCAAATAATTATTTTTCCAAGGTTCTTATCCTATCTAGCATGGCATGGGGAACTTGAATCAAATAAAGCTAGTAGAATTACTTACCTTGTGGTTGTAGTTGATTGCTTGGAGTTTTAGAGCCTAGCACCAATAGTGTGGATGCCTCAAATGGAAATCACAAATCACCACAAATTTGGAACTTTGAGAGAATGGTAATCACATTTCTTGAAATCGGCCCTCTTACTTTACTCACCACAACTCGTGTGATTTCAAGAACCAAAGCCTCCTTTATATAGTGTGGTGGATTAGGGTTACATCCATGTAAACCCTAATACCCATGTCTTTTCATTTCCATGAGATCCATGGGTTAAAGCTCCATGGAGTATCCATGGACTTTCCAAGCAAGCCTAGCCTATTCCAAACAAGCATTAGCCCACACTATATAAATATAAGAGCCCATATTTAATTAGTAATACTTTTGATCTCTAAATTAATTATAGATCAATACTAATTAAATAATATGATTTTATATTAATATATTAGAACTTATAATATATTAATAAATCATAACTTATACTATTCTCAAAAGATTATCCATAAATTGTTTGGGTGAAGTGCAACCCAAATGGACCATGCCGGGTCGGGTCAAGTACATACCAAATATAGTTATGGACTTAGACATTATATCCAACAGTTTTAGACCTGGGTGGATCGGTTCGTTTGGTTTGAGGGGGACCAAGACACGCATGGAATTAGCAAGCAGTAGACGACGGAGGTCGAAGGTGACGTGTGACTGCATATCAGTTGTAATATTCGCTTAGGGTAAAGCAAACTTAGTGATTGCGTGTACAATGTGATTGGTTGAGATAACCCGGTTGGATTGGACGACTATGGAGTCGTATTGCCGGATGTGCTAGGGTAGCCTTGGCGGTCCAACTGTTGGGTGGGGAGTCGATCCTGTATTCGGATTTTGTGTTCAGCATTGGAAGGTAGCTGGAGTTGCATTTTCGGATATCAGTGGATAGTTTCGGTCGAGCATGGTCATTCAGTTCGGGGGCGGGGCTGAATCGTCCTGGGATTGGTAGTGAGATGGGCCAGTCTGATGGGAGGTCAGACCTAGTGTAGGGATTCGGTTTCCATGTGGATCGGCATGTTTTCATTTAGTGTTTGAGGGAAGAGTATTGGGGTTTATTCTTCAGATGGGTTCTGATAGCAGCATCGGTGATTGGTCCTTGGTGAGAGGTGACCCCTCCGTTCCTTTTGAGTTTTGTTCAGGATCGACCAATATGTCAGGCATGAGTGATCAACAACTGATCATGGTCAGCGACTTGTTCCCATCAGTTGCAACAAGATAATCAGGGTTGGAATTGTTTTATCGGGTCTGTTATTCGATGAGCGATCGACATGGTGATATTTTGCAGGGGCGGTCTGTTGGGGAGACATACTAATATAGATTCTAGGTTTCGGAGGGGCAGAAGTGGTTCTGCATCGGCTAAGGGTTCGTCCTTCTTTTGGTTGGAAGTTCCTAATTGGTTTCGGTTGTATTGGGGAGATCGTTGTATGTTCTGAGTTTTTTCGGTTGCACTTCTAGGGTTGTTTGATTCGTTCTATGTGTTGATAAGGAGCGATTTCGAGGGCGAAATCTAATTTAAGTTGAGAGAATTGTAACATCCTGTTATGGATTGTTTTGTGATTTAAGGCTCGTGGGCCGTAATCTGAGTATGAGAAGGCTTTGAGGCTTTAAGGGAGAAAGTCTAGGCTAACTTTGGATATGGATAAGGTAGCTTGTATGATAAAAGAGTTCGAGTTGAGCTTTAGAGTCCAAGAGTATTGGTAAGGCGTTGGTTCGATTTTTATGATTTTTGGGTTTTGTTTGTGGAGTTTTGAGTCTGTGATGAGTTGCTCGAAGCGTAGGGCTTCTTGCCACCTTTTTGTGGATATAAGGTTCGTTGGAAACAAACTAATAACGGAGAAGATATGATAATTTGAAGTTTTGGCAAGATTAGTCCTTATTGAGAAATGGGTGGCAATTGGGTACGCTGGGCGTACGCTTGAGTACGTGCATCGTACTTATGTGCTTTGCATGATCTTGGGAGCCACCTAGTACGTTGGGCATACCAGAGGGTACGTTGGGCGTACTAGGTCTAGAAAGGAAACCCTAATATCTTGGAGTGTCCCTATTTAAGGAACATGATGGCCTTATTTCCAACTACCATTTCCAGTATCCAAGCCCTCTCAAACCCTAATCCCATTTCTCTAGCTTGTATGAGGGTTTGTGGCTCATTTGAGTGTTCTTATGGAGCTTTTGGTGAAGATGGAGTCTTGAAGGAAGGAAAGCTTGTGCTTCTAGCTTGTGGATCTGAGTTCTAATCTAGTTGGTGCATCCTCCAGAGGTATCAAGTTTGAAACTTGCTCATTGTTGTGATAATTTTGGTTTTGGGTCCATTTCTAGGATTTTATGTCCCAAGCTTGAAGCTTTATGAGTTTGATAAACTCCAGAGCATAATACCTGTCCTTTCATGAGTATTTGGTAGTCTAGATTCACAAAAATGAGATTTTGGTTGTTTAGACCTCCCCATGCATGTGTTAAGATAAGTAAAGAGAGTCTTAATGGTTATTTTAGGAAGTTGGGTTCCATTAAGATATGCAAACTGATAAAGTCACCAACTTTATAAGTTAAGGGCTTGTAATGAAGCTTCCCTGAGGTTTGGATGCTTTTGGATGAAGTGGTTAAGTTGCAAATGGAGTTTTTGGGTCTGAGTATTACGCACCGCGTAAGTCCCAGTACGCCCCACGTACTGGTCTAGTTGCCCCGATCAGGATTTGCATGTACGTTGAGCGTACCGGGGGAGGTACGCCCCGCGTAGTCCCGTTTTGGGCTTGTTGCGTATGGGCTTCACATCCTTGGGTCGTATGTTGGACTTGTTGTTGGGCCTCTGGGCCATCTTAGAGTATTGTTGGAGTAAGAGAAGCGTTGGGATTAGGACAAGGCCCATATAGGGGTTGTGCCCAATTTGGAAAGTTGGGGCGTTAGTGGGCCTATGTGAAGCTTTCTGATATTGGGCCATGGTAGGCCCAATGAGTTGGGTCAGTAGTGGGCCTGGTTAGTCGGGTCACCCTTGGGCTTAGTGATGAGGTGTAGCCTTGCACAATTTTTGATTATGGTGTTGGGTTGTTTTGGCCAGTTCATGAACTAGTGCGCAGTGGCCGTGTAAGATTTTACGTGTAGCGGTTGAGGTGAGTCTTCTCACCATTCTTACCTGTGTGGTCATGAATGAGTAACTGGAGGGTCTTATTTGTGTTATTGACCAGAGGGTATTATTTATATTATTGACCAGAGGGTCTTATTTGTATTATTGACCGGAGGGTCTTATCTGCTTTATGTGTTATTATGCATTCTGTCTTTGTGACTTATGTTGTTATATTATTTTGTATATATGTTGAGCTATAACCGGAGGGTCCATACCGATCCGTGAGGCCGGAGGTTCTTCACTGAGATACATGACCGGAGGGTCCATACCGAGCCGTGAGACCGGAGGGTCTTCACTGAGACACATGACCGGAGGGTCCATATCGAGCCGTGAGACCGGAGGGTCCTCACTGAGACACATGACCGGAGGGTCCATACCGAGATATAGCTCTGAGAGGCTTATTATTTGTGTATGTGGTATTTTAGGGAACTCACTAAGCTTCGTGCTTACCATGTTGAGTTAAATGTGTTTCAGGTATTTCTGTAGATTTCGGGAAGGCGGAGGCATGATTGTACACATCCGTCGGCTTATGGAGATTTGAGGATTTTGGGATACTCTGATATTGTTTGATAACAACTTATAATTTTTGTAATGACTGGAATTTATGAGTAATATCTTGAGAATTAAAAATGAAATTTTTTTCTTGAAATATGAGGTGTTACAGTGCGTTTGGTTGTGAAAATTTGTTTTCATTTTCTAAGAAAATGTTTTCAGGAAATAGAGTTGAATTTTCATTTTCAATTTTCAATGAAAATTTTAGAAAACGCGCTTTGGTTGGAACCGGTGGAGTTTTCATTTTCCATTTTCAAATTTGGAAAACTGTAAAAATTACTTTTCTAATTTACATACAATTTGGAAAACTAAGGTTGCGTTTAGTTATGGAAAAACAGTTTTCATTTTCCGTTTTTTGATTTCCCTCATCAGTTTTTGTTTTTCGTTTTCAGTTTCCATTGGAAAATTTAGAAAACGCGTTTAGTTAAAACTTATTCATTTTTTATTTTTAGTTTTAGAAAATTAGAAAACGTGTTTAGATGTGTATATTTCTGTCGGTTTTCATTTTTAGAAAACAGTAGCGGTGGTAGTGTGGGGGCGGCGACGGTGGTGTTGATGACAGGCGGTGGTGGCGGCGGCGGCAATTGTGACAGTGGTGGTGATGACAGCGATGGTGGTGGTTGTGATGGGGTATGGTGGTGGTGATGGTGGTGGTAGGTCGGTTATTATGGTTGTGGTGTTGGGTGGGTGGGTGTGTCAGTGTGTGTATGTGTTTGTTTGTGTGTGTGTGTGTGTGTGTGTGTTTGTGGGGGTGGGTTTGTGGGTATGTGTGTGGGGGGTGGGTGTGTGTCTGTGTTTTTGTGGGGGTAGGGGTGGGTGTGGGTTTCTGTGTGTGTGTGTGTGTGTCTGTGTTTGTAGGGGTAGGGATGGGGGAGGGTATGTGTATGTGTGGGTGGGAGTGGGTAGGTAGGGGTGTGGTGGGTTGGGGGTAGGTAGATGTGGATTGGGTGGGAGTAGATGTGTTATATTTTAGAAAAAAAATTGGAATTAGAAAAATGTGGAAAACAATGATTATCAGTTTTCCAAAAATTTCCAACTTCTTTGTAAAAATTTTCATTTTCTCTGAAAAATTTAGAAAAATAGATGAACTAAACGTGTTTTCAAAATTCTCATTTTTTTAGAATTTTTTTTCTAGAAAACAGTCCATTTTTTCGCAACTAAACGCACGCTAAATTTTTTAATTTTCTTAGAAAACTTTGGAAAACTGAACAAATCAAACCCGTTTTCAAAATTTCTGTTTTTCTTGAAATTTTTTCCTAGAAAACTAAAATTTTCTTTTACAACCAAACGCACCCTTAGGCTCTTAAAATTCTCCTATGGCTAAATCATTCTCCTTGAAACGACTTAGATATTTCGTTAAAAATCATATCATACTATATTATAAAGGAAACATTTTTCCTTTCACCACATTAATTTGAATCTCACATACATTTTTCTTTTCACGACATCCATTTGAATATTAAAATAATATATAACAATTAAAAGTTGGTTAATAAGGTTAAATAAATATCAAACCTAAAGTGTAATCATATATAAACTAAATTTTAATATTAAAATAATATATTTACTTCTACTTATAAAGTTATGTTTTCTTAACTTCTAACATATTATACTTAATTTATTTGTTTTAATATAGTATTGGATGTAAATCATTATCATTTTAAAGATACAATTTTGGAACAATTTGTATAAAATACTTAAATTATTAATTTAATATAACATTACAGGGTCAACTTAAATATAAGTTTTAGTTTAACTTAAACTGTAACATCCAAAAATTTTAAGCCAAATTTAAACTTTTTCAACATAAAAACCAAATAATGTTTTTACAAAATGTTTTCAAAATATTATTCATCAGAGTGTCCCAGCAACAAAATCATAAGGATGAGGAGCGTTACGGTCACGCCTTTGCCTTGCCACGATCTCCTGATGTACCTGAAACAATAAACTGAAACTGTAAGCCCGAGGGCTTAGTGAGCTACCCCCAAAATACCAATACCACATCGATAATACCATATCAATAACAGATAACAACAATATGCATACTGGGCCTTCAGCCTGACTGGACCGCCTTGTATGGCCTACAGTCTATCTGAACCTAATCCGAGCCTAGGGTATGACTGGACCGCTATGCGGGGCCCATACTCTATCCGGACCGCTCTCTAGGTATGTTGGCCTTCAGCACAAAGCAGGACCGCCTCAACCCATCCATCAGCAAATAACCATGTGTATATAAGTAACATATACTGGCATATACAGATATCAGATATAACCATCTCATAGATTATCAATCATAGCAATCTCTCATAACTAGAATACCGACCTAACCAGGTCACTAACCTACCAATCCTAATGGATCATAAGAGCATAACAACATACTGTCTATCCTGATACCGATCTAACAGATCATAATCACATGTAGCATACTATAACTACGATAACAACTAAAATGGCCGACCTTGGTGCCTTAGACCCCTTTGATTTAGTGAGGATAACTCACCTCGCTAGTAGCTCGGGATGATACTGTCCCCTCCTCCATATATAGCTCCAACCACCTCACCTGTACCCATAAGTGGTCCACTCAATAATTACTCAAATTACCAAAATGCCCTTGGGGAGACACAAGACACTCCCCGGTCAAAGTCAAAGCTACTTGGTCCATAGTCAACAATCCATGCCGACTTAGTTGCTGAGTATAATTTTCCCTTTCGTCAAGTCACTTCTGGTCCAAGAATTCCCGACTCGACTCGCCGAGTTCCTAACAGACTCGCCGAGTCGATACACGACTTAGTGTTTGGAAACCCCACTGACTCGCCGGATCATCTCCCAAACCTCGCCGAGTCCAAGCGGGACCAATTTGGGCCAAACCCTCCTCGACTCGCCGAGTCATCTTCCAGACATGCCGAGTCCATACGAACACTCCCATAATCAAGCGATTCTGAACTATCTCTTCGTTCCAAACAATATATCTAGGTCCCTAGATAGCAACATAAAGTTGCTACCTTTACGTATTTGGAAGACTAAAAATCCAAATCTAAGCTTGAAATGGAACTTTACTTATAAGCAAGGGTTCTTTCATGACCATATTAAGAACTTTATGAACTTAAAGCTCAAAGGAGGTTCAGATCTGAAGTTTCAACTTCAGATCTAGCCCCCACACCATAATCCCTTCATGAATAGCTAAAGAAAGCCCTAATCGTTACACATGAAAGATTCTAGAAGAAAAGAGATCAAGGTAACAGCTTGTTACCTCCAAAACGTGCCTAAACTAAAGTAGACTCTGGATCCATACAAATTCCTTGATGTTAGCCTCTTGATCTACAAGTTTCCTCCACAAAATCACTTTCCAAAGCTCCAAAACACTCACAGGGCACACACACACGAAAATTTAGGGTTTCTGGCTCTCAAGGGGTGATAGAGGACAGTGGGAGGCGCTAATGGTCTAATATATAGGGTGCAAAAACCCTGACATTTTAGGGTTTCCCTTGCCAGCCTCTACTCGTCGAGCCCTCTTCCTGACTCGGTGAGTCAATCATTAAATGATGTGACTCATCCCGCTGATACTCGACGAGTCATAGCATCGACTCATCGAGTAGGACTTAAAACATGAAATCTAAATTGGATATTAATGATACTTGACAGTTAGGATGTTACATAAGCAACCCAAAAAATATTTTGTAAATAGTTAAAAGTGATAAATTGTAATGTCTTTCTAATAATGATTATAGGTTGGTTAATAAAGTTAAATAAATATCAAACCTAGAGTGTAATCATAAATAAACTAAATTTCAATTTTAAAATAGTATCTTTACTTCTACTTATAAAGCTATGTCTTTAACTTTTAATATATCATACTAAATTTATTAGATTTAAAATGTTGTATGTAAACCATTATCAGTTTAAAGCTACAACTTTTGAACAGTTTGGACAAAATACTTAAATTATTAATTTAAATATAACATTACAATATCAACTTAAATATAAATTTCAATTCCACTTAAAAATCCAAAGAATATTTTGTAAATAGTTAAAAGTGATAAATTGTAGTGATAAATGCAAAATCTAAATTGTAATCTCAATTTAACTAAAATATTTCCTAGAGATATTTTTATTATCGTTAAAAGTTTTCAAATAAGTAGCTTAAAATAACTTACAATAACAATAGTTAAAAATAACTCTATATAAATGATTATATTGTTACTTTTAAAATAAAAAAAACAATGTTTGATGTTATAAAAATTATAATGATAGAAATTAAAACACCAAACAAATAAATTTTCAAAAATTAATTAACAATAACAACAACTATAAATAACATTAAACCATATATTATATTTAATTTTATTCATGTGTAACTCACAAGTAGAAGTCATTCAAATGACTAAACTACAATATTAAAATCTCATATTATATTTCTACTTATAAAATTACGAATTTAACTTTTTAACATATTATAGTTAATTTATTAGTTTAAATATGTTTTCGTATGTGAGCAATTATCATTTTAAAATTACAACATTTGTATAATTTATGAGTTGATGCAAAATAGTTAAACTATTAATTTCAATATAATATTAAGCGATTAACTTAAATTAAAATTTTAGTTAAACTTGAAAAAAATCGAGAGACTGTTTTATAAATATCTAAAAATTATAAATTATAGTGTTAGACCTAAATTGTAATCCTAAATTAAAAAAAACCATGAAACTATTTTTTATAATCATTAACAATTTTCAAATAATTAGCTTAAAAATAACTTACAATACAAATAGTTAAAAATAATATTATATAAAAAAACTATAATAGTTTATTTAAAAACAAAAACAATGTTTTTTGTTTTAAATAACTACAATCATAGAAAGTAACAATATTCATCAAATAAATTTTAAAAACATTAGATTTCTGAAACCAAATTAAAATAATTAAGAGTTTCAATATACGTTATTTTTAAATAACTTACAACAACAATAGTTAAAAGTAAAATTATATACACAAATTATATTGTCTTTAAAAACAAAAACAATGTTTAATGTTTTAAATAATTACAATGATATAAATTAAAATCTTAAACAAATAAACTTTTTAAAATTAATTAATCATAACAACTATAAATATCATTAAATCATATATTATATTTAATTTTATTCATAAGTAACCTACAGGTAGACATCATTAAGATAATTAGGATTATACAATTTTAAAAGATATCTACATTATCATATAATTCAAAACAAACAATATTTATATCAACTTATTATAAGATTTATTGTATAAAAGATAATAACAATGTCATTGATATATTTAAAAAAAATATATATTTGTAAAAATTTCAAATATATTGTTGTATTCTCCGCAACATGTGAGTATTCGCCTAATAAAAATATAAAATAGGTCTTTAACTTGTCGGATTGGTAATCCACTCTCCATCTTACATAATACATTGAATATATAATTGACTCACGTCGTTTTCGATTAAATAAGCCGTGAAAAAATTGGTATTTTCATCACTTTCGACAAATCGACACCACAATTAACTTTATTTAATCTTTGACCCAAGCCCATATTTTCTAATTCTAATCTCCAAGATTTTAATTCCCCCCCTTTAGTCCTCTTTAATCATTCCGTGCCAATTGGCCCAATTTTTTATTGCATTCTTCCACTTTAGGCATGTCTTTTAATAAAAGAGCCTTGTTCTCTTCATTGAGCCCATCGAAATTAGCCCACTTCTTCCTTGGGCCCATCGACATTAGCTTTGTTCGAGCCCATAAAACTCCATATAAAAATTAAAGAACTTAAAAAGGCAATGGTCAATAATCAAAAGTTTAATTTTTCATGATTATGGGAAAATGATCAAACCAAAGTTGATGTAACACACTGATGAAAACATCTGGGAACACTTCAATAATTCACCACTTTATAATTGCCTTGTACAGCTTGTGCACAATACACTTATTTGTTGTATTGTTTTGTTCAACTAGAAAAGGAACCTCATTATAATAACAAAAGTAAATGCAACATGCTTTTATAATAATCACTTTGGTATTTTCAGGTTCTAGAACGGGAGATTGAAGTCATGCTCTAGATGTTATCATCATTTGTTGTGGTTGATGTTACTTTTTGTTATATTTGAATACGTAAGATAGTAGATACAAATGATCAAATGAAAGTATGAAACGTAAGCCATTGAAATGATGGAATATCATATACCTTTCGGAAAACAATAAAGACCTAAATACATGCGTTGAAAAGGACAAACAGAAAGAAACAAAGTTGACTGTTTTTTAAGTAAATTCCAAAAAATGTCTTTGCTCTACAAATTTGTTTGAAGTGAATTGTAATTAGCCATAGCTATATTATAATAAGTAATTGATTTCGATATTCCTTTACGTCTTTTAGTTAATTAGAACTAGCATCATAAGGAAAAATACATCGGTTCGCCATAACGTAAAGTGTTCTTCGTCACCTTTAGTTAGTTAGGTCCCCGTATTTAACTTCACAATTTTGACGTGCTATGTTCTATTGGTAAAAATTGAATTTGTCAAACACTTAAAATTAATTTATCAACTAAGTACGTTTCTAAAAATTCATTTTAACGCTAGATAAATTAATAAACTTAAAAAAAACGTCGTTAAAAATAAGCAATCCGAAACACCAACTCCAAGTTTCTCATTTACATCAATTTTTAATAATATAAATATAATGACCGCTTGATAACCTCTTAGAACCATTGAGAGGCCACCCTTTACAATCTTTTTCATGGTCTATCAAGCCGGTTTGCCAAGTAATGGATGATATAAGTGTTTTCGACATTAAGTTTTAGAGAGCTTTTGAATTTTTTTTAACTATTTGGAAAAAAACTCGAATTAAGCAAAGAGTTCGGTTCAACGGTATGAATTTTTAACTTTTATTTTAAATTATTTTTAGAAGCTTTTCATTTTTAATACTAATATAATTTTATACTTTTAAAAGCTTCCGGCTAGTTTGCTGAAAACTTCTACACAAATAAAATCCATAACTAATTTGTCAAATACATCCTTATACTAAAAAAAAACAACAAAACAAAATCAGTGAAACTATTTCATTACAACATTTTATTTAATTTTGAATGAATCATAAAATAAATAAAATAAATAAAGGGATAATGTTATTGTAGCCTTACTTTGTATTAGATTTTAGTTTAAGAGGCTCATCATGTTTTTTTGGTAGTCTAGGTGTTTAAATATGATTGCAAATGATCCAACGAACACAAACACATGTTTTTTCATGTTCGTTTGTTTAACTCGATAAACGAACGAACATAAAAAATTAAATGAACAAACTTTCATGTTCGTTCGTTGAGAAATTTATGGTGTTCATATTCGTTCCTTTAACCGATAAACAAATATAAATGAATACAAACGAACACAAACGAACTTAAGCGCACAAACACATACAAAATGAATGTAAAAGAACGAGCGTTCACGATACATATATCTTGTTCATATTCGTTTATTTATTAAATAAATGAACTACCGGCCGAACAGTTCGTCGAACGTTCGGTTTGTTTACCGCCATGGTTTAAAGTATGAAATAGCTTGTTAAAACATCATTCCTTGAAAGAAATCAAAGATTGTTGCTTTGTAAATATATTATTGAAATTGAAGATTTGCAATGAAATCAAACATTAAACATGTGTAACTTTAAAAATGTCTTCAAATGAATTTGAAGATATGCTAGATTGTGAAAACATGAAATCATGTTAAATCGAACAAATCTAAACCGAAGCTTGAACAAATCTGAAATGGAAGCTTGAACAAATATGAACAAGAACCCTAAGAACCATTTTCGATCTAGCCTCCACAAATCTAATATCAAATCTTAAACAAACCTGATTGTACTGAAATTGAAGCTCGAAGCTTGAACAAATTTGAAATCAAATCTTGAACAAACATGGTGGTCGTGAAGCTTCCCTTCTCAATCTAGCCTCCAAAAACCCTTCTCGATCTAGCCTTCATATCTCATTGAGAGACATGCACGACATAAACTCACCCTTCTTAAGGTTTCCTTTGAGGCATACAAGTGGAGTGGCAACAAAAACCCCAAGCCCATATCCCTAAGAAAAGAAACAAATCTACAATGATTGAAGGTGTGTCTTGAAATAGAAAAAAACCACCAGATTGAATGACTAACGAATCAAGGATGTTGGTTGAGAAACCCGCAAAAGCTTTTCTCTATTGTTCTTCAAGGGAACACACCGACGTATGTATATCTTTACTTTAAAAAATCAAAAGAAAAAGAACTTTCATATGCAACACTAAGCCAAATCACCACTGATCATGTCATTAGTTGTAACATCCCATTTGAAATTAAATAAATAATAAACTCTAAAACCCTAAGATGTAATTTTTTATTATTATTTTATATTATTGTAGCCAAAATCAATAATATTTAGCGGAGTGTTGGTTTCGGGGAGCCAAATGTTATAATTTGGATTTTCGGGGGTTAAAGTGTATTTTCGGGATTTATTTGTAAAGATTTTTAGAAGTCAGGGGGTGTTTGGTAATTATAGGACTTAGAAGGATTTTGGAATGTTGATGGTTAAATGGTAACTTATGGGACTTGAATTGTTATGAATCTTGGATGCTGGGGGCTGCTTTGTAAATTGTAGCCTTAATTTGAAAAAGATCTCATGGGGAAGGACCAAATGTGCATCAGTTTGAAGGAAGTGAGACTTAAACCCGGTGCCTCCTTTCCCTCCCGTTGCAACACCTAACCCTAAACATAATGCATCTTCAGCCGCCACTCTTATACCTCCATGCTCTAGCCGTCACCGCCTTAGTCATGCAAGGACCGCCGAGTTTCACTATCGCTGGTCGCATGGCCGACAAATGTGAGTATTACGAGCCGACTGTGGTCGTGGGAGACTGGCTGAACGATTTGGTAGCTGCCATGTCCCTCATTGTCAATAGCGCACCCCCATTTCATCCTCGTTGCTGTCGCCGTTGTGGCTCGCTATCGCCGTTGCCACCTTGCGGTTGGTCCGTTCCGTCAAATGTTCTCTGACCACCGCCGGCTTCCTCGAGTGTGGCTATGTTCGGTGCGTGTTCAGTGGATTCGTGGAGGTACTTGTGTATGTTTCAGTGAGTATTACGAGCCGAATGTGGTCGTGGGAGACCGGCTGAACGATTTGGTAGCCACCATGTCCCTCATTGTCAATAGCGCACCCCCAGTTCATCCTCGTTGCTGCTGCCATTGTGGTTCACTATCGCCGTCGCCGCCTTGCGGTTGGTTCGTTCCGTCAAATGTACTCCGACCGCCGCCGGCTGCCTCGAGTGTGGATATTTTCAGTGCGTGTTCAGTGGATTCGTGGAGGTACATGTGTATGTTTCAATGTAGATTGATGGGTGCTAATAGCCGAAATGTTAGCTGACCATCATGGCAGCCAACCATGGTGACTACCACCGCTTCTATTTACTTCTGCCATCTCTTTTTCCGCCACCAGCCACCGTGAGGAGGTGGCTGTGTGCGGGATTTATTGTGTTGTATGAACGTATTTCATAAGCTTAATGTTGTACGAATCTTTGCTTGGACAGGAAACTGAAGAAAACTCACCACCACCATCAGGTGGTGGCCACCACCTTCTGCCACCGTTAGCCGCTGCTGTTGCCACCATCTCAGGCCACTGTCATTGCCATACACCACCAGGGGGTGGTTGTGTCATATTCTAGGCAAAGATGTGTCGTGTATACCGTTGCTTGGCCGAACTTCACGAGAAAAATCCATCACCACCACCACCGTGAGGTGGTGGCTGTCGCCTCCAACCACCGCCTATCGCCACAAGGGTGGTTGAGTGTGTGTGTGTTATTTTGTGTGTGTGTGTGTGTGTGTGTGTGTTCATTTGTATATTATGTTGTCCAATTGTATTTTGGCGGGAATATGTAACATCCGAATTTTCAGGTACATTATTTTTGTGTTTCAATTTTGAGGTTTAAGGAGAGACTCGCCGAGTCGAAGGTCTGACTTGCCGAGTCGTGTCGAGTTGTAGGTGTATTTAATGAGTAAACTCGACGAGTCAGAGGACTGACTCGCCGAGTAGGTCCTGGGCAGAGAAAACCCTAAGTTCCGGGGTTGGAGCCTATTTAAGGGAACTTATAACCTAAGAGGCGCCTCACCAGCTGCCCATACCTCCTGTGAAAAACCCTTGATCACCATTGGAGCAATGAGAGAGTTCTTATGATGAAATCAAGTATTTGGTGGGTCTTTTGGAAGGAGAAGAGTATGACTCAAGCAAGAAACGAGATGAGGGTTGTGGATCTAGTACTTCTTCACGTGGGGTTGTTGTAGAAGGTATAAGCTTGCATCATTTTCATCTATTTTGTTTAGATCTCATGATTTTGGGAGTTTTAGGGTTTTACTCCCCTTCTTTTGTACCTATGAGCTATATGAGACATGATCTGAGGTGGGAAACCTCAGATCTGGACCTTGTGAGGTCCTTGAAGAGTAGATACCCCAACTTTAGTTGTCCAAATGAGGGTTGATGAGCTAAATCCTTCATGTAGGGCATGTAATGGCGTTTTGGAGCAATAGCATCATGCATGAACGTAAAGATCGAAGCTTTACGTGATTATTGAGCGTTGAGATGATAGATCTATAGTTTAGAGTGGTAGATCTGGTTGAAATCGTCTGAATGAGAATGAGTCTGGATAGACTCGCCGAGTCAATGAGCCGACTCGACGAGTCGGTTAGGGTTTTCCCTATGGAGCTGAATCGCGTGCTAACTCGACGAATTGTGGGATCAACTCGACGAGTTGAGCTGAATCTTCTTGAAACTTCGGAGAAAGTGGGTGGACTCGACGAGTCACAAGGGTGCACTCGCCGAGTCGGGTCAAATCTGGACTATGGACTCGAGTTGACTTCAGTTGACTTTAGGGTTGGGTCAACCATGTGTAATGGAGACCATGGAGGGGTAAAATGGTCTTTTATCCACTTCAAGAGTTAAGTAGGGAGAGAGAGTGGCCCTTGGTGTATTTGAGTATGATTAAAGTATTATTTAGAGATGTGTAACCTATGTGTTAGGAGGAGGCTAGTTCGAGATGTCCGGCTAGTTCCAGCTTATGAGGTGAGTCTTCTCACTATACTTCACCAGGAATGGTAACTATGTGTGACTGGAAGGTCTTATGTATTTGTATGAGTTATGTGACTTATGTGATATGTTTATTGTGATATCTATATGCTGTATGACTTGGTCTGGAAGACAAATAGAGTTGGGGCCGGAAAGGCAAGTCATGGTAGGGCCGGAAGGTCTACCAGAGCTGTGGGACCGGAAGGTCCCACTGAGACACATTGACCGGAAGGTCATACAGTGCTATAGCCTCGAGAGGCTAATATGTGTATGTGGTATTTTAGGGAACTCACTAACCTTTGTCTTTACCGTGTTATGTGTTATGTGTTTCAGGTTTTCTCAGGATCGCGGGAAGGCACCGACTTGATTGTACACACCAGTGAAAGAGTTATGTTTGAGGATCCCGGATTTGAATCAAATAATTTTGGAGTTCCGATTTATAAATTAAATAAATGAGATTTTCATGAAATGTGTTATGAGAATTGTGTGATTTTAAATGAAAATTTTATTTGAAAATTTACGGTGTTACAGAATAATTAAGGAAATCCGTCACCACCACCATAAGGTGGTAGCCGCCGCCATGAGCCGCCGTTGACCACTATTAACCGAGGTGGTAGTAGGTGGTGCCCGACTTAATTAACAATTAATTAACCTAAAAGCTTAACAAATAGACTAATTGGAGCGCGATTGGGTTGAAAACCCTAATTAGGGTTTAGAAAACCCTAATTTTCGAAATGTGAGTTTTGGATTTGTCGGGACCCGCGCTTGGACCATTGGATTTGGAATTTTGAATTACACCTGACCACATTGTATGTTTTTACTAGTGGAGTGGTGAACTTATTGGATTAAGTCCTTAATGGGTTAAGTAGGAACACTTAACACTAATCGTCATTTTATGTGAAAAATCCTAATTGGGTTTGGGTTCTTATTGGGTCATTTCTTGGACCGGGTTGCTGTGGGCCAAATGGGCCAAATGGGAACATGTTTATGGACTAAGGAAATTACCGGGATTTAGGATAAGGCCTATTGGGAAGGATTGGGCCCAATTTGGAAAATTGGGCCATAAGTGGACCAAAATTAGGCCTTGATGATTATTAGTTATTGGACCATCGGAATGCCAAATGTTTGGACTAGAATAAATGATTGGGCCTCAAGGTAAATCCATGTAGAGGTTTGGGCCCAATTTGGAAAATTGGGCCATATTTTGGGCCTTGGTTGAGTATTGGGCTTTGGGGCCTTTAGAGTGTGAGTTTGGGCCATGGTCTTGAATCAAGCTAGCTTGTGAGTAAAGTAGTCCTTTTACCCTAAGCATAGACTTATGGTTGTGTATTGGAACCCAATTATTAACTGGGTGTTGTTTTGATGTTGAGAGTTCGTGAATCTGTCAACCAGCAGCTAGAGTTTTATCCGCGGGACTTCAGCAGTGTGAGGTGAGTCTTCTCACCATACCAATGGGTCGAAGGCACCAAGGCCGACCCATTTATCTAGTTGTGATGACTATTGTGGATGTGCTATCGATACATTTGTTGGATTAGTGTCTAAGTCCATAACTATTTTGGTATGTACTTGACCCGATTATGAGCATGGTCCTTTTGGGTTGCCTTCACCATAACAATATGTAGGATGAATTAAGGAGAGAAAGATTTAATTATGATTTATTAATATATTATGAGAATAATATATTAAAGGAGAAATCATATTGTTTAATTAATATTAGTCAAGAATTAATTGATAATTAATTTTGTGGCTAAAAGAGATTAATTAAACTTAGGGGACTGATATTGTAATTATAAGATAGTTGCAAAGTTGGTCTTAGGATCCATTAGATGGCAATGGACGAATTCTATATGGGAGTCCATAAAGAAATCGTCCAAGGGCCTTCTGGAATGGTCCATTGGACTGCTTAAAGCCTAAGCAGTCATATTAGGGTTTCCTAGTTGAAAACCCTAATAGCCTACATATATAAAGGACCCTTATGGCCCCCAAAACGTGGTGATCTCTTGGATTAGGGTTTCTGGACAATTTTGGCAGCCTCCTCTCTTCTCCTTCTTCATCTAGTTGCTTAGTGGTGTTTGTGACTCCATTAGAGGTGCAATACTTGAGGCACTAAGCTTTTGAAGCCAATCCAAGAAGGAATTGATTGTTATTGCAATATAACAATCAAAGGTAATTACTAAACCCTTATTTTAGTTCTTATTTGATAGATCTAGGGTTTATAGCTTTGGATATTCGATTGCATGTTCATTAGACCAACTAGATCCAAAAGCTATTAGGGTTTGCATGTGCACCATAGGATTGATGTTTTGCTCAAAACCCATCAGTGGTATCAAAGCCTAGGGTTGTTTGTTTGATGTATTTGATGCTTTGGTTGATTATTCATGCTTAAAATCGAATTTTTTTGGTTCTGGTGGCTGAACTCGCCGAGTCCATAGTGAACTCGACGAGTCCATGCTTGACTCGATGAGTCAGAGTCGCAGATGGAGCAAATTTTGGGATTTTGACTTGTTTTCGCTGTAGATAATTACCTAAAATGTTTTATATTAATAAAATCCGATTTTTATCAATATTTGGAGTTTATCCATGCCAAAATTGAAGATAATTGTCAAATTTAGATAATCTTTTGTTTTATTAGATAAATATTGATTATTTGTAATTTAGATTTGAATTATCTTGTGAAAAAGTTTCAAATTGCACCCTTTAGGTTTTATAGTTTAAATTTGAACTTAAAAGTTTTGTTTTCGAAATTTAAATAAGTTAAACCCTAATGTTTTGAAAAGTTTCAAAACTGGCCCTCAAGTTTTGGAATTTAAATTTTTGATTAAGAGTTTATTTTTGAAATATTTAAATTCTAAAACCTAATGTTTTGAAATGTTTCAAAACTTGCCCTCAAGTTTTGGAATTTAAAAGTTGATTAAAAAGTTAAATTTTGAAATGTTAAATTCTAAAACCCTAGTAATTTGAAAAGTTCAAATCACACCCTTATGGTTTTATTAATTAATTAAAGTGTATAATTAAAAGTGATTTAATAAACCCATAAAGTTTTGGTTTACATTTAATTAAATTAAAAGTATAATTTACTAAATGGAACCACCTAGTATTTTAAAAGTGTAAAATACACCCTATACTATATATAACATTAAAAGTCTAATATTATATATATATATATATATATATATATATATATATATATATATATATATATAAACAGTCAGTCTTACCGTTAGTAGGCCTCATTCACGAAACTGGTCTATAAGGGGTGTTTAAGGAAATTGCCTATAAAATGGCGATTGAATGGGTATCCACTCTTACCCACCGCACTCTTGACTAGTGGAGGGTCGTTAGCCGAACGGGTAGGATAGGACAGAAACCTTCCATTATAAGTATAATGAAGTATAAAGTAACTAAATGCTTTTACAAATTCCCAAATCATAGTTACTTTAGACAAAATGTGAAATTGTATGCTAATCCATGGAATTACACTTCGTACCCTTGTCGAGACGTTAGTGGAGCGTGTGTGGTTAACTGGCAGACTAATTTGGGTTTGTCATTGGTAGCGAAGGGTGGCTCGATGCTTATCATAGATCAATGGAGCGTGTGTGGCTAACCGGCACAATGATTAGGTGATAGTAGCATTGGGTGCACCACGTGATTCGTATGGTTATTCATACCTTATTTGTGATCCTTGGCATCCAAGTCACAAATTGTAGGGCATAATCGAGATTAAACATGTCATTGAAAAGTTCAATGAATCTCAAAAGATCTAGGAGTTTTAATTCATTTAAAACTTAAACTTCCTTTTCGTTTTTCATGGTGGAAATTGGTAAATCGTCATTTACCTACCTTCAAATATTCTGCGACTAGATTACGACATCCCTCTTCTAGGTTGTAGAGTATTTTGTTGTATCCTGGCCTTGATGTTTCATTTGGGTGTTACATCAAGATTTCTAATCAACTTAACTTGAATTTTCTCCCGTTTTGTAGATGTCTAGTTCTGACAATCATGGTCTTCCCAAATCCCTTGGAACAAGTTTTCCAAATGAAGATGATGTTCCACGATATGATCGAGGAACAAGAGATCATGCTTCACCTCCTCCACCTCCTCCAATTGTTTTCCTTAACCCACAAGTTCGAAGGCTTGAAAAGTTCAAGCTCACTCAAGCCCTTTTGGCAAGTAAACACGAAGATGGGAAACCTGTGTGAGCACACGTCTTAGAGATGAAGTCACACATTGATAGGTTAAACATGTTGGGTGTCGATATTTCAAGTGAGTTGGCTGTTGACTGGGTTCTTCAGTCACTTCCTGAATCATATAGTGAGTTCGTTAGAGAGTACTATATGATGGATCACAATGTGACCCTTATTGATCTCACCTATTTGCTTATAGTTGCTGAATCAGCAATGATTTGGCGTGCTGGTCAAGCAAATTTGTCTGGTGAATCAAACTCCCATACTTCAATGGACACTGACAACATTGGAAGTCCAGAAAGAACTAAGTCTGTGATTGTCCGATGTGTTGTGCCAAAGGAGTCCATTTGCTTTTATTGCCAAGAGAAGGGGCATTGGAGACGAAGCTGCCTTATTTACCTGAGTGATCTAAGAGATGGGAGAGTCAAGACGTATGGCTCTACTTCAGGTAAAATCCATTAACTAACTCTTTTAAGTTCCTATTCTAGATTCTTAATACATGATGTGATAAGATTACATTTTGATGTTTTGTAGGATCGAAGAAAAGAGAGGAAGCTTAAGGGAAGAAGTGAGTTGAATCTAATCGTGAAGAAATGGATTTCGATCGCATTGCTTGAAGATTAGATACTTGAGCTACTACTTGGAGTTAGAATAGATTGCTAAGATATATGTAATAACATAGTTTTTCAATTGAATTACATTGTAAGGACAATTTTTTCCGCAATAAAATAAATTTTGATTTTATCTTATTTATTTATCCTTGCAATGACATGTATGAAAAATTGATGTTTGAAGGTTTCTATTATTAGCAATAATGGATTTGATTCTTAATTATGTTATTTGTGGAGATGTCAAGAATTTACTAAATAGGGAGAGTTTCTCATCGCCCAAGTTTTAATTGGATAGAAACTTGGAATCATACAACTTGGTTGTGTGATGAATGAGAAACTTCATATTTGGAAATTAGAGTAATACTTTGACAAAGTGTCAAGTGAAGGACTAGGAGATCAAGTACACTAGGTTGTGCATTGATTTAGTCCACCACAAGAGTGATAAATCTATTCGTCATGATTTACTAAAGTTTAGTAAATATGATTATACTTATAAGAATAAGTGTAATTCTGAGTTAATTGAAAGAGTTTCAATGAATAGCAGAACGAATAAAGAAGAATCAAGTAGGCAGAAAGATAAAAGTTTCTCTATTCTAAGAAGAAGGGAGAGTACCTTTTATTGTGTTTTATGATAAGTCTTAATGATTTAGAACCATATCTCAATTGATCCTCTAAGTGAGTCTTAGTGCATTTGAATGTCTAAGAAAAGGAATCGAAAATTGTGGAAATGGTTAAATAAAGAAGTCGATCACACTTCATTCCAATATCGAATCTTAGAGTTATACTCCGAGATTGTGAATTGAGTGACAAGCCTTAAGAAGGTTTATAACACTCATCAAATGTGGAATTTGGAAAAAGTTTTCTTATTCTTGCACATTTGAAATTGGTAAGTTGTGCTGTCTTGGATAAGACAAAGACCAACTAGGACCAATTATGTGGAATGTTTTGTCTTGATAAGAACTGCACTAACTCTTGAATATTTGTTTGTCAAGAAATGTTTCTTGACATAGAGAATCATATATGTCAAGAGACCAGTGGGAGTTTTAATGATCTTGGAAAAGTTTCAAGAAAAAATCAAGAATAAACCTTATCGATCATCACTAGCACACGACTTGAGGTTTACAACCTATAGTGTTGACATTATTTTGTTTTTGTGCCATTCAATTGAGTTATTTATACATGTGAGTTCTATGAGTTCTCATTTGAATGCATAAAGGCAAAGCACCTTGATTGATGGAATGTACATTGATATGTAAGGATAAGTTGCTAAACTACTTGGAAGACATGGTGGGCACTCGTGTTACCATAAGGCAAGAAATCAAGATTAAGAAAGTTCAGTCCATATGAGATTGGATTTGTCGCAAACTTTGGTTTTGCCAAATTCACATGGATAGGAACTTATAGACCATAAAATCTAAGTGTCATAAGATTCCCTCCTTCATGAAAATGACTGTGAGGAAATGCTTTCACTAAGAGAGATTTTTAGAAGATAGCAATTGTGAAAATTGTATTCTCAAATTCGATTATGGTTACGACATCCCTTTCCATAGTTCGAATTGTGAGATTTGGCAATTAGTATAACATTTGTGACTTATTGATATAAGTTCTGAATTGTTTAGACACACATATGAGCTATCTAAGGGAGAGATAGTGGGAGCATAAGTGTTATGCTTGTATGATCATCATGATAGTGGGAGCATAAGTGTTATGCTTGTATGATTATTATGGCAAATATTGCAAGTTAGCAATATTAATTATAGAAAAACAAAGATTCAATTTGAAAAGTTGCATGGTTTGAAAAGTTGTTTTGCTATAATTTAGGGAGAGAATATTGTACTTCGTTTCAAAATCTAAAGCTTAGATTGAGAAATTTTAATAAATTTAGTCAAAAGATACATAGTGTGTTCTCAAATTTCGATTATGATTACAACATCCCTCTTCATAGTTCGAATTGTGAGAAGGTGACACATAAAATATTATGGCAGAAGATTGATAAAGTATCATATCTTTATGTAAGACATTATGCATCGTGTCCCATACGCTTCGGGTATAGGATTGACTGCAAATTCTATAATATTTGACGATTCTAAATTTTTTCCAAATGTCTAGCGCATTAAGAGGGAAAAAGGACTAGAATCGGTTTTGACTAAAATAATTAAACAACTATCAAAGGACGATCCAAAGTTCGTTGGGGATTGGTCGCTTGTGAGTAGTTGGAAGTATGGTATTGGATGGACCATATCGACATTATTATGAATAGATAAGATTCTATGAAGAATGAGTTGTCATATGGCAAATGTGGAAATGTTTCCATATTGGGAGTTGGATATTAAGAGTCTATGTCTAGATTAGAAAATTTTATGCAAGAAGCATGTTTAAAGGAATGTACTTTGAATGTGATACTTCATATCTATGGAATTGTCTTGTAACAATTTCCGATAGAGTACTTTGTAATTTCATTGGCCAAGTCTTGGTGACTTTTGAGCTATGATTTTTCGAAAGGATCATTGCATAAAATGTTAGAATCTAGCATATTCTAGTAGTGGCAAGAACCTTGTGTTCTAACACTAATGATAAGGATTGGGAATTGTGAAATGAGCATCATTGAAAAGGTTTTTCAATTGCTTTATTTCACAAAGTAAGGACCATAGGAAACATAGTGTGCTTGCTTTGTGCATGGGACTGCTATTTTTGTAATTCGAGTAATAAGTTGATTTTCTGAAAGAATAAACGATAAATAATGAGTAATCAATATGGTGGTTAAATAGAAGTGTTTTATTTACTCTCACAAGTTTGGGGCCATATAGGATTAAGTATTATTGTTGTGTTTCAGTTTGCATGTTTTGACTTCCAGAAGAACTAGGTTATTCAAACATCCACAGTCAGTCATACGTTGGGAGTAGGTATGAAGGAAGATTGTCATGAATCTGTCTGTAGATTGTCTGAAGTGTTTAGACATGGCACAAGTTTGCTATAGAGTTCATGAGTGCTTTGATAAGATTAGAGTATTGGATTAAACCCACGCTCACTTGGATCACTTCATGGATTTATCACGAGTGATTAGTGAGATGATAATATTGTATATTCTTGAAACTGAGACGTGTGAGTTGTTATTTGTTGGTCGATTGCACATTGATAATAAGTAAACACACTAGTAACTTGGTGTTATAAAACTTATTGTTGTGTGTGATACGATCAATGAATGCAAGCAATCATATGAGTCAAAGTTTATCCATTCCTTTTACCCAAAGTAGGATAAAAGCGATATATGTGGGCCCCTCGATGATTTAGTGATGACACCTAAGCGCTTGGCCAAGCCGGGACTAAGTTGATGTGTTCAATTGTAGTCTGTTGTCAGTCGTCATAAATTGGAAGTCGAGAAATAGTATAGAGAGAATGATTGAAATTCATGTCTTGTGTCTATACGATATCTTGAGAATGGAGGAATATATGATCCCTTATCTAAAGGACACGCGTATCTGATAAGATCAGAGTTGACAGCGGCTTTTGAAAGCTACGATTGCTGATCAGGTTTTGAAGTCATACGGAAAATAGTTATTAGACTTATCCAAGTGGGAGACTGTTGGATTAGTGTCTAAGTCCATAACTATCTTGGTATGTACTTGACCCGATTATGAGCATGGTCCTTTTGGGTTGCCTTCACCATAGCAATATGTAGGATGAATTAAGGAGAGAAAGGTTTAATTATGATTTATTAAAGGAGAAATCATATTGTTTAATTAATATTAGTCAAGAAATAATTGATAATTAATTTTGTGGCTAAAAGAGATTAATTAAACTTAGGGGACTGATATTGTAATTATAAGATAGTTGCAAAGTTGGGCTTAGGATCCATTAGATGGCAATGGACGAATTCTATATGGGAGTCCATAAAGAAATCGTCCAAGGGACTTCTGGAATGGTCCATTGGACTGCTTAAAGCCTAAGCAGTCATATTAGGGTTTCCTAGTTGAAAACCCTAATAGCCTACATATATAAAGGACCCTTATGGCCCCCAAAACGTGGTGAACTCTTGGATTAGGGTTTCTAGACGATTTTGGCAGCCTCCTCTCTTCTCCCTCTTCATCTAGTTGCTTAGTGGTGTTTGTGACTCCATTAGAGGTGCAACACTTGAGGCACTAAGCTTTTGAAGCCAATCCAAGCAGGGAATTGATTGTTATTGCAATATAACAATCAAAGGTAATTACTAAACCCTTATTTCAGTTCTTATTTGATAGATCTAGGGTTTATAGCTTTGGATATTCGATTTCATGTTCATTAGACAAACTAGATCCAAAAGCTATTAGGGTTTGCATGTACACCATAGGATTGATGTTTTGCTCAAAACCCATCAACATTATGTGTTTATGTGAAGACCATGCGGGGGTTTCCATGGCAATTAGTTATATGCGGTATACTAGTTGATTCTGCGGTATGTGATATGCTAGTTGTCTTTGTGATAATTGCAAGGAATACCTCGGGTTGTTCCTGAGCAACTAGGGTGTAAGACCTTAGAGGGTTTCCATGGAATCCTTTGTCAAGACATCGGGGGGTTCCCAAGGCACTAGGGTGTAAGATCGTGAAGGGTTTCCATGGCATCCTTAGTTAAGACCATGTGGGGGTTCCCATGGCACCCGAAGTAAGACTCTGGAGGGTTTCCAGGGTATCATCATATGTTTATATGCATGATTTATATGTTAGTGGACTAAAACCATGGAGGGTTTCTACGGCACCCGGAGTAAGACCCTAGAGGGTTTCCAGGGCATCCGTATTTGTTTATATGCATAACTTGTGTAGTTGATATGGATTATGTGATTATGTGTGTAAGAGCTTAGAGGGTTTCCATGGTTTCCTTATATGTTGATATGCATGGCTTATGCGATGGATATGGTTATGTGATTATGTAGGGTATGCTCCGGAGAACTCACTAAGCTTCGTGCTTACAATTTTTTTTATGGTTTTAGGTATCATCATTTTGGAAAAGAAGGGCCCAACTTGATCGCAACGCACATACCCATGTTTTCCACATTATGAGATTTTGGGATGTAACTCTGATAAATGTTTTCTTAATTAGCAATGTTTTGGAAAGGTTGGATTTAAAAGATATATGTGTTTTGACTGTATTGAAAAATGAAATTTTTAACCTTGATTTTTGGGCCATTACAAGTTGGTATCAGAGCCTTGGTTTGAGGGATTCAGACATACTTTCGGGTGTGTCTGAATTCAAACTGAGGATCTGTAAAATTTTCAAAAGGAAAATGTTTTCAAGGAAAGGATTTTCTAAGACAAGAAAGGGTGTGGTACATGCAATCGGCCGAGTTCAAGCAAGTTTTCCCCAAAATACCCATATGTGTTATTTATTATGACTTGATTTATGAATCTGTGAATTGCATGCTAGGTAGGTATGGTTGTGGCCCTAGGGTAGAGTCTATTATTCGACAGTCTATTAGATACTGCTATATGTATAATTTGCATGCATAAGGCAGCCGACAGTAAGGGTGGATGTGGACAACATGAGTTGTGGTATGTGGGCCAAATGTTCTATGATAGTTCATAGGTCAGAGATTACCCTAGGGTAAGCCTAGGATGAAATTAGTGACAGGAGTTACCTGATTGCGAATTGTATGTATGGATATAATTGCTTGAATTGAGTAAGTTGGTTAGTTTTCCGTTGTCTGAATACTGCTTTCTTTGTGCTTTGTAGGACTCTTAGCAATGTGAGTTAGCTACTAAGTGAATATGCTAAGTCACATTTAACATAGGCTGGATAATCTCAGAGTGATGGACTTGACCCTATTGCGCAACTCTCGTCTGAGTCCAACCGTTCTAGGGCTGAGACTTTTACTCGGAGGATTATCCGATCTCTGTTGCATGTGGTTATATTCATGAGGTAGCTTGTTGACATTAATGGAAGTTCTTTAGCAGCTGAGGGCAGGGTGAGGTTGGGAACCTAGGAAAGCCTAGGATATGCTGCAGTGGGCTAGTAGTATGGTTCAATGAGTACTGGTAGAATGGTTTGAAGAAGTGACTTAGAGGATTCAAAAGGATTGTTGATGAAAGTATGGATAGGTGTGGAAGGTAGTATTGGGCCCGTACTACTGAAAGCACAAGATCCATACTCGAATCGGTGAGAGTCTTGGAGAATTTAAGAAGCTTATGGGAAGGAGAATTCTTGGTTATGCTCTGATAGTGGGGATAAAATCTTTGCCAGATGAGGATGAGCACACATAAGGAAGGACCAGGGTTTGGTCCCGGCTCCGGTGGTGAGCCAGTTAGTGGAAGGACGACCAAGGTTTTGAGTTAGCCTTGGATCTCTTGTATCAGACGATAAGGATTGATTGTGCGATCTATTGCACTTTCAGGATTGGAGCCTATGTCTTAGGGATAGTTAGTACCCCAGTTTAGAGCAGAGGTCACTCCAGCTATTGCAGTTCAACCATTGACGATTGAGCTGGTGAGTGGGCCAGGGTGCGAGACCCTGAATGGTATGGGTCCCAGAGCCGAGGGAGGAAGATCGATTTGGAGTACCTTGATAAGAGATGTTTAGGTCATGTGAATTTAGTGGAGGATCTCAGGAAGATACCCAGAGTTCAGATCAGCTTTTGAGAGGCCAACAAGGCCGGACTTAGTGCAACACTTGCGAGAAACTGCACGATGGAGTTTTCGTTCCAAGGGTTTGGGTAAGTGTACCTCAAGGTTTGTTTCAAAGCTTGTGTTTGGGTTATACCATCAAACATTGTTATATGCCATTTCCATACCGTGAGTTATAGGATGGTTAGTAAAAGGTCGTTTCTCTCTTTGCTGGTTTGGAGCGTTCAACGTTATCCAGGTCTATGGTCGAGATCAGTTCAGGGACTTGATGCGGAAGGTCTACAGGCAGGATTGGTGACTTAGCCATTGTGCTTGGGTTAGCTTTTGGAAGCGCCAAGGGAAGTGGTCTACTGCGGAGGCTTTGGTCTGGGCATCGGTTATTTGGACTTCAAGATATAAGTGTGGCATCATTTCAAAGCATTTGATATTATTAGTTTTTCTAGGATTCGAGAAGTGTTCGTCTGATCTGTAGGAGTTGTGTGGTCTTTGGGGTTTGGGCCAATAATAGAACACTAGCATGAGTAAGCACAGGTTGTCAGCAGTTTGGTTATGTAAGATTAAGAAGGATTGGGAATCCTTCAAATCTCATGTATTGCGAAGAATTAGTCGAATCTAAGTGGGGGAGAATCGCATAGGTATTCAGGACAGGAGCATGTATGAGACCGTGATGGGTTTCTCATCCCCATCGAGGAAAATGGCGGCCCAAGTGGCTGTTTGGTTTGAGGGTTGTGCAAGTTTGGAGTTCGGTAAAATTTCCCAGCACGTGAATCGCGTCTTCTTGGTGCTTGATAGTAGAATTTGGGGAAGCAAGTTGGGGTTCCAGTCGTGAGTGAGTTTAGTTGGGTGTTCGGTCGAGTGCGTGCTCAACTCTGTGTGCGTTCCGAATTGATAGATTGGGGGAAAGGCGTAGGGATGTGATTGTGGTGAGGTGAAAGTGTTGTAAAACTACGGGGGAGCCATAGAATTCACTAACAGACAGTTAGGGTGAAAGTGTTGTAAGACTACGAGGGAGCCGTAACATTCAGTAGTAGTCAGATAGTATGGAAAGTGTTGTAAGACTACGGGGGAGCCATAGCATTCACTAGTGACCAAATAGTGTGGAAAGTGCAGAAAGAGTACATGGTAGCCACAAAATTCACGAATCCGTTCAGATGACTTAGGCCAGGGTGGGCCAGTTCGCAAGGTTGTGAGTAGGTAACAACATAATTGGAATCAGGAGATGGTAGGTCGAAGGAGACCGGGTATGATGTAAGACTATAATTATTTTGGTAGCATTCACCTTTTTGCGTCGGATTCAGTGGCGACAGGTTGTCAGCCTATCATGATTGGATGGATCAAAGGATTGAAGGAGCTATGAGTATCGGTATAGATAAGGCAGTTATTGTCAGACGATGTATCATTCGGAGGTCGTGTGGGACTGTTGCGTGTGTTTTTGGCCTAGCAATTGGTTATGTGTCCGATGTTCCAAGTAGTTGACAGATAAGATTATTGGATTAGTGTCTAAGTCCATAACTATAACTGGTATGTACTTGACCCGATTGGCATGGTCCATTTGGGTTGCATGGCATCAGAACAATTTGGATAGACTTTTGTGAGAAAAGGATAATTATGATTTGTTAATATATTATAAGTTCTAATATATTAATATGAAATCATATTATTTAATTAGTATTGATCAAGAATTAATTTGGAATTAATATTATGATCAAAAGGAGACTAATTAAATATATGGGGATGGATTGTGTAAATCATTCATTCTTATATATGTGGGCTTATGACCCATAGTTCTTCATGTTGGGCTAAACCTATGGAGTAACCCATGGATACTCCATGGAGGTTTTAACCCATGGAGCATGAAGAATATGGAAAGACATGAGTTACATGGTGTAACCCTAATAGCCACCATATATAAGGACCCCATGGCTCAAGAAAATGGCACTAGTGTGTGTACACATGAGGGCTAGCCGATTTGAGCATAGGAACCTTTTCTCTCAAGTTATTCCAAGATGTTGGTGATGTTGTGTGAACCATTTGAGGTGTCACACTTAAGGCACTAGGCTCTTAAGCTCCATGGAATCAAGATACATAAAAAAGGTATGTCTTCCTACTTGTTTATATTACCCAAGTATCAATGATTGTATGCTAGTTAGGGTAATAATTTGCAAAGTTCAAGTTTGCATGTATAATAGAGAAAACATAGCAAGATATTTAGGGTTGCATGTACACCATAGGAATGTTAGAATGCTCAAAACCCTTCAGTGGTATCACAACCTAGGCTTGTTTTCAATTATACTTGATGCAAATTGCTGAAAATTGATGTTTTTGCTGTTCTGGGCTGGGGACTCGCCGAGTCCACTGATGGACTCGACGAGTCCATGTGTAAAATCATCCAACTCGTTGAGTTGGTTTATGCACTCGACGAGTTGGACCCCAGACAACATATATTCGACGTTTTTGGCTGGAATTGGAATAGGAACATTACCCTAAGCTGTTTTTGAACTTGTAAACCTGTTTTTGATATGGTAATGTTCATGTTAATCCAATTTCATAGATAATTGTCAATAGATTCATGTTTTGTATTAGTTTAATGGTTAGGCTAATTACATGAAAAGTGTTTGATTTGAATTATCTTGTTCTTATGAGTTGATTTAGATTAATAGAAAAGTTATGTGATAATATGTTTTCAATCCAAATTAATCTAAAAATTGTTCATAATATGTGTTTTTGTAACTTGTCCTCAAGTTATATGAAATGTCACATTTATGATTATTAAAACTCATAAGATTTCCATAAGTTATGAAAAATGGAGAGTCTCATTTTTTAAATGTTTTAAAGTCTTCCATAACTTGTCCTCAAGTTATGGAACTTGAAGAGTTTTTCATTAAAACTACTTTAAACACATAAGTTATGGAATTTAAAAGTTTTTAAATAGTTCAAAACTTGCCCTCAAGTTTTGGAATTTGTAAAGTTTCCCCTCATGAATACTTTAATTCCAAGTTAAACCCGTAGAATTTTAAAAGTTAAAATTCAACCCTTTTAATTTATAGTGTTATAAGTTAATAATATATATATATATATATATATATATATATATATATATATATATATATATGTATGTATGTATAAGAGCAAGTCAATCTTACCGTTAGTAGGCCTCATTCACGAAGCCGGTCTATAAGGGGGGTATAAGGTTACTGCCTATAAAATGGCAGTTTAATGGGTGTCCACTCTCACCCACCGCTTCCTTGACTGGTGGAGGGTCGTTAGCCAAACGAATAGGACAAGGACTAGAATTCTCTCTTCATTAAAAACATTAATGATAAATACTAAGTAACTAAACTTTTATAAATTCCCAATCTTAGTTACTTTAGGAAAATGTGAATTTGGTGCTAACCCATGAAATTACACTTTGCACTTTGCTTAAGTCGGTTAGTGGAGCGCGTGTGGTTAACCGGAACACTAGCTTGATTTAACAAGGTAGGCAAATGGTAACTAAATGTTTATCATAGTATCGGTGGAACGCGTGTGGTTAACTGGCACATCGATCGAGGGGTAAATATTAAGGGTACCAAGTATATTTGCATGGTTATTCACACCTTGTTTTGTGATCCTCAACATCCCAGTCACAAAACTTGAGAGGCACAATCGAGATTGAAACATGCCATTGAAAAGTTCAATGAATCTCAAAATATCTAGGAGTTTCAAATCCAATTAAAACCTAATAAATTATTTCGTTTTTCATGGTGGAAATTGGTGAATCGTTATTCGCCTACCTTCAAATATTCTATAGCTTGGATTACGACATCCCTCTTCCAAGTTATAAAATATTGTGTTGGGTCCTAGCCTTAATATTTCATATTGGGTGTTATATTAAGGACTTTAAATCAACTATCTTGAATATCTCCCAAAATATGTCTGGGTCAAACAATTTTGATCTTCCGAAAACTCTTGGAACAAGGTTTCCTAATGAAGATGATGTCCCATAAATCATTCTTCACTCCCTCCACCTCCTCCAATTATTCTACCTAACCCACAAGTTCTTGAATAGTTCAAGGTCACTCAAGCCCTATTGACAAGCAAAGTTTGTGTGTGCTCACATCTTGGAGATAAAGTCACATATTGACAAGCCGGGAGAGTTGGGTGTCAAAGTCTTGAGGAAGTTGGATGTTGACTAAGTTATTCAATCACTTCCTAAGTCCCATAGTGAGTTCTTTAAGGACTACTATGTAACAGACTATGACATGACCGTTAATGATCTTATCTATTTGCTTGGTGCTGCTGAATCAATAATGATTTGGAGCACTAGCAAAGCAAATTTGATTAGAAGATCAACTTCCCAAACTATCATGGACATTGACAACGGTAACATTGAATATCCATAAAAACTTTCTCTTCCCAACAGAAAGGGATTGGCCATAGTCAACTCGGTTGACCAAATGGTAAAGAGAAAGGCAAGTCTGAGGTAGTCCAGTGTACCATTCCTAAAGGTTCCATATGGTTCTATTGCCAAAGGAAGGGGCATTGGTTGTGAAGCTGCCCTAAGTACCTGAAAGATCTGTGAGAAGGTATAGTCAAAAAGTTTGACTCTGCTTCAGGTAAGTCCACTATCTAACTCAATTAAGTTCCTATTTGGATATTCTTAATACGTTTTGATGTATGGCAGGATCAAGCAAATGGAAGGAAACTTAAAGGAAGAGTATGCTGAATCTGGTCGCGAAGATGGATTTCAATCGCATGGTTCGAAGATCGGATTCTTGAGCTACTACTTAAGGAGTTATCATAGATTGCTAAGAAATATGTAATAGCATAGTTTTCATTTAAAACTGCATTGTAAGGGAAAAGTTTTTCCGCATTTTATAAATAAATAAAAATTTGATTTTATTTTAGTTTATATCTCCTTGTAATGGCTTTTATTGAAAATTGATATTTGTATGTTTCTGGCAATAATGGAAATATGAATTTGATTCTTTCATTTGTGGTAGTGTCTAAATTTACCAAATAAGGAAAGATTCTCATCACCCAAGTTCTCAATTGGACCGAAACTTGGAAGCATGCAAGTTGTATAGTATGATGAATGAGAACTTTCATCTTTGGAAAAATTAAGACTAATTCCTTGTTCACATGTATATGTGAGTCAAGTGAAGGACTAAGGGATCAAGTACACATTCTTGTGCACTGATCAAGTCCACCACAAAATATCGATAAGACTATTCGTCATGATTTACTAAAGTTTAGTAAATATGATTATACTTACTAGTTTAAGTATAATTCTAAAACATTGGAAAAGTTTCGATGTATGGCAGAACGAATGAGAAGAATCATATTAGGCAGAAAGATAAAAGTTTCTCAACTCTGAAAAGATGGGAGAGTACTTTAGTATCATGTTTTGTGATCATCTTAATGATTAAGAAAACATATCATAATTGGTTCTCTAAGGACATCTTAGTGCATTCCGATGGCTAAGAAGAGGAATCGTGAATTGTTGAAGTGGTTAAATCAAGAAGATGAGTTACATTTTGTTCCAAACAATTCTAAGAGTCATACTCCAAGATTGTAACTTGAGTGACATATATTGAAGAAAGGTTTATTAACACTAGTTAAATGTAAGAGTAAAGTGTGTCATACTCTTGTACATTTGAAATTGGTAAGTTGTGATGTTTTGGATAAAACAAAGACCAACTAAGGCCAATTGTGTGAAGTGTTTATCTTGATAAAGAATCCGAAATGTCTCTTGAATATTTGGCAGGTGGTCATATATGTCAAGAGGACAGTGGGAGTCTTATAGATCTTGAAAATGCTTCAAGATCTAATCAAGAATAAAAACCTGTAGTGTATCACTAGCATACGACATGAGGTTTATAACCTATCGTGTTGACATATTCCTATTTCTGTGCCTATTCCAGTTAAAGTTAGCTGTGCATATGAGTTATGAGAGTTCTCAATTGGTTGCTTAACAACTTGGAAGCAATGGCAGGCCCTTGTGCTGTCAGGTGGCAAGAAGTTAAGACTGCACAAGTTCAATCCATATGAGTTTAGAATTGTCACTAACCTTGTCTTGAGATTATGGTTTTGAAAAATTCACATGGATAGGAACACATACACCATAAAATCTAAGTGTCATAAGGTTTCTCTCCGATTCATGAAAATGATGGTGAGGAAACGCTTTCACTAAGTAGATTTTAGGAAGATAGCAATTGTGATATTTGCATCCTCAAAGTCGTTAGTGGAGCGTGTGTGGCTAACCGGCACACTAACATGGACTTGTGAGGAATGGCAAAGGTCTAAACAATTGAGACTATGATTACGACATCCCTTTTCATAGTTCTGAAAATTGTTTAAACACACATGTATGCTATCTAAGGAAAGGTGTATGATCTTGATAAAGTTTTATCAAAGCATCTCGTATCAGAAATTTGAACTTTGGTAAGAAAGTCAATAAAGTATTGATTTCTAGAAGTCCAACTGATTTCTGAGTACATGCCAAAGCTAGTCGGAGCATAAGTGTTATGATAATAATCATCATGTTAGTGGGAGCATTATAATTATGATAAATGTTGCAAGTTAGCAATATTAAGTATAGAAAACAAAAGTTTCAATTGGGAAAAGTTGTTTTGCTATAATTAAGGGAAAGAAAATTATACTTCATTTCAATTCTAAAAATTTAGATTGAGGTCTTAATCATCTTTATTCAAGGATATATATATGAATTTTATGTTGGAATGGATCAACATAAGGAAATTCTATATATGGGTCCATTATGTGCGTTCTAAAATTCGATTATGATTACGGAATCCCTTTTCATAATATGAATTTTGTGAACATGTTTAATAGAAATAAAAATATTATAGCAAAAGACTGGTCTAGTCTTTATATGAGACATCATGAATCGTGTCTCATATGCTTCAGATATAGGATCGATTGCATGTGCTATAATATTCATCTGTTCTAAATTTTTGCAAATGCCTAGAGCATTAAGAGGGAAAAAGTACTAGAACTAGATATGCCTAATTTGATTAAGCAATTATCGAGGACAATCTAAGGTTTACCAAAGACTGGTTGCTCAGGGACAGTTGGAAGTATAGTGGTAATTTTGGAAGGATCATATTGACATATTCTGAAAAGAGGCAGTTCTTGTTCAGAAGTGATAGTTAAAATGGGAATATGGAGTTGTCTCCATAGGTATATATTATTCAATCTGTATAAGATTAGAACACTTAATGCAAGAAGGATGTTCAAAGCAATGTACTTTGAATATGCGACTTCGTTTCCATGGAATTGATCTCCATTGGAATACTCTGTAATGTTTGTTGACAAGTATTTGTGACTTTGTGCATAATCATTACAAGAGGATCAATGCATATAAGTTTAGAATCTAACAGATTTAGGTAAATGGCAGGAATTTGAATTCTTACATTTGCGGTAAGGATTTGGGATTGTGAAATGAGAATCATTGGAATTATGTTCAATCGATCTATTTCACAAAGTAAAGATCATAGAAAAACTTAGTGTGCATACTTGGTGTATGGCATAACTAATGTTTGGAAAAACATAGTGTGCATACTTGGTGTATGGCATGACTAGTGTTTAGAAAACATAGTGTACATGCTCGGAGAATAGGACAACTATTGTTTTAATTCATGTATAAAGTTGATAGTTTGAAACAGTATGCAATGAATAATGTGTAATCAATATGGTGATAAATAAAAGGTGTTCTATTTATATTAATAAGTTCTGAGACCATATTGGATTCGATTATTCTTGTGTTTCACTTTGCATGTTTTGACTTCCAGAACAAATAGGGCATTCTTCCTGAATGACTAAGTTGTTCAAACCATCCACAGTCGGTTATATGTTGGAAGTAGATATGAATCAAGACTGTCATGAAGCTGGTTTGTAGATGTCCAAGGTAGTGGACATAGCAAGAGTTGCTGCAACATTCATGAGTGCTCATAAGTTCTAAGTATTGGATTAAACCCACACTCATTTGACTACTTCATGGATCTTATCACGAGTGATCATGAGACGATAATATCTTATATTCTTCAAACCTAGAGATATGAGTTGTTGCCTATGAGTTGGTTATACATTGATTGTACGAAAACACATTGGTAACTCGATGTTATAAAACGTGCATTTGTGTATGATTCAACAAGTAGTAGAACAAGCATATGAGTCGGAGTTTATCCATTCCTTTTACCTTTGAAGGGATAAAAATGATATTTGTGGTCCCCTCGATGATTTAGTGATGACACCCCGAAGTGCTTGGCCAAGCCAAGACTGATTTGATTTGTTCAATTAGTCATTCGTCATAAATCAGAAATCGGGAAACAACAAATGGACAGAGAGAATGATTATAATCCATGTCTCATTCCAGATGACATCTAAAATGGAGAAATATATGAACCCTATCTAATGGACGCGTCATGGATTTGTTCAGAGTTCGATAACAGCTTTTAAGAGCTACGACTGCTAGTCGGGTTTTGAAGTCATACGCAATAATAGTTTTAGACTTGACCCGATTGGCATGGTCCATTTGGGTTGCATGGCATCAGAACAATTTGGATAGACTTTTGTGAGAAAAGGATAATTATGATTTGTTAATATATTATAAGTTCTAATATATTAATATGAAATCATAATATTTAATTAGTATTGATCAATAATTAATTTGTAATTAATATTGTGATCAAAAGGAGACTAATTAAATATATGGGGATTGATTGTGTAAATCATTCCTTATTATATATGTGGGCTTATGATCCATAGTTCTTCATGTTGGGCTAAACCCATGGAGTAACCCATGGATACTCCATGGAGGTTTTAACCCATGGAGCATGAAGAATATGGAAATAGATGAGTTACATGGTGTAACTCTAATATCCACCATATATAAGGACCCCATGGCTCAAGAAATTGGCACTAGTGTGTATACACACGAGGGCTAGCCGATTTGACCATAAGAACCTTTTCTCTCAAGTTATTCCAAGATTTTGGTGATGTTGTGTGAACCATTTGAGGTGTCATACTTGAGGCACTAAGCTCTTAAGTGTAACGCCCGTAGATCCGGGCTAGTCAATTTAGAGATAATAGGAGCCGAAAAAAACTTTTTGGCAAAAGATTATTTAGAATAAATAATCTTAACCAAGTTGTAGTATATGTTATAAGGTTTCCGTACATATAAAGAGCACCGAAATACGAGTTATAACGAAGAAGTTATGACCCGTCGAAGTTTTACGGCAAAACCGGCATGACACCGGGAGACGTAAATAGTGAATTTACGATGGAGGACTTTTTAGCCTTAGTGATCTAAACTAAAGTTGTAGTATATGTTAAATCGAGAACATCCATAAAAAGAACGCCCAAAACCGACTTCGTATGAGGAAGTTATGATTTTTCTAAGATTCGGCTTAGCAGTGCACAACCCGAAACTCGAATTTTAGTTCGAGCGGTTTATGACTTACGCGACCTAAATGAGAGTTGAAGATCTCATTAATAGGAACTCAACAGTAAAAGGACAGAAGAAAACAGAGTCCGTATGTAGAAGTTATGAATTTTACGCGGACGTTTAACAATATAATCTCCTTGTACTGTTAAATTTAAGATCGGTCGAGAATTAGCCGACGGAGTAAAAATGAAAGTTGTAGATATTATTTTTACCTACGCGTGGATATAAAGAACGTCAAAAATGGAGGTCGTATGGGTGACGTGGCACAATCTTGGCCATTGCTTTCTCCCCAAGTCTTGCCACTAGATGGTGACATGTGGCACCAAGTTCAGCCAATTTTCACCCTATAAATAGAATCTCTCCCACCCTCATTTTCTTCACACCTTTCTCATTCTTTCTTCTCTTTAATCTCTCTCTAGAACCTCTCTTTAGCCCCGAAACCCCCCGAAAAGCCTAGGGAACCTCCCTAGCATGAGGCGGAAGCCCCGGAGTGCTTGAAGGCTCCGAGAAGAAGAGTTTTTCGGCTTGGGAATTCTGGTCAAAGCAAAGCCTGGTTTTCTATAAAACCCGCTGTAAGTGAGCTACGCCTACGCTATTTTTAATATATCGTTTATTTAATTATAGTAACGTTATTAGGAACTTATAATAAGTACTTGGGCTATTATTATGGGATATATAAGTATTGTTTGACGATTATATAATAGTAATAATAGCTAGACTATTAATTAGTCTCGGCGAATAATAGACTAAACTCTAGTGGTAATAATACTAGGTTTCGTCGAAGGAAATTATTTTTAAGAAGCAAAGCGCTGTCTGAGTTCAGATTCACCACCTATTCAAGTGAGTGCATAGTTACTTTCAGCTTACACATAGATATGAAGTATTTTATGTAAATTACGTGCTATGTGTGCATATTATCTGAATACTTGCTATCTATGCTGGATGAACATTTTTATACATGTTTTCAATGATTTAAACTGTATATTTATTTTATATCTACGAAAATGTTGGGGTAAAACATGGGTAGATGTATTAGTTGCTGTGTGATAAAATGAAATAAAGAGAGGCCTCGTTATAGATGTTATTGATGATCCAGTCATCTAGCGGAGTATAGATGACGACCACAGACTATTCTAGACAGTCCGGTGGAACACTAGCAGGCTCGCAACCTGTAGGTGTTTATTTGAACTGTGTGCTCACCAGATGTACTCCATCTCCCACATGGTTGCCTTAAGGACATTTATTGCTGAGGAATCCCCTTAGCAGTAGTGTCCGTCCTGATGATAATCCTTAGGATAGGTCCCTGATGATAGATGCTTAGGAACATAATGTGAGGATAACGGGAACGGGTAATCGGGTTATTGTTGGTTGAGGAAATTAATAAACTTATTTATTGTGGGTTGAAAACCCTATGTGCTCACCAGGCTCCCAAGCCTGACCCACTCAGTTTCTTGTATTACAGGTAGTGGCGCATGAGCATAGATGTGATATCTTGGGATGAGAGATTAATGGATTTTAGGCCTGTAAGTATGGAATAATGTAGTAAGGCCTATGTTGTATTGTTTATGCTTATGATCTGTATCGAACATGACATCCCGAGTCTTTTTAATGAAATACATTTCTACGGAAATGCTTTTGATAAATCTCTATCATATTTTGTTTTGGGACAAATTCCGCAACACTTTTATTTGAAATGTTACTCTGATTTTTAAACAAAGCATAAACAAAATCGGTCTTTTCTGGCCATGATTTTTGGGGATGTCACAGTTGGTATCAGAGCATTAGTTTAAGCGAACTAGGAATTTGTAGGATTTCTAGACTTAAACTTAGAATGCTAAGCGATGATTGTGAGGTGTGAGCACTAGCTTATTTTATGAATTATGCCTAAAATGCTTTTATGTGCTAAAGGATTTGTGCCTGACATGCTATTATTTGTTCGGATCTATGGTCTGTTGCCGACCGGATCTGGAAACCTTATGTGTTTAGGATTCTAAGCGTTTAACTACGATATTAGAACTAGCGTATAAACATTTCGGAGTGATAAGGATGATTTAAATGTCAATCCTAAATAAAGATCTAGATTCACCTTATTCGGTGTATAGATCAAGATGGAAAGGACTTGTAGCAGAAACGTGAATGCAAATAGGAACCGAGATCAGCCCCCAGTGATACAACAAATACTAGTCGTAGTAGAAGTTGCACCCAAGCCAATCACGATGGCTGGAGTGCAAGCATTGATCCAGATGATGTTGGATCGTCAAATGGAGGAAACAAGGCGTTTACTTCAACAAGCTCGAGAGGAAATTACGATGCCTATTAAACAGCCCGAGCTGAATGACGGGCAGTTTGAGAAAGGGAACGACAGTGGGACCGTTGGTTAAGCTGATCCCCCGGTGATTAGGAGGAATAATCATGATGAAGGAGTTGAGAGGAACGGATGCAAGTACAAAGATTTTCTAACTTGCACGCCATCGACTTTCACTGGGAAGGAAGATCCGATCGGGGTCATGGATTGGATCTCAGAGATGGAATTGGCCTTCATGACATGTGGTTGCAAAGGCAAGCTACAAACCACGTTTGCAGTACGTCAATTCAGAGGAGGCGCTGTTCGCTGGTGGAATACCCTAGGGAAGACTTTGAGCCCCAATGAACCCCTGCAACTGGCATGGGCAGAGTTTCTGGTGCAATTTAAACGAAAGTACTGCTCAGCTCAAAACTTACTCGAGCTAGAGAACCAGTTCCTGACCTTGAAGAAAGGAAGCATGTCAATTGATGAATACACCAACAACTTCACAGAGAAGATGGAGTTCGCCTTGCGCCTTGTTCAGGATGAGCTGAAGAAAATCGACAAGTACGCAAAGGGACTTCCATGGGAGTACGCGGTGCCAGTGCGTCAGGCACCTACTTTGGAGGTAGCTATCTGGGCTGCCAAGTCTGTGGAAGATATGATTAAGGGAAGAGCTGCCAACAAGATTGAGGTTGGCGAAAAGAGGAAGTTTGAGGGGTCTACGAGGCCCAATAAGAAGATCAAGTCTGGTTCAAAGGAGTTTAGCGGAGGAGGAAACAAAGTGAAATGGTGTGAGAAGTGCAAGAAGAATCACTTTGGGAAATGTAGCGAAGAAGTGACTTGCTACAAGTGTGGGAAGGATGGACATTACGCCAATGAGTGCACCGCCAGCAAAACGGTGTGTTATGAATGCCGTGAAGAAGGGCATGTTGCTAAGGATTGCCCGAAAAAGAAAGAGGCGGCAAGACCAAACATTCCGCCAAAACCAAAGGCAAGAGCATTCCATATGATCCTAGACGAAGCAGCTGACGATGCAAGGAATCAGGAGTGAGGATGGATACATGGAGATCAATTTATGAAGAAGCCATGTAGATAGTGTCATATGGTGTAGCCTATTAGAGGCATAATCTAGGGTGAACTTGAACACCCATGTAATCGTTTCAAGGAATAATATAAAACCTTCGTTTTGATATTTTATGTGTTAAGTTTCTATGTGATTTTCTTGTATGGTGACTTGGAAAAATACGGGACAATACTTGGGACAAGTATGAGTAGGTGTGAAAGGTAGTAGAGGCCTATACTACCGGAAGCACATGACTCACACTTGGATCAGGGAAAGTCACAAGGTTACCAAAAAACTAGTAATTGATTTTGTTTTATTCAAGTATGTCGTTACCATTGTTTCAGTAATGACTAAGAAGATTGTTGTTATCCCGGCCCTAGTGGTTATATCACATTGAGTCCGACTACGATGAGTAGGTTACGTGGTTCAGATAACCAAGTTTGATGTAGCATCCGACTTAAACCAAACGATTGAAATCAAAGCGATCAATAGAAGTATCATGCTCATTGTTAAAGAAGTTGGTAGCTAGAAATGCTACATGTTAAAATGTGATTATATCACATTAGACGATGAAGGAAGGCATATTCCATTCTGGAATTTGACTCTAAGAGACATGAGTCTAAGCATTGCTACATACGATGATAGGTCATTAGAATATGACACATCGGTCAATTATAGTAATCAAATTAACTTATCCTAAGTTTGTTAAGAAGAAGAAGGAGTCTCTGATAAAGAATGAGGTTGTGACACGAAGGTCATGATTGAAAGTCTAACGAGCAGGTGCAAGACCGAGCACCGCCTGCAGTCAAGGAGTCCAAGAGTTAGATACTCGTTCGAAGCAACATAGAAGTTACAGTTATTACCTAGGATGAAGAGATAACGTATGCAGTCATTATACAATCCTGTTTCGTTGATGATTCCGGGACGTAATCATCCTAAGGGGGAGATAATTGTAACGCCCGTAGATCCGGGCTAGTCAATTTAGAGATAATAGGGGTCGAAAATAACTTTTCGGCAAAAGATTATTTAGAATAAATAATCTTAACCAAGTTGTATTATATTTTATAAGGTTTCCGTACATATAAAGAGCGCCGAAATCCGAGTTATAACGAAGAAGTTATGACCCGTCGAAGTTTTACGGCAAAACCGGCACGACACCGGGAAACGTAAATAGTGAATTTACGATGGAGGACTTTTTAGCCTTAGTGATCTAAAATAAAGTCTTAGTATATGTTAAATTGATAACATCCATAAAAAGAATGCCCAAATCCGACTTCGTATGAGAAAGTTATGATTTTTCTAAGATTCGGCTTAGCAGTGCACGACCTGAAACTCGAATTTTAGTTCGAGAGGTTTTTGACTTACGCGACCTAAATGAGAGTTGAAGATCTCATTAATAGGAACTCAACGGTAAAAGACAGAAGAATACATAGTCCGTATGTAGAAGTTATGAATTTTACGCGGACGTTTAACAATATAATCTCCTTGTACTGTTAAATTTAAGATCGGTCGAGAATTAGCCGACAGAGTAAAAATGAAAGTTGTATATATTATTTTTACCTACGAGTGGATATAAAGAATGTCAAAAACGGAGGTCGTATGTGAAAGTTACGAATTTTAGAAGTCGAAAGTGTGCTGTGCGAAAATAGGTGATGTGGCACAATCTTGGCCATTGCTTTCTCCCCAAGTCTTGCCACTAGATGGTGACATGTGGCACCAAGTTTAGCCAATTTTCACCCTATAAATAGGACCTCTCCCAACCTCATTTTCTTCACACCTTTCTCATTCTTTCTTCTCTTTACTCTCTCTCTCTCTAGAACCTCTCTTTAGCCCCGAAACCCCCCGAAAAGCCTAGGGAACCTCCCTAGCACGAGGCGGAAGCCCCGGAGTGCTCGAAGGCTCCGAAAAGAAGAGCTTTTCGGCTCGGGAATGCTGCTCCAAGCAAAGCCTGGTTTTCTATAAAACCTGCTGTAAGTGAGCTACGCTTACGCTATTTTTAATATATCGTTTATTTAATTATAGTAACGTTATTAGGAACTTATAATAAGTACTTGGGCTATTATTATGGGCTATATAAGTATTGTTTGACGCTTATATATTAGTAATAATAGCTAGACTATTAATTAGTCTCGGCAAATAATAGACTAAATTTTAGTGGTAATAATACTAGGTTTCGTCGAAGGAAATTATTTTTAAGAAGCAAAGCGCTGTCTGTGTTCAGATTCACCACCTTTTCAAGTGAGTGCATAGTTAGTTTTAGCTTACACATAGATATGAAGTATTTTATATGAATTACGTGCTATGTGTGCATATTACCGGAATACTTGCTATCTATGCTAGATGAACATTTTTATACATGTTTTCAATGATTTAAACTGTATATTTATTTTATATCTACGAAAATGTTGGGGTAAAACATGGGTAGATGTATTAGTTGTTGTGTGATAAAATGAAATAATGAGAGGCCTCGTTATAGATGTTATTGATGATCCAGTCATCTAGCAGAGTATAGATGACGACCACGGACTATTCTAGACAGTCCAGTGGAACACTAGCAGGCTCGCAACCTGTAGGTGTTTATTTGAACTGTGTGTTTATTTGAACTGTGTGCTCACCAGATGTACTCCATCCCCCACATGGTTGACTTAAGGACATTTATTGCTGAGGAATCCCCTTAGCATTAGTGTCCATCCCGATGATAATCCTTAGGATAGGTCCTTTATGATAGATGCTTAGGGACGTAATGTGAGGATAATAGGAATGGGTAATCGGGTTATTGTTGATTGAGGAAATTAATAAACTTATTTATTGTGTGTTGCAAACCCTATGTGCTCACCAGGCTCCCAAGCCTGACCCACTCAGTTTCTTGTATTACAGGTAGTGGCGCATGAGCATAGATGTGATATCTTGGGATGAGAGATTAATGGATTTTAGGCCTGTAAATACGGAATAATGTAGTAAGGCCTATGTTGTATTGTTTATGCTTATGATCTGTATCGAACATGACATCCCGAGTCTTTTTAATGAAATACATTTCTACAGAAATGCTTTTGATAAATCTCTATCATATTTTGTTTTGGGACAAATTCCGCAACACTTTTATTTAAAATGTTACTCTGATTTTTAAACAAAGCATAAACAAAATCGATCTTTTCTGGCCTTGATTTTTGGGGATGTCACATTAAGCTCCATGGAATCAAGATACATAAAAAAGGTATGTCTTCCAACTTGTTTATATTACCCAAGTATCAATGATTGTATGCTAGTTAGGGTAATACCTTGGAAAGTTCAAGTTTACATGTATAATAGAGAAAACATAGATCCAAGGTATTTAGGGTTGCATGTATACCATAGGAGTGTTAGAATGCTCAATCCCCTTCAAGGATGAGATCAGGGAGGTCTCGGCTGCTTTCGAAAAGCAGCAAATGGTAGAAAGAAGAGTCGAAGTGGGTTCAGATACGCTAACTTGTGTGTAGTTGGATTAAATAATCTCACGATGGTTGATTTGACTCTGTTGCGCTGCTCTTGTTGAAATCTAACCGTTGCAGGGATAAGTCCCCTACTTGAAGGATTATCTGAGCTTTTGTCAGGTATAAGTATTTTGCAGAGAAATTTGGTCTGCAACTCTGTTTCTAGTGGGAACCTCAGCTTATCAGAAGCTGAATAGCCAGTTGAGAGATAAGTGCAGTGGATTTAAGAATGATTTATTGTGGGCGGTCTGTCAAGGAATCAGACCTTCTCAAGATTTCAGATTTCAAGATTGAGTGGTTATATTATATTCGCGAGGGATTGTTGTCGGATATTGAAGGGAGTTTGTTCATCTCAGATTGGAGAGCCCTGAAAGGGTTGGTACCGGTTACTTTGGGAAAGATATGGTATGCTCAGAACTGTGGCTTGGTTACCCAGGCTGTTTGGCGTGTTGGGGTTGGTAAGGAATGATTTTGAGGACAAAATCTGATTTAAGTGAGGGAGAGTTGTAACATCCCATTTGAAATTAAATAAATAATAAACTCTAAAACCCCGAGATGTAATTTTTTTATTATTTTATATTATTTTAGCCAAAATCAATAATATTTAGCGGAGTGTTGGTTTCGGGGAGCCAAATGTTATAATTTGGATTTTTGGGGGGTTAAAGTGTATTTCCAGGATTTATTTTGTAAAGATTTTCAGAAGTCAGGGGGTGTTTGGTAATTATTGGACTTAGATTGAAAGGATTTTGGAATGTTGAGGGCTAAATGGTAACTTCTGGGACTTGAATTGTTATGAATCTTGGATGTTGGGGGCTGCTTTGTACATTATAGCCTTAATTTGAAAAAGATCTCATGGGGAGGGACCAAATGTGTGAAACGTGCATATGATTGAAGGAAGCGGGACTTACACTTGGTGCCTCCTCTCCATCCCGTTGCAACACCTTAACCCTAAACCTAATGCATCTTCAGCCGTCACCCTTATACCTCCATGCTCCAGCCGTCGCCGCTTCAGTCACGCAAGGACCGTCGAGTTTCACTATCGCTGCTCGCATGGCCGTCAAATGTGTGTATTACAAGCCAACAATGGTCGTGGGATACCAGCTGAACGATTTGGTAGCCTCCATATCCCTCATTGTTAATAGGGCACGCCCCCCAGTTCATCCTCGTTGTTGTCGCCGTTGTGGCTCGCTATCGCCGTTGCCACCTTGCGGCTGGTCCGTTTCGTCAAATGTTCTCTGACCGCTGCCTGCTGCCTCGAGTGTGGCTATGTTCGGTGCGTGTTCAGTTCATTCGTGGAGGTATGTGTGTATGTTTCAGTGTAAATTGATGGGTGCTAATGGCCGGAACGTTAGCGGACCAGCATGGCAGCCAACCATGGTGGCTGCCGCCGCTTCTATTTACTTCTGTCATCTCTTTTGCCGCCACCAGCCACCGTGAGGAGGTGGCTGTGTGCGTGATTTGGTTTTTTGTATGAACGTATTTCATAAGCTTAATGTTGTACAGATCTTTGCTTGGCCAGGAAACCGAAGAAAACTCACCATCACCTTCTGTCGGCGTTAGCCGTTGCTATTGCCGCCATCTCAGGCCACTGCCCTCGCCATACGCCATCAGGTGGGTGGCTGTGTCATATTCTGGGAAAAGATGTGTCATGTGTACCGTTGCTTGGTCGAACTTCACGAGAAAAAGCCATCACCACCACCGTGAGGTGGTGGCTGTGTAGCACCTGGTTCCTAGTACGTAAATCTTATTTGGGCATTCTCTTTTCTTTTAGCCTTGGACTCGGCGAGTCATAGGTCCGACTCGCCGAGTAGATACGAGACCCGGGACACGTTTAAGTTGGCGACTCGGCGAGTCACCACTGTTGGATGAAACCCTAAGTTTTAGGGGTTTGCACCCTATTTAAACATCATATCCGCCCCAGGCCAGCCCCCATTCACCCTCAGAGCTCCCAACCCTCGTTCTAAGCTTGTTTATTGAGAGTTTGAAGCAATTGTTGTGTGTTCTTGAAGGTTTTGAGGCAAAAGGGGAGTAGATCAAGAGGAAGGGAAGGAATCCAAGCATCTTTGTGCTCTCTCAGCAGTTCCTTTGAGGTATAACCCGTTTTCCCCCTGTTTCTATGCTTATTACTTCATTTAAGTCATTCTTGAGCCAATCCCCAAGCTTGAATGTGAAATATAAGTCGTAATAAGTTGATTGGCCTTTAGATCTAGGCAAGATTGAGCTCCAGGAGCTCAGATATGTTACCTTTATGGACCCATGTTGCTTGTTCACCCTAGATCTACTCTTTTGAGGAATTTTGAGCCCTAAATCCCTCATTGGTGAGTATCTACACGTAAAGTTGGAAACTTTACGTGTCATTCATGCTCTAGGGACCCAGATCTGTAAATGGCATGGACTGGAATCGAGCAAAATCGCGTATCTAGTGATTGCATGGCGACGACTCGGCGAGTCGTTCATCAGACTCGGCGAGTCTGCTCGCGAGTCCCCGGGTTGTCCCCTTTTCGTTGTGTCGAGTGGGTGTAGTGAGTCACGGGCTGTGACTCAGTGAGTTGGAAGCCAAACTCATCCATGGAGGAACTCGGCGAGTTCAAGGCAATCTTAGATCAAGAACAGACTCGACGAGTTGTTCATACAACTCGGCGAGTCACAGTATAAAGTGTTCTTCGGATGAAGATGAACTCGACGAGTTGTTCATACAACTCGGCGAGTAGGATGAAGGACTTGAACCTCAGTTTAGAAGAAGAACTCGTCGAGTCAACGCCTAACTCGACGAGTAGGGACGGGATCCAGGACAATCGATTGGATAGGGACTCGGCGAGTTGGAGAGCCTACTCGGCGAGTCGGGTCAACTAAAAGTCGACTCTGACTTTGACTTATGGCATGATCAGGGGTAAAATGGTCATTTTACCCAATGGACAATTAGCAGTGATTGATTGAGTATGTTGTGGGATTTGCAGCCAGAGGATTTCCGGAGCAGCAGTAGGCAGTCAGTTCTCGATCAGATTAGCAGCTATTTCGAGGTGAGTTTCCTTTCCAGTAGGAACGGGTCAAGGCACCAAGGCCGACCCGTGTAGACGAGATGTTAGTACTAGAGTGTGGGCCGAGCCCATATCTCTGGGTTTAGTCATGTATGATATATGTGTCAATATGATAGAGTTGCTTATACTTGTTGTCTGTGTGATACTTGTATATTATGGGTTAGCGGTTGAGTGTGGGCAGGGCCCGTATCTCTCCGAGGTTGGAGTGTGGGCTAGGATCGTATCTCCCAGATAGTAGAGTGTGGGCGAGGCCCGTATCTCTCGGCTAGTGAAGTGTTGGTAGGGCCCGTATCTTCACAAGTGTGGGCGAGGCCCGTATCTCCCGGCTAGCGAAGTGTGGGCAGGGCCGTATCTTCCCGAGTGTGGGCGAGGCCCGTAACTCCTAGCTGAACATTGTTTGTTATATACTTGCATGGTATGAGGTATTATGGGGGAACTCACTAAGCTTCGTGCTTACGGTTTTCAGTTTTGGTTTCAGGTACCTCCTCAGCTAGGGGAAAGGAGCCGGCGCGGTAGCAGCATGTCACACACACACTCTCGTGTTTCCGCAGTTACGAGTTTATTCTGGGATTGATACTCTGATATTTTGATTGATCGAATGTTGTGGTTTTTAATTTGGTTTTCGACGTGAAGTGGTTCAACTGAACAATGTTTTAATTGTTAACGTTTTCTATGTAATGTTTTATAAACGAAAATTTTGGACGTGAAATTTTGGGTCGTTACAAGTTGGTATCAAAGCCCTGGTTTGAGGGATTCGGACTCACCTTCGGGGGTGTCTGAACTCAAATCGAGGGATTAAAATATTTTCTAAAAGAAAATGTTTTCTAAAATTGAGGAAAGAGTTTTGAGAAAGAACGAAGTGTGTGATGTGCGCGAACGACCGAGCTCAAGTAAGTATTCCCCAAAGTACCCATACAAGTTTATGTTATGTTTATCAACTTTTGTAGAACAGCATGCTAGAATAGGACTAAGGATCTAGGAGTGATGCCTTATGTGCCTGCTTTATGTGTTTCAACTGTATGAGAATTGCATGCTAGTATTGAGTAGACAGCAAGTAGGATAGCCTGATTAGGTTATGCCTGATGGTATGAGCTTAGCATTGTATGCTAGTACAGTTCCTGTAAGCCGATAGAGTTGAATGAGATTGTTCCCTTAGTTCGAATGCTGCTTGCTTTGTGCTTTGTGGGACTCTGAGTGGTGGGAGTTAGCCATTAGGTGAATACATCACGTCACATGTGATCAGGGTTGAATAATCTTAGAGTGATGGATTTGGCCCTATTGCGCAACTCTCGTTTGAGTCTAATCGTTGTAGGGGTGAGCCTGTTACTCGAAGGATTATCCGAGCCTCACCACATGTGATGGTGTTCAGGTAATGGTTAATTGGCACTACTAAGACGCCTTCAGCAGCTGAGGACCTGGTAGGGTGGAGTCTGAGATTTCCCTAGGGCAAGCCTAGGATGAGTATAGTAGTGATCAGCCGTAGAGGAAGGGATCTGGTGGAGTCGAGGCAGTCCTTGAAGAAGGTACAGATAGATGTGGAAGGTAGTATGGGCCCGTACTACTGAAAGCAGAGGATCCGTACCCGAACCAGGGAGGGCCAAGATAAGACCAGGGAACTTGCAAGTAGTTGTGATCCCTCAGGAAGTATCAGTATCACTAATGTGTGTTATTATGTATTGCAGAATGGTGGTACTTCGATCGAGGCCGATAGATGGCGGTTCAGGAGAGGGGTCAGGTTCGGGATCAGGTTCCGAGCCGGTAGATGAGGGACTACGCGAGTTCATCGCGTCAGAGATCACCAGGGGTATCCTTGAGTCGACTCCCATTATCTTCAGGTCGATCAAGGAAGGCATCATCGAGTTGATGGAGGATCGCCTCAGGGCGTTCAGGAGCGACATGGCATCTAGCCAGTCAGGATCTCGCACACTGTCCTTTAAGGACTTCAAGGGCAGTGGTGTGCCGGATTTCCACGGGGTGAAAGACCCCATTGCTGCCAGGCAATGGATTGCAGACATCGAGTCTGCACAGTTGACTAGCTTCTGCCCCGAGGGGTCGAAGGTGAGGTATGCAGCAGGGTGCTTACGAGATCGAGCCCGAGATTGGTGGGAGTCAGTGGGTGACTCGTTGGGAGCCTCAGCTATCGAGGCTATGACCTGGTCGGACTTTGTGACCAGGTTCAGGGCAGAGTTTGCGCCGGCTGTCGAGCTTCAGCAGCTGGCCAGGGAGTTTTTGGACATGAGGCAGACGACGGAGACTGTGGCGGAGATCACCGCCAAGTTCCAGGAGAGGGCCTTGTTGGTGCCCCAGTATGCGGGTGACGAGGATATGAGGAGGATCCGTTATCATGATATGCTACGAGCTGACATCCGGGAGCATGTCAGCTTTTCAGCTTGCCCTACCCTGGAGTCCATGATCGGCAGGGCGAGGGAAAGGGAGATTGATTTAGAGCACATTCGGAAGAGGAAGGCAGAGGCGGGGCAGGTGGTTGGGGCTTCAGGAAAGAAGCCCAGGGGATCAGATGGGAGGCCGAAAGGCCAAGGAGGACCCGGCCGCTGCGGGAAATGCGGCAGGACGCATGAGGGAGCATGTAGGATGGGATCAGCAGGCTGCTACAAGTGCGGCAAGGCGGGGCACTTTAGCAGGGATTGTACTACTCCAGTTTCGGCTATTCAGACGACTGAGTTGCTGTGTTTCCACTGCAACCAGAGGGGCCACAAGAAGTCCAATTGCCCCCAGTTGACAGTTTCAGCGCCGGTGAAGGCGCCAGCTCCAACGACCCTGCGGATCACGGATGGCCGGCAGGGCAAGGCAGAGGCTCCGGTGGTGAGGAGCCGAGCATTCCAATTGACTACCGAGGAGGCACGCGCCGCACCCGATGCGGTAACGGGTATGATTCTTTCCCTCTATTTTTTTTTTTATTTTATGATGTTATGATATTGATATGTGCTCGGTATATATATATATATATATATATATATATATATATATATATATATATATATATATATATATATATATATATATATATATGTTTTAGGATCGTTCCATGTGAACGGTATCCCAGTTCAGGTGTTATTCGACTCGGGTGCATCCCGATCATTTGTGTACCTTGCGCTTAGCAAGAAGTTTCATGAGTCTTCGGGCATGTTGGATTGTCCTTTGGAGGTAGAGATTGCTGATGATCGATCGGTGCGAGCATCAATGGTGTTTTGGGATTGCGTATTGCGTCTGTTTGAAGAGCGTTTCTTAGTAGACCTGGTTCCTATTCCGCTGCGTGGGAACAAGGTGATTATAGACATGGATTGGTTGAGCCCTAATGGGGCGGTGATAGATTGCGCGCAGCAGCTAGTGCGGGTCAGAACCCCAGGCGGGGGAGAGTTAGTGATTCATGGCGAGAGGCCGCAGTATGGACCCGCAGTATGTTCAGCAGCGAGGGCGAGACGCTACCTTCAGCAGGGATGCGCAGGATATGTCGCGTATGTGATGGATACCCGAGAGGCGGGTAAGGCGACGGTGAGCGAGGTTCCGGTGGTGCGAGATTTCGCAGATGTTTTCCCAGAGGAGCTTCCTGGGATACCTCCGGAGCGGCAGGTGGAGTTAAGGATTGACCTCGTTCCTGGTGCGGCTCCGATAGCCAAGGCACCATATCGGTTGGCTCCTCCCGAGATGCAGGAGTTGTCTACGCAGCTGCAGGAGCTGCTAGACAAGGGATTTATTTGTCCGAGTAGTTCACCCTGGGGAGCCCCGATCCTATTTGTGAAGAAGAAGGATGGGTCGCACCGGATGTGCATAGACTATCGGGAGCTGAATAAGGTAACGGTGAAGAACCGTTACCCACTCCCGAGGATTGATGATCTCTTTGACCAGCTTCAGGGAGCGTCTTTGTTTTCCAAGATCGATTTGCGTTCGGGATACCATCAGATGAGGGTCAGGGAGGAGGATACGCAGAAGACCGCGTTTCGGACGCGCTATGGCCATTATGAGTTCGTGGTGATGCCGTTTGGGCTCACCAATGCTCCTGCCGCGTTCATGGACCTCATGAACCGCGTATGCAGACCGATGCTGGATCGGTCTGTGATAGTCTTTATCGATGACATCTTGGTTTATTCCAAGACTCAGGAGGAGCATGAGGAGCATCTGAGGGAGGTGTTGGAGACCCTGAGGAGGGAGAGCTTGTATGCCAAGTTCTCCAAGTGTGATTTTTGGCTGCGCGAGGTGCAATTCCTTGGACACCTCGTCAACCAGAACGGGATTCTGGTCGATCCGGCCAAGGTCGAGGCCGTGATGAGATGGGAGGTTCCGAAGTCTCCATCTGAGATTCGGAGTTTCTTGGGATTAGCAGGCTACTATCGGAGATTTATTCAGGATTTCTCCAAGATAGCCGTACCCCTGACGCGGCTGACGAAGAAAGCCGTGTTCTTTCGGTGGGGACCTGAGCAGCAGGCTGCATTTGAGACACTGAGACAGAGATTGTGCGAGGCGCCGATCTTAGCCCTGCTAGAGGGCGTAGAGGATTTTGTGGTTTATTGTGACGTGTCCATTTCAGGGTTGGGCGCGGTACTGATGCAGAGGGGGCATGTCATTGCCTACGCCTCGAGGCAACTCAAGCCTCACGAGGCGAACTACCCGACACATGATTTGGAATTGGGGGCGGTGGTTTTTGCCCTCAAGATTTAGCGACATTACCTCTACGGGGTTCGATGTACCATTTACACGGACCACAAGAGTTTGAGGTACCTCATGGATCAGCCGAATCTGAACATGAGGCAGCGTCGGTGGTTGGACGTGGTGAAGGATTATGATTGTGAGATCCTCTACCACCCGGGGAAGGCCAATGTGGTGGCCGATGCGCTTAGCCGCAAGGCGGCGCCGATGAAGGATGTATGCATGAGGATGACCGTGGTGACTCCCCTGTTGGAGCGAATTCGGGAGGCTCAACAGGAGGCTATCAAGGAGGAGCATCGGAAGAGCGAGTGTGTGGTGGGTCAGGTTTCCTCCTTTGATTATGATAGCCGAGGACTATTGACACTACACCGTAGGGTGTGGGTGCCGTATCACGGAGGCGTGCGCCAGATTTTGATGGAGGAGGCGTACAAGTCCCGATTCTCTATTCATCCCGGGGCGACGAAGATGTATAGGGATCTTCGTCTAGATTATTGGTGGCCCTGCATGAAGCAGGATGTGGCATGGTACGTTGAGCGTTGCTTGACCTGCAGGAAGGTCAAGGCCGAACATCAGAGACCGCATGGCAAGATGCAGCCGCTGGATATTCCAATGTGGAAATGGGAATATATCACGATGGATTTTATCACGAAGCTTCCCAGGACCGTGCGTGGAGTGGATTCGATTTGGGTCATCGTGGATCGATTGACCAAGAGTGCTCACTTTATCCCGATTCAGGAGAGCATATCGGCCGAGAAATTGGCCGACATCTATATCAGGGAGATCGTGGTGCGGCACGGGGTGCCAGTGACGGTTATCTCGGACAGGGATGTGCGTTTTACTTCCAGATTTTGGAAGAGATTTCATGACGAGTTGGGCACTCGTTTTCATTTTAGCACCGCCTTTCACCCGCAGACGGATGGTCAGAGCGAGCGGACCATCCAGACCTTGGAGGATATGTTGCGGGCGTGCGTGTTGGACTTCGGTGGTAGCTGGGATACCTATCTTTCCTTGGCCGAGTTCTCCTACAACAACAGCTACCACGCGAGTATCGACCGCCCTCCATTCGAGATGTTGTATGGACGGAGGTGCAGGACCCCGATATGCTGGGGTGAAGTTGGCCAGAGAGTCATGGGGAGCACCGTAATGGTGCTCAAGACGACCGAGAGGATCCAGCAGGTTCGGAGCAGGCTTCAGACTGCTCAGAGTCGACAGAAGAGTTATGCCGACAAGCGTCGATCCGACTTGGAGTTCCAAGTCGGGGATATGGTTCTCCTGAAGGTGTCGCCTTGGAAAGGCGTCATTCGATTCAGGAAGCGGGGCAAGTTGGGCCCGAGATTCATCAGAGCGTTCAGGGTTGTAGCCCGGGTGGGCAAGGTGGCGTATAGGCTGGATCTGCCAGCCGAGCTCAGCCAGATCCACAACACTTTCCATGTTTCTCAGCTGCGGAAGTGCCTAGTGGACGATTCAGCGGTGGTGCCGCTAGAGGATATACAGGTTGATGACAGCCTGAATTACATTGAGCGCCCAGTCGCAATCCTCGACAGGAAGTCGAGGGATTTGAGGAAAAAGAAGGTGGAGCTAGTGAAGGTGCAATGGCAGTACCGCAAGGGTTCGGAATGGACTTGGGAGTCGGTGGACGAGATGATAGAACATTACCCCGAGCTGTTTCAGAATCGAGCAACAGACTTCGAGGACGAAGTCTAAAATAAGTGGGGGAGATTTGTAGCACCTGGTTCCTGGTACGTAAATCTTATTTGGGTATTCTCTTTTCTTTTAGCCTTGGACTCGGCGAGTCATAGGTCCGACTCGCCGAGTAGATACGGGACCCGGGACACGTTTAAGTTGGCGACTCGGCGAGTCACCGCTGTTGGATGAAACCCTAAGTTTCAGGGGTTTGCACCCTATTTAAACATCATATCCACCCCAGGCCAGCCCCCATTCATCCTCAGAGCTCCCAACCCTCGTTCTAAGCTTGTTCATTGAGAGTTTGAAGCAATTGTTGTGTGTTCTTGAAGGTTTTGAGGCAAAAGGGGAGTAGATGAAGAGGAAGGGAAGGAATCCAAGCATCTTTGTGCTCTCTCAGCAGTTCCTTTGAGGTATAACCCGTTTTCCCCCTGTTTCTATGCTTATTACTTCATTTAAGTCATTCTTGAGCCAATCCCCAAGCTTGTATGTGCAATATAAGTCGTAATAAGTTGATTGGCCTTTAGATCTAGGCAAGATTGAGCTCCAGGAGCTCAGATATGTTACCTTTATGGACCCATGTTGCTTGTTCACCCTAGATCTACTCTTTTGAGGCATTTTGAGCCCTAAATCCCTCATTGGTGAGTATCTACACGTAAAGTAGGAAACTTTACGTGTCATTCATGCTCTAGGGACCCAGATCTGTAAATGGCATGGACTGGAATCGAGCAAAATCGCGTATATAGTGATTGCATGACGACGACTCGGCGAGTCATTCATCAGACTCGGCGAGTCTGCTCGCGAGTCCCCGGGTTGTCCTCTTTTCGTTGTGTCGAGTGGGTGTAGTGAGTCACGGGGTGTGACTCAGTGAGTTGGAAGCCAAACTCATCCATGGAGGAACTCGGCGAGTTCAAGGCAATCTCCTTAGATCAAGAAAAGACTCGGCGAGTTGTTCATACAACTCAGTGAGTCACAGTATAAAGTGTTCTTCGGATGAAGATGAACTCGGCGAGTTGTTCATACAACTCAGTGAGTCACAGTATAAAGTGTTCTTCGGATGAAGATGAACTCGGCGAGTTGTTCATACAACTCGGCGAGTAGGATGAAGGACTTGAACCTCAGTTTAGAAGAAGAACTCGTCGAGTCAACGCCTAACTCGACGAGTAGGGACAGGATCCAGGACAATCGATTGGATAGGGACTCGGCGAGTTGGAGAGCCTACTCGGCGAGTCGGGTCAACTGAAAGTCGACTCTGACTTTGACTTATGGCATGATCAGGGGTAAAATGGTCATTTTACCCAATGGACAGTTAGCAGTGATTGATTGAGTATGTTGTGGGATTTGCAGCCGGAGGATTTCCGGAGCAACAGTAGGCAGTCAGTTCTCGACCAGATTAGCAGCTATTTCGAGGTGAGTTTCCTTTCCAGTAGGAACGGGTCAAGGCACCAAGGCCGACCCGTGTAGACGAGATGTTAGTACTAGACTATGGGCTGAGCCTGTATCTCTGGGTTTAGTCAAGTATGATATATGTGTCAATATGATAGAGTTGCTTATACTTGTTGTCTGTGTGATACTTGTATATTATGGGTTAGCGGTTGAGTGTGGGCAAGGCCCGTATCTCTCCAAGGTTGGAGTGTGGGCTAGGCCCGTATCTCCCAAATAGTGGAGTGTGGGCGAGGCCCGTTTCTCTCGGCTAGCGAAGTGTGGGCAGGGCCCGTATCTTCACTAGTGTGGGCGAGGCCCGTATCTCCCGGCTAGCAAAGTGTGGGCAGGGCCCGTATCTTCCCGAGTGTGGGCGAGGCCCGTAACTCCTAGCTGAACGTTGTTTGTTATATACTTGCATGGTATGAGGTATTATGGGGGAACTTACTAAGCTTCGTGCTTACGGTTTTCAGTTTTGGTTTCAGGTACCTCCTCAGCTAGGGGAAAGGACCCGACGCGGTAGCAACATGTCACACACACACTCTCTTGTTTCCGCAGTTACGAGTTTATTCTGGGATTGATACTCTGATATTTTGATTGATCGAATGTTGTGGTTTTTAATTTGGTTTTCGACGTGAAGTGGTTCAACTGAACAATGTTTTAATTGTTAACGTTGTCTATGTAATGTTTTATAAACAAAATTTTTGGACGTGAAATTTTGGGTCGTTACAGGCTGTCGCCTCTAACCACCGCCTGCCGCCATAAGGGTGGCTGAGTGTGTGTGTGTGTGTGTTATTTTGTGTGTGTGTGTGTGTGTTTATTTGTATATTATGTTGTATAATTGTATTTTTCCGGAATAATTAAGGAAATTCGTCACCACCATCGTGTGGTGGTGGCTGCCGCCGTTGACCATCCCTACCCGAGGTGGTAGTGGGTGGTGCCCGAATTCATTAACAATTAATTAACCTAAAAGCTTAACAAATGAATTAATTGGAGTGCGATTAGGTTGGAAACCCTAATTAGGGTTTAGAAAACCCTAATTTTGGAAATGTGAGTTTTGGATTTGTCGAGACCCGCGCTTAGACCATTGAATTTGGAATTTTGAATTACGCCTGACCACATTGTATGTTTAGACTAGTGTAGTGGTGGACTTAATGGATTATGTCCTTAATGGGTTAAGTAAGAACACTTAACCCTAATCGTCATTTTATGTGAAAAACCTTAATTGGGTTTGGGTTCTTGTTGGGTCATTTCTTGCACCGGGTTGCTGTGGGCCTTCGTGGGCCAAATGGGAACATGTTTATGGACTAAGGAAATTATTGGGCTTTAGGATAAGGCCCATTAGGAAGGATTAGGCCCAATTTGGAAAATCGGGCCATAAGTGGGCCAAAATTAGGCCTTGATGATTATGAGATATTGGACCATCGGAATGCCAAATGTTTGGACTAGAATAAACGATTGGGCCTCAAGATAAGTCCATCTAGAGGTTTAGGCCCAATTTGGAAAAATTGGGCCATATGTTGGGCCTTGGTTGATTATTGGGCTTTGGGGGCATTCAGAGTGTGAGTTTGGGCCCTGATTTTGTATCAAGCTAGCTTGGGAGTAAAGTAGTCTTTTTTCCCCAAGCATGGACTTATGGTTGTGTATTGGAACCCAATTATTAATTGGGTGTTGTTTTGATGTTGACAGTTCGGGAATTTGTCAACCAACAGCTAGAGTTTTATCCCTTGGACTTCATCAGTGTGAGGTGAGTCTTCCCACCATACCAATGAGTCGAAGGCACCAAGGCCGACCCATTTATCTAGTTGTGATGATTATTACGGATGTGCTATCGATACATTATGTGTTTATATGGAGACCATGCGGGGGTTCCCATGGCAATTAGTTATATGTGGTATACTAGTTGATTATGTGGTATGTGATATGCTAGTTGTCTTTTTGATACTTGCATGGAAGACCTTGGCGGGTTCCCGATGCACTAGGGTGTAAGACCTTGGAGGGTTTCCATGGCATCCTTAGTCAAGACCTCGGGAGGTTCCCGAGGCACTAGGGTGTAAGACTGTGGAGGGTTTCCATGGCATCTTTAGTTATGACCATGTGGGGGTTCCCATGGCACCTGGAGTAAGACCCTGGAGGTTTTCCAGGGCATCCTCATATGTTTGTATGCATGATTCATATGAAAGTGGGCTAAGACCCTAGAGGGTTTGTAGGGCACCCGGAGTAAGACCTTGGAGGGTTTCCAGGCATCCCTATTTGTTTATATGCACGACTTGTGTAGTTGATATGGATTATCTGATTATGTGTGTAAGACCTTGGAGAGTTTCCATGGTTTCTTTATATGTTGATATGCATGGGTTACGCGATTGATATGGTTATGTGATTATATGGGGTATGTTCTGGGGAACTCACTAAGTTTCGTGCTTATAGTTTTGTTTATGGTTTCAGGTATCATTGGATTGGAAAGGAAGGACCCGGCTTGATCGCAGCACACACACCCGTGTTTTCCGCATTATGAGATTTTGGGATGTAAATATGATAAATAGTTTTTTAATTAACAATGTTTTGGAAAGCTTGGATTTAAAAGATATATGTGTTTTGACTGTATTAAAAAATGAAATTTTTACCCTTGATTTTTGGGACGTTACATTAGATACCGACTACTATAAGTCCGGCTTAGCAGGCAAACTTTGATTTTATGCCTTTGGGTGCCAAAAGAAAAAAAAATAAAAAATAAAAAAACACAAAGGATCTCTTAAACCAAAATCCAACATTTTAGGGCTACATTAACATTATTTGTTAAATCTACTAAACACAAAAGGTATTAACAAATTATACAAAAACATAATAGATTACAAAACACTTATTATATAATTCCAAATTTGTAATTATGATAAACTCATAAGTTATCGATTCGAGAGATTCATCACATGTCAGTCAACGTTCAGTTTTATCAATCATATCCATAATATATAATTTTAATTAAATCAATTCTTTAAATCTATAGGTTATAGAATTGTGAGAATTATAAAACTAAGGATGGAATTATTTGAATATTGAAGAAGAAGACGACAGACATACTCATTCTTGAAAATGATGTTCGATCCGTATTAGTAGGCAAAACACACATTTCTATGGAAATCCACAAATACATACTATAATAAAAAGTTCAACAAAGTTACACACATGGTCCTTGTGATTTACAAAAGACACCACAAATGGCTCTTACAGGAAATGTGTTATACTGATGGTCCTTAAATTTGGAAAATCTTGCATCTTAAATCCTTATGACTAACACAACTAAAAAAAATTAAATATTTATGAAATGACAATATGGAAAGGTCGATTATCTCGCATACAATCTCCCCTATTAATGAATGATATTAGCCGTTTTCGAAAATCTTGGTGTTGAGTTGACTAGTTTTTATATTAATATTATTCAAGTGAGCAATTTTTCGGATTCCAACTGCAACCAGAGATTTGATCAAGTAGAATACTATGAAATGTTTAAATTTCAGTTGTTCTAAGAGTTCGGGAAAATCAAGGGACATGAGTGGTATTTTTTCTGTATAAGGGATATGAAGTATCCTATGGCAAATATAGCAACTACAAGTGGGTAGTAGAAAGTTACGTGGAAAGATATTGATATTTTTCCAAAGAAAATTGCTTATCATAATGAAGTAGGGATGGAAAAAAAATCCCACCTCCAATGGGGAACCTAAAACCCGTATCGATTTTATCGGTGAATCCCTATGTTGATTCATCTAAGTTGATCAGGGATGAGGAATCCCCAAATAAAAAAATGGGAATGGGATACCCTAATCCCTGACACTCGACCTGACTCCGGTATATGTTAATATATAAAAATAATACAAAACATACATTTATAGTATAATTTATAATACCTAAATTTTGATCCAAGTAACCCGACACATTAATAATTATCTGGTTGGAATTTTATTCTTCCTTATTTTTTTTTATCTAATTTAACATCGTGGATAATTTTTTTCTCCTTGGTTTATCTATTTTACCTAAAATATCACTCTAATAAAAAAAAATTTCTACTTGATTTTTTATGTATGTATTTAAATTTAGTAGATAAATTGTTTATAGTTTTTATGCAATATATGGATATTTTTATGTTTTTAAAATCTTTAAAGTTATGTTGGTAAAATTGAAATTTAGAGTTTTTATTAACATAAAAGTTTTCATATTAAAATAGAAAAAGAAATCCCTGAATCCCTACTGGGGATCCCCGGTCCCCATTGGGGGTGCGGATGATGATACATTTATATTCCCCCAGTGGGGGTGATGATGAAGATCGTAATGAGGATTTAAGGATGAGGATGTGGATTAGATGAGTATACATTTATATTCCCCGCCCCATTGTCATCTCTAAAATGAAGAAAACATTGGTGTTCTACAAAGGGTGAGCTCCAACACGTGAAAAACAAGAGGAATTGTTCACGAAACTCCCGTTAGAACTTAGTGTGCAAAGTTTTCTAAAATTAAGGCCTGCTAGTATAACAAAACTCCCGTTAGAACCATCCGTGGTCTACTTTATAACCACATAGATGATTTGTATAACTTTGTCAATATCATAAAATGACAACCAATAATAATATTTTTTCTCTTTTATGTCACTTATTTTTTTAAGTGAATTAAATGTCATTTATAGGTTTCTTAGTACACCATGGGGGTAAATTTCAACATGATGAACTAGTATTGTATCATATGTGTCATTTGATAGGGGAAATATGTATTTACATCTATTAGGCGTTGTCATTACATACACTACAACATCTAATATGACATACATATCCAAGTGAAATGCACTAAAATCGTAGGATAAAACCAAGAAAAAAGTTTAGTGGCCTTTTGAACACAATTAAACAATAAGTGACATTTTGTTTTTCATATTATTGAATTTCATTTTATGACATGAATATGTATTCACTATTTTTTTAAGAAAACATTTTCTACATAATTAAAATAAAAATTATTAGCATAATATTAAAATTAAATTATTTAGTTTTTTAATATTTATCATTGTACTACGCCATAATGACAATATGAGATATAATGGTTAAGAATGTTCTGAATGAACCAAAATGATGAATATCTTGAACAAAGCAAGCTTCGGAAGACGATGATGTAGTATCTAGGATGTGACCGAAAGAAACAACAAATGAAGCTAGAAAGGTCAATAAAATAGAAAACAACAAGACAAACACATAATACACATGAAAAGGTGTAATGATTAGAATATCATGAATAAAGATAATGTATGTGACGATAACACACCCGATGATACACCCTGTCCATGAAAGTCAACATACAACCAACATATGGAGTGGTCGTAAAGGTTTGGTGCAACCAAAAGCGTAAAACCTAGATAACCATAAAAGAGATCTGATAACACTTTGTACCAACTATTCTCAGTAAGGTTCGAGCAGTAAGGTTCTCAACTGGGCATTGGGTTTGACAATAATGATATCTTCCAACATACCAAAACTAGCTGTCACTCCAACTAGTAGAATATGTAAGAATTGGTACCAAAATTATGTTTCACCTTATTGATAATGTGATAAATAAGAAAATATTTTAGCCATTTGCATCAAACTCAAACTTCATTCTTGCATGCATTTCCATTCGGAAGCACACACTATAATAAAAGGCATGGATTCTTTATTAGCATATTCAAACATACATGTAAGTTTACCATGACTTTGGTGTTGGATTAGTGTCTAAGTCCATAACTATTTTGGTATGTACTTGACCCGATGGTGCATGGTCCTTTTGGGTTGCCTTCACCAAAGCAACTTGATAGGATGAATTATGGAGAGAAAGGATTAAATATGATTTATTAATATATTATGAGAATAATATATTAAAGGAGAAATCATATTGTTTAATTAATATTAGTCAATAATTAAGTCTGTGGCTAAAAGAGATTAATTAAACTTAAGGGACTGGAATTGTAATTATAAGATAATTGCAATTGGGCTATGGATTACCTTATATTAAGGAGTGGACGAATTCTATGGGGAAACCCATTAGAAATTGTCCAAGGCCTTTAAGGAAAGGAGTCCATGGGTTGCTTAGGGCTTAAGCATCCAAATTAGGGTTTCCTTGTTAGATAACCCTAATAGCCTTACTATATATAGAACCTTTATGCCCTAAAAACGTGGACAAGCTTCCTTCTAGGGTTTCCACATGTTTTTGGCAGCCTCCTTCTCTTCTCTTCTTGATCCTCTTGCTCTTGGTGTTTGTGAACCATTAGAGGAGTGACATTTGTGACTCTAAGCTTTCTAAAGTCAATACAAGAAGGATTTGAGATTGTTATTGCTACATAACAATCAATGTATGATCTAAACCCTTAATTATATGTTATATTGATTATCATATGCTAGATCTAGGGTTTATAGTCTTGGATGAATTGCATGTACAATAGAGAAACCTAGATCCAAGCATTAGGGTTTGTATGAGCACATAAGATGTTCTTATGACCAAAACCTATCAGTGGTATCAGAGCCTTGATTGGTTTCTATTGTATTGATGCCTTGTATGTTTGTTCAAGTTAAAAAATTCGATTTTTGTGTATCTGTCTGATGGACTTGGCGAGTAGGCTCGACTCGGCGAGTCCATTGGGGTACTCGGCGAGTCCAAGCGTCAGAAAGAGCAAATATCAGGATTTCTTGCTGTTTATCTTTGAGATACTTTCCTTTATCATATTAGATCAATATAAATCCAATTTTATGATATATATGAGTATATTCTTGATCTAATTGAAGATATTTATCAATTAATAAAATATTTATTTCCTTATGTGATAATTGATTAATTATTTTGATTAAATTGGTAAATTGTTTTGCAAGAAATTATTAAATAAATCAAATATGGATAATTATGTGATTAAATGTTAATTTAGATTATTTGTTATTTGATCCCCTAGTGTTTTGAAAGGTTTCAAAACTTGCCCTCAAGTTTTGGAATTTAAATTTTGATTAAAAGTCTAATTTTGATGTATATTTAAATTCTAAACCTAATGTTTTGAAATGTTTCAAAACTTGCCCTCAAGTTTTGGAATTTAAAAGTTGATTAAAAGTTTAATTTAGGAATGTTAAATTCTAAAACCCTAGTATTGTTTTGAAAAGTTCAAATCACACCCTTATGGTTTTATTAATTAATTAAGGTGTATAATTAAAAGAGGTTTAATAAATCCATAAATGTTTTGGTTTACAATTTAATTGAATTAAAGGTATAATTGTTAAATTTGACCTCCTAGTATTTTAAAAGTGTAAAATACACCCTATACTATATATAACATTAAAAGTCTAACATTATATATATGTATGAGTAAAAGTCAGTCTTAACGTTAGTAGGCCTCATTCACGAAGCTGGTCTATAAGGGGTGTTTAAGGAAATTGCCTATAAAATGGCGATTGAATGGGTATCCACTCTTACCCACCACACTCTTGACTAGTGGAGGGTCGTTAGCCGAACGAGTATGATAGGACAAAACCTTCCATTATAAGTATAATGAAGTACAAAAGTAACTAAATGTTCTACAAATTCCCAATCTTAGTTACTTAGGCAAAAGTGAATTGATGCAATGCCATGAAATTACACTTTGTGCCCTTGCGAAGACGTTACTGGAGCGTGTGTGGTTAACCGACACACTAAATGGTTCTAAGCAAAGGTAGCAAAGGGTGACTCAATGTTTGTCATAGTTCGGTGGAGCGTGTGTGGTTTACCGGCACATTGAATGGGTGACTGTAACATGAGAGGGCACCATGTAAGTTTGCATGGTTATTCACACCCGCTTTGTGATCCTCGGCATCCCAGTCACAAACTAGAGGGGCATATCGAGATTTAAACATGCCATTGAAATGTTCAATGAATCTCAAAGGATCTAGGAGTTTTCATAGATTTAAAACTTAAATTTCTTTTTCATTTTTCATGGTGGAAATCAGTGAATCGTCATTCACTTACCTTCAAATATTCTGCAACTAGATTACAGCATCCCTTTTCTAGGTTGTAGCGTATTGTGTTGGGTCCTAGCCTTAGTATCTCATTTGGGTGATTTACTAAGGACTCAATCAATCAACTAACTTGAATTTGTTTTCTCCCGCTTTGTAGATGTCAAAGTTCGACAACTATGGTCTTCCCAAATCTAGTGGAACAAGCATTCCACATGAAGATGATATTCCACGATTCGATCGAGGAACAAGAGATCATGTTTCACATCCTCCTCATCCTCCAATTATTCTCCCTAACCCATAAGTTCGAAGGCTTGAAATGTTCAAGATCACTCAAGCCCTTTTGGCAAGTAAACATAAAGAAGGAAAGTCGGTGTGTGCACACGTCGTAGGGATGAAGTCACACATTGATAGGTTAAGAATGTTGGGATCCGTTGTCTGTGAGGAGATGGCTGTTGATTGGGTTCTTCAGTCACTTCCTAACTCATATAGTGAGTTCATAAGAGAGTACTATATGATGAACTGCGACGTGACCCTTATAGATCTCACTTATATGCTTATTGCTGCTGAATCAACAATGGTTTGGTGAAATAGAAAAGCAAAGTTGATTGGTGAATCTGCCTTCAAGACCTCTATGGATATAGACAATGGCAACGAAAGACATGCTATGATCGAAAAGTTTGATCATAAGAGAAAGGCAATGTCTGAAGTAGTTCCATGTCCTGTTCCAAAAGAGTCAATTTGCTTTTATTGCCAAGAGAAGGGGCACTGGAGACGAAGCTGCCCTATTTACCTAAAAGATCTAAGAGATGGGAGAGTCAAAACGTATGGCTTTGCTTTAGGTAAAATCCATTGACTAACTCTTTTAAGCTCCTATTCTATATTCTTAATACATAATGTGATAAGATTACAATTGATGTTTTGTAGGATCGAAGAAAAGAAAGGAAGCTTAAGGGAAGAAGTGAGCAGAATCTAACCGTGAAGAAATGGATTTCGATCGCATTACTAAGAAATATGTATTAGCATAGTTTTTCAATGAATTGCGTTGTAAGGACAAATTTTTTCCGCAATAAAATAAATTTTGATTTTATATTATTTATTTATCCTTGCAATGGTGTATATGAAAAATTGATGTTTGAATGTTTCTATTATTAGCAATAATGGGTTTGATTCTTAATTATGGAAATGTCAAAAATTTACCAAATAAGGAGAGTTTCTCATCGCCCAAGTTTCAGTTGGACAGAAATTTAGAATCACGCAACTTGGTTGCATGATGAATGAGAAATTTCATATTTGGAAGTTAGACTAATTCGTTGACAAAATGTCAAGTGAAGGACTAGGAGATCGAGTACATAAATTTGTGTGTTGATCAAGTCCACCATTAGTGTCTAAGTCCATAACTATTTTGGTATGTACTTGACCCGATGGTGCATGGTCCTTTTGGGTTGCCTTCACCAAATCAACTTGATAGGATGAATTATGGAGAGAAAGGATTAAATATGATTTATTATTATATTATGAGAATAATATATTAAAGGAGAAATCATATTGTTTAATTAATATTAGTCAAGAATTAATAAGAATTAAGTCTGTGGCTAAAAGAGATTAATTAAACTTAAGGGACTGAAATTGTAATTATAAGATAATTGCAATTGGGCTATGGATTGCCTTATATTAAGGAGTGGACGAATTCTATGGGGAAACCCATTAGAAATTGTCCAAGGCCTTTAAGGAAAGGAGTCCATGGGTTGCTTAGGGCTTAAGCACCCAAATTAGGGTTTCCTTGTTAGATAACCCTAATAGCCTCACTATATATAGAACCCTTATGCCCCAAAAACGTGGACAAGCTTCCTTCTAGGGTTTCCACACGTTTTGGGCAGCCTCCTTCTCTTCTCTTCTTCATCCTCTTGCTCTTGGTGTTTGTGAACCATTAGAGGAGTGACATTTGTGACTCTAAGCTTTCTAAAGTCAATACAAGAAGGATTTGAGATTGTTATTGCTACATAACAATCAAGGTATGATCTAAACCCTTAATTATATGTTATATTGATTATCATATGCTAGATCTAGGGTTTATAGTCTTGGATGAATTGCATGTACAATAGAGAAACCTAGATCCAAGCATTAGGGTTTGTATGAGCACATAGGATGTTCTTATGACCAAAACCCATCATTTGGATCCCATAATACCCCTATAAACTGAAAACCCATAACCCTAATTTCCACAATATTACCGTTTAGTTTCCCTCTGAATGTTTGAAATACCTCGGTTAATCTTGTATTTATTTTATAAGAATCGATCTGATTTTTATAAGGATCTTCCTTCGAATGAAATTCAATGGGATCCAGAGATAGCATGTATTTGTCCATAGGCTCATATGAAGTCGATTAAAAGATCGATTTTCATCTAAACTACTCATTTTCAAATGGTATCCATATTGTTCACAAAGATTCATTTTTTATTTAAAATATAATTTAATTCATAAAATATTTTACATTAAACCCACAAATACCGATATTGTTGAGTTACGCCCAGATTAGTAGATATTTTTGGTATAGTTTGTTCACTTATTATGGTATCCTGGTTTTGACTACTATTTCAGTTTTACCAAAAACGAAATTAGTATTGTAATTGTTATTGAATTTTTACTCACTTACAATGTAACTATCATTACAAATATGGGACTAAAGACTACCCATGCAACTATTAATATGATTATTCCAAATATATTGAGTACCATATATGGAACTATCATTGCAAAAACTACAAAAGTTAATCAAGGATATCAATATGTTGTTCATCCATCCTCGATTTTTTCTAAATTTTCTATTTGTTATATGTTTCTCAACAATCTTGATTTCACTTTCACTCTATATTTTGATCACCAACGAATCAAAAAACATAACTTCCATTGGTTAATTCGTTCTTCATATCTAATTCCTACAAAATTCTGCATTTCTAGTAAACTACCATCAAATCATGAAATTAGTGAGAGAGAATGGGGATGAGGTGGGGATCATTTTCTAAAAAATATTATTTAAAGAAAATGATGTATCACTCATTCAAAAATATTTAACCCTTAATTTTAGGGTCTTAGTCACAAGGACTTAGGTGTTGTTTGTTTTTTGTTTACAGATCTTCTTGGCCTCTTCTGTCTGCGTCGCGCAGACCACGCACAGACATTAGCTATCGCAGACTGTTTGTTTTTTTGAAGACTGCCGACCTAAAAATGTATGTGTGCCCTCTTCTTAGCGTAGATGTGGACCAGAGTCTTCTAACCTCTTCAAGCCTAAAAAACACATATATCTTTATTTATTTTTTATTTTTTTAAATTTATATTTATTCTGACTTTATTAATGATAAACAATTTGAAGAAAAAAATTACAATACTTAAAAAAGAAGTTTGATGACACAAACATGATATTTTGACAAATTTATAAATAAAGATTTATTACAATAATGGTTGTTGAAGTTGTTTATATAAATATGAAAAAAGAATCATGATACATTCTTATATTTTTATGCCAAATTTTATTAAACATTATTTAATACACTATCGTCAATTTCTTGGAAAAATATTTATGGTACGTTTTTAATTGATTTAATTGAAAAATTCAAAGTTTATTTCCATCGATTAATGTATCAAATTCTTTGATTCGTAATTACAATGTTTAGATATAACTTTGTGATCAAAATTGTTGGTTTTTATCAAATATATATGTTAATTCGTACCATTTTTATTTTCATCTTTTATACAATAATACATAAAAGTTGATCTAGATTTGTTAATTATTTATAAAAAATTCATACAAATATTAAAAAAATCAGTTTATTTAGATTTTATTTTATTTCAGTAGTCTGCAGATGCTAAAAAAACAAACAATCTTCTTTTTTCAAACTGCAAGCGTTTGATCCACCTCTTCTGCTGCAGAGGTCTACAGATGTGGTCCGCAGACTGCAGACATTTTGCCTCAAAAAAAAATAAACAACACCTTATTGTGTAACGTTTTCTAAAATTAAGGACCCCTGCTATAACAAATTTTTCATCACGACCATATGTGATTTATTTGTAACCACATGGACCATTTGTGCAACTTTGTCAATGTCATAAAATGACTATTATTGATAGTAACAAAATTCCTTTTTTTCACTTATCTTCAAAATTGTATTTAATATACATATATGTTCTCATTACACTATTGAGGTAAATTGCAACACGATAACTGAATCATCTATGTCGTTCATTGTGACATTTAATATGGAAAATTTGTTAGTTTATGTCTATTTAACGTTGACATTACATTCACTGTGACATCAAATCTGAACTAATTACCTGATCAAAATGCACTCTAATGATGTGATGAAAATAAAGAAAAAAATTTAGTGACCTTTTGAATTCAATTAAAAGATAAGTGGTATAAACAACAAATTGCATATTATTGATTGTCATTTTATAACATTAATATATATTAAGTAATCTTTTTAAGAAATTTTTTATACATAATTAAAACAACTATTAACACGATACCGAAATTAAACTACTATTTTTATATTTATTGTTGTACAATGGTATAACAATGATTTGAGATATAATGGTAATGTTATAAATGAACATGATAATAGGATGTATGATGTAAATCTTACAACATTTCATAGTCTATTTTTATTTGAATCTACTTGTTGGTGATGCTACAAATTCCATAGATAGCCTCTAAAATGTTGAACAACGGTCAGAACACACCTAAATAATGGATAACATGAACGAATCAAGCTTTAGAGGATGAATAAAAAATATCTAGAATGCGGCCAAAACAAACAAAAAATGAATCTACGAAGGTCAATAAAATATAAAATAACAAGACTAGGGAATAATACTTGTAAGGACCCAAAAATACTACGTAATTGTTTTTTCTCTTAGAACAACAAAAACATTCATTCATTCATTCCTAAAAGACAACCTTAGGAACTAGGAAACACTTACAATGAAGTGTTAGAACCGAAAATGAAAGGCTGAAAGATTATCACGGTCAAGAGAGAAGGGTTCACGGCCCAAGAGCGGTTCACGGCCCAAGAACACTTGATGTGTTCATGGCCAAGATGATGTGTTCACGCCCCTGGGATGGTTCATGGCCCAAGAACACCTGATAATCTGGAAGAAAAGGTGATGAATCAAAGATGGAATCAAAGGGTTTCATACGAATAACAAGAAAAGGGAAGTGTTTCTTACACTTTTGAGGAGAAAGGAGGGTTCACAGTTGATGATACTTGAGAGAAGACCTTGATGTTCACGACTAGAAGATGAAGAAGTGATGAGAAAAATGGCTAACACCCATATATATAGGGGAGGGTAGTTCACGGCCGTGAACCTAGTTTGTGGACATGAACCTCTTTTGAAGGTGTTTCCGGCTTTAATGCAGTCCAATGATCTCTTGCTAACACTTCCTAACACACAATCCCTTAAGTGTACTAGGCCCAAAACTCATAATATGACCCTTAACTCATAAAAAGATAACTGAAACAAGTATGAACTTTTGATTGATTTGATTGACTTACAAGATAGAAATTTTTGAGTTGTCACAGAGTATACATCTGAATAAAAAGAAAGGAAAGTTTTAGTTAGATAAGAAAAATTCCTCAATATAACACCCAAATAAAATATCAAGGCTAGGATCTAACTACATAATTTACAACTTAGAAAAGGGACGTCGTAATCTAATTGCAAATTATATAAAGGTAGGTAAATGACGATTTACCAATTTCACCATCGAAAACGAGATTTTAACGAATTAAGTTTTGAATGAAATTCTTAGATCTTTTGAGAATCATTGAACTTTTCAATGGCATGTTTAATATCGATTATGCTCTTCTATTTGTGACTGGGATACCGAGGATGACAAGCAAGATGTGAATAACCATGCAAATTAACTTGGTACTCTCAATGTCATTTATCATCTCATTTTAATGTGCCAGTTATCCACACACGCTACATTAATCTATGATAATTTACGAGATACCCATTACCAACATTATTAGTCCATATTAGTGTGTCAGTTAACTACATACGCTGCACTAACGACCAATAAGGTGCATTGTGCAATTTCATGAGTTAGAATACAGTTTCATATTTTTCCTAAAGTAACTAAGATTGAGAATTCTTGTAAAAGTGTATTTAGTTACTTTATGGTTCGTTATAATTATTAATGAGGATTAAGTGTCCTATCAAACCCGTTTGGCTGACAACCCTCCACAAACCAAGGAAGCGGTGGGCTAGAGTAGATATCCATTCAATCGTCATTTTATAGACAATTTCCTTATACTCCCTTTATAGATCGGCTTCGTGAATGATGCGTATTAGCGGTTCGACTGGCTTATATTATATATATATATATATATATATATATATATATATATATATATATATATATATATATATATATAGTAATATTAGACTTTTAATGTTACATATAATATAAGGGTGTATTTTTAAAACTTTTCAAAAATACTAGGTTGTATTTTAAAATTTCAAAATTAATGTTCAATTAATTAAATTAAAAATATAACCAACCATGAATTAAAGATATGGATATCAAATTACATTTTAAAGTATTCAGTTTTATCCAATCAAAACAATATTTAGGTAATTATCTTTATCAGTCCATGAGATATTTGAAAAATCAAATTTTTAGGATCTGACAGGACAACATGCTGTGGTGAGCAATCACCACGCCGTGTCGGGTTGGAAAACACAGATCAACACGCCGTGTTGGAGGATGTCCACAACGTGTTGCGAGAACAAAATGATAATTCTTTTAAAACCTCCTTATTCAAGTTCACATTAATATCAATTCAATAGAAAACTAAACCTACGCTCTGATACCACTGATGAGTTTTGAGCATACCAATAATCCTATGTGTGCATGCAACCCTAAAAATTGATGTACGCTTTCTCTAACTGAACATACCATGTGAACAATGTGTAAGCCCTAGGATACTAGCATATAATCGAAAATTACATTATAAAGGGTTATAAAACATACCTTGATTGTTATTAAGTAATAACAATCTAATTCCTTGATGTTGTTGAAGCTTTGATAAAATGTGTCACAATTGTCACACCTCTAATGGCTCACACCCAACACGAGAAATTAAAGGAGATTAAGGAGAAGGAGAGAGGAGGACATTTTTTGGCTAGGGTTCTGTAAGAATAAGTGCCAACATCCTCAAGGTAAACCCCTTTATATACTACAGTCAGGAACCCTAGATAAGCCCAAGTCCAATATAATCTTAAACCGGGTAATTATCCACTTTCTTGATTATCCAATAAGGACCATTCTAGAAACCCTAAACCATGTCAAAACCATCCATGCCTATGGAGGGTTCTAGAATGCCTCTTGCTCAACTATTAAACAATTGCAATTTAGTCCCTACACTTTTAATTAATTCATTCAATCCCAAAATTAATTATAATTAATATTTTATTAAATATTATTTAAATATTACTATTTGTAATTAACATATTATTCTCATAATATATTAACAAATTACTTAATACAATTTAATAATCAAATTAATAAATCAACCTCTTTCTCCATAATCATTCTTCCCGGTTGCTAGTCTTGAGGGCAACCCAAAAGGATTGTGCTACAATCAGTTCAAGTACATACCAATTATAGTTATGGGCTTAGACACCTAATCCAACATTATGATTCAATTCAAAATGCCAAACACTGATGAGAACTTGAAAACTCTGTGCCGATGGGTATATCATGTACCGTAATGTATTGCACACACCTACCCACTCTCGACCTTTTTCTTCTAATCGAAGTAGCTAATGATTTAGTGTATAAAACCATACGATGATGAGGCTACGTAAAACTATGTAAATGATCTACTATTGTAACAGTACACTAGTGTGATACACCTATCGTATCCTTTACCTTTATTTGATGTTATTTTTTTTATAACCGACACTCTTGAAAGAGGAATGTTATAAATCTAAGGGGGAGCTAAATGTAAGGGGGAGCAAAAATCAACACATTACTTCAATTGTATTTATTTATTAGTTGATTCTTTATTAGTTTAGTTTTGACACCATCAAATGTGGGAAGATTTTTGAGTCACTCAATTGTATAGATTTTATGATGAAAAATATATGCACTAGTTATAGTTAGTTAATATGAAGATATGTTGATGGAAGCTCATATGTCGAAGACTGAAGAACATGCTCTGATGACTAAGAGACCCTAAAGACTCTATTGGCACCAAAGGAATGAAGACACAATCTATTGAAGATTGATCAGTATCTCTAGACGCTAATGGTTATACCCTGATGACACACTGATTAGGTGATACGCTGAACTCTTATACCTCGATGGTACTATTTGCTGAAGCTGATCAGCATGTCGCCCTGACGTTGATGTTGATGCTCTAATTAGCATATGATGTGTTGGTACTGATATCCGAATACGGTGAAGATCTGATTTGATACATTGCTTATATACTAGATTAATTTATAGGAAAATTAGATACAATCCCTTGATTGAAGGGATTCACTAGATTAGATTGGTATATATTCATGTTTTCGGGTAAAGCCCTAATTAGGTCTTTGTGACGGCTTAATGTCATTTGCTTTGTGAAACTCGTTCTCTTGGTGTGAACATTCTTTCTTGGTGAAAGATATATTTTTGATACTTTTGTGTTCTTCCTTGTTCTTTATTGTTTTTATCCAATCTATGAATATACAAAGGGTTTGGGACCAATATGGTTGGTCTCTAAGTCATGAATTTTATTCTATAATACGCTTTAAAATCTTTCATTTTATCATTTAGTCCTTTTAATATGCAAAATACAAATTTATAATGTTCTAGTATCAAATATCTATAAAAGTGTCCAAAAAAGTATAAAATATATCCCTTAAAATATGTATAATTTATGACATATCAAAATACCCCACACTTGACTTTTGCTAGTCATTGAGCAAAAAACAATTAGTTTAATCAACAATTACTTAAGATAATCCGTAATTTAAATCTTCCATATATACTCAGTTACAATGCACATAATCTGTGTGTAATCCTAAATAACTTTCGAAACAACAAATACTCACACTCTTCATAAATGTTTACTACTTAGTATGATCCATACACACTTTTGCATCCCTTCGAATATACCCTTATTAAAGACTTTTAACCTCAAGGTATTTTTTCAGGTTACTATATATATATATATATATATATATATATATATATATATATATATATATATATATATATATATATATATATATATATATAGAAAGTTGAAAAAAAAATACCTTGAGGTTAAAAGTCTTTAATAAGGGTATCTTCACACACACACACACACACACACACACATATATATATATATATATATATATATATATATATATATATATATATATATATATATATATATATATATATTCTCTTAGATGCTATTCCCAAATGACGTTTCTTATTGAGATACCACTTTCCACATTTCCTTTGTATGTTTCCTAGATATTGCTTTTTCACATATAGTACTAATTTTACTAGCTTTAACACCTGAATTTCTTTGAAAGACACAGGCACAGACACAGACGCACACATACACACATTTACTGAGTTTATAATTATTTTTTTTGATAAAACTGATAATTATATATATTCAAAGTCATTCGTTTCTTTGTACAACATATACTCTCAACAAGAATTTGAATTTGCGATGCAAAAATTAGTCTTTATTATTGGTAAATGACATATTTTCTTGGTGCGAACACAATGTTCTCGACGCAATTGTCATACATTAAGCATTTTTATTTTCTACATGTAGATAAAGAGGCTTATGTTGATCGAGCACTAAACTCCCTTATTCTTGTAGGCGTATATTTCTTTCTTTTGTAGTGTATTGACCCCTCACTTAGCTTTATTGTATATTATTTACTATGGATGAGTGGATAAAAAGCATATGTAGTCGAATCCTAAATTTCAAAGAAAAATTTGACATGCAAAATGATAATTTCGTTGCATTAATGATTAGAAAACAAAATAAAAACATACTCAAACAAGCTTAAAAACAATGCTTAAAACTAAAACTCAATAACAAGATAACTAAATTAACAACATCCCAAGGTTACTTGTTGCTCCTTTTAGTCTTCATCATTTGAAATGTTATAAATATCCATTGGATCATCATTATTGAAGTAATCAGGTGGTTCTCCATCTGATAACTCTTCTTCAAACATATCATCATTCCATTTTTTATCTTTTTCATCTCTATCCTCTTCATCCTTACTTGGATATTCTTTAGGTTCATAATCACTTTCTATCTTGTTTTCGTTGTTTTTGTCCTTATTAGTTTATTCAAACTCACTCGAGGGTTTAGGTAATTGTTTGTCACTATCTACTTTTAGTATCAATATCTTATATATTGCCCAATACACCATCTTATGAAGTCCATCCAAGTGTTCTCTTACAGTGGAAACTATTTTCATGAGGCCCTTAATCATTTGTTCATTGTTGGTTCCTCTAATGTTTGCTTTCTTCAATTCTTCATCCAATTTAGATGTAGTCTTTCTAGTATTCTCCTTTCCTTTCCTTCTTTTGTCTCCTGTTATATTTCTTGATTGATACCCTTTTTTGCATTCCATTTCTCTTCTTCACTTTCTTCTTTCACCTTGTTCAATCTTCTAAATCCTTGAATTTCTTCGAAAGCATTAATGGATTTAAGGAAATCCATATCCATGATTTTTGGTGCATAACCCTTCATACTCAATATCAATTCATTTGATAAGATATCAAATGAGTTGGCAATCCCTATTATAAAGTGGAATCCTCAATAACATTGTTATGGGGTGGTGCCCCTCTATGAACTCCTATATAGTTTACAAGACAATATGGCAAGTTCACATCTTCTTTAAATTTCAATAGCTTGCTTAAGAGGTAAAGGTCACTATGACAAATAAGATATTCATTCTCGTGATAAGCGATGGTATTTACAATTATTTGGTGTACTATTCCATGCACAAGACTTTTGATTCTTTTAAATGGTGCATTTAAATCAAAGCATTCATATCCATTTTTTCCCAAGCACCTTGGTGATCAAAATCTTTTGATTTCTTTCTTGGAAACATTAATATGTATTGGTTGCATTCCTTGATCATAGCTTCCTCTTTTGTGTATAGTTCATACCTCCATGCCAATTCTAATAACCTACATTCTCTAGCCTTTCCTCCTAGACAGAAAGTTATGTCTCCCTTTTCATGATAATTACTAACTTCAAATTTCAAGATTACAATTGCATATAATTCTTGTACCTACTCTTTATAAATCACATCCTTCATGATGAATATGGTGTTCCATGTTATAGAAATTAGGGTCAAGTATTCATCTTCTAACATCATTGACTTTGTAAGATGCACAACTATATCTTGATCAATTCCCATTGAAGCAAGGGTTCCCCAATCAAGTGCTTTAGGAATCTTGATTTCCCTTTCTCTTAAATTTGTCAAACAAGAGTTAAATAGATTGTTTTGTACCCAAGGAATTCTCTTAAACTTCATAAATTTGTTTGTGCCTTGACATTTGTAATAACTTTATCAAGTCATTAGGTAATAATTTGTAAAATAAAAATATTTTCTGATCAGTATGATTTTCTTGACACAATTTACCAATCGCGATGCGAAAACTGGTAAAATGTTCTTTTCAAAAATTTCTTCTAAAACACCAGTCTTTCAATAAAAATATATTCCACTAAAGTTCATTAATAGAAAACAAAAGTTTTAAATTCACAAAATTTTTGTTCTTAGTAAAAGGAATTTAGCATAATAAAATATCATCTTATGAAGAAAGAATGGGTCTTCGAATATAAATTAGTATAAATCAAGAATGTAATCGAACAATAATTAAATTTGAGAATAAAAGTGAGAAATATCATACATTTTTTCGTTTTGAAGAGGAGAAAAGTAATGAGGGCTTTTAAACTTTTAGAGAGCTAAATAATTGTTATGGACTTTTGAGAATTAGACATCCAATATTTATAGATTTCTTTTGCGGCTTAAATCTTAGGGTGATAATATATTGGCACCGCGATAGATGTCGCTCTAGGGTTTAAAGTTCGTTATCAAAAATTGTGGCACGATGTTCTTGTCTTGTCGCGGCGTGGCTTATGGAAAGTTCTAAACTTGTGATTTTTATGATTTTTTTCTATATTTCAACCTTAAAACATAATTTATTAATTCATAAATAAATATGAATGAGATTTAGTCATTAAACAAACAAGAAAAAAAAGAAAACTTCAAACCAAATGTCAGGTTGCTTCCCGCAAGCGCTTCTTTATGGAGTCTTTAGCTGGACTCCTTATGCTCACGTTTTCTTTGGGTTAGTTTCATTATATCTTGGTAGTGTCCCATGAAAATTTTCTTATAGAACTATGCAAATTTGACCATCTTGATTTCCTATGTTTAGAATTGAAGCTTGTTGATTCCTAAAGGCGGGTTCTCTTATAGCACTTTGTCTTTTCATGGCCACTTCTAATTCATCATGTCATTTCTTAGAAGCTAAATTAAACTCTGTAACTATACCTTCTAAGTGAATATTCTTTTCAGGTTGAGAAAGAACTTGTTCTAATGTTTTTCTTAAATAAAACCCAACACTAGTTTGTTTATATCTATTTTCCTTTTCCTTTATGTACTCATCATGAGGTATACATCCTTTCTTGGTTATAAGTTCATACCAATCTATTGCATAACATATATTTGCTTATTCCATACCTAAAGTGTTTGTGGTCCATTACAATTATCAAAACCTAATTGTATAGCATGTACAAATTAAGGTATTTTTCACATTAGTTTGCCCACATCTTCAATTTTAGCATTCAAAGATTCTATCTCATCAAAATTATTTATTTCTTTTTTCTTTCTAACAGAAATATCTCTAATAGATAACCATTGGTATGAGTGTTATGCTAAGTATTCTATTATTTCTTTACCTTCAACCGGTAATTTCTTAGGTATCAGTTCCCTAATATCTATTAATTGCCTAGTTGTAATATCTAAAACATTATAAAAAGTTTATACCTCTTGGTGATCGTTAAGGTTATGTTGAGGACATTTCTGCAACATTCATTTGTATCGCTCTCATGCTTCATAAAATGTTTCTTCGTCTCCTTGTTGGAAATTTTGGATTTCAGCTCTCTTTTCTTTGCAATCTTCGATGGAGGACGTAATCTTACAAGGATTTTTTTCTTTCAGTTCATTCCACATTGAAATTTTTGATGGTGTTGTATTGATCCAGTCTTTAAATGCTCCTATGAGTGTAATAGGAAAACCTCATAGCATTACTTGAACTTGAGAAGCATTTGGTAGATTGAAATAGTCTGCAATTTTGATTACATCTTCTACATGTTGGATGACGTCTTCATGATCCTTTCCAACAAATGGCGTTTCTTTCAATAGATGACGAAATTGCCCCTTTAGTTCAAAATTAAGATTTTGAGAGGTTGTCTTTCTTACTCCAAAGCCTCTGCTTTTACTATTGCACATCATATATTGCTCCAAATTCATTCTCTCTGTCATGTTGTTGTTTCCAGTCTTTGGACTTTCGTGATCTTCAATATTCTCATATATTCTTTTTCTTATTAGCTGTTAAAATAATATTCTCTGGATCGTTGATTGCTTCTCTTAAAATTGATGATGAGCTCCTAGTCATATAGCTCCTCCAAGACACACAATAGTGCAAGTAGTTATCTTGACAAAGAAAAATAATTACGCAAAATATCAATTCGAGAATGAAATCCCGACGAGATTACAAAATCGTTTCTCGAATTGCAACCAAAATACCTAAAATTATGGTACAGTTGTAACATCCGGATTCCCAGGTATTATATTTTGTTCTTTTATTTTTGGGTTTTGTGGGGAGACTCGGCGAGTTGGCGTCTAAACTCGCCGAGTATAGTCGCGGATTCGTATGCGAGTTCACAGTTGGACTCGGCGAGTTCACGAGTGGACTCGGCGAGTCCATGCTGTTTAAGAAAACCCTAATTTCCAGGGTTTGACACCTATTTAAAGGCCCTTAGGGTCGTCATTTGCGGCCACCAACCCCCAGAGAGAAACCCTAAGAGATCTAGAACGTTTTTGAGGAAGGAGAGGCCATTCTTGGTCCTTTTGTGGGTATTTTTGCAAGAAGGAAGTGGTCAAGGAAAGAGGAGGCTGAAGGAGGTGCGATTTTGGTGGTTTTTGAGCTCATAGAGATTGTATTGAGGTATTATTCTCGGACCTTCTTCAGTTTTTGGTGTTGATTCTTAGTGTTAGGGTTTTCTAACCCTTTTAGAGGTTGATTAAGTGGAGCATTTGGTCCCTTCTCGAGTTTGTGTCTTGGATCTGGACCCAAAGAGGTCCAAAGGCCTTAACCCTTGGAGCTTTATGAGTCTTTTTGGGAACCATGAGCTAGGGATGTCATTTTTGGGGCTAAATCACCATTTTGGACCATTTAGATGTTATATGAGTGCCAAGGTCCGAACTTTACGTGATTATCATGCTTGGGGAGGCCAGATATATGATTGTATGGAACAGATCTGACCTTAGGAGTTGTATAGAGTTTGTGCATGGCATGAACTCGCTGAGTCCGAAGAAAAGACTCGGCGAGTAGTTTGAAGGTTTCCCGTTAATCACTCTTTGAGTGGACTTTCCGAGTTGGGGGAATGACTCGGTGAGTCAGGGAGAGTCAGGGGTCTGAGTTCACGTTGGAACTCGCTGAGTTGTTCTTGAGACTCGGCGAGTTGAGTCGGAGTGGTCCCTCGATTCATGCCAGGTGTAACTCGTTGAGTAAGGGGAGGACTCGACGTGCCAAGAGAGAGACTAAGAGAGTCAGTGGACACGTGTAGACTCGCCGAGTCGCCCTAGTACACTCGACGAGTAGGGTCAAAGTTTGACCGTTGACCTTGTCGACTTTTAGGGTTGAGTACAGTTGTATTTATGAGATTATTACTTTATGTGATTAGGCGGAGGCTAGATCACATTTCTTCCGAGTCAGATATTTACCGAGACATCGAGGTGAGTCTTCTCACTATACATTACCTAGAGTGGTATTATGCGATGACCAGAGGGTCTTATGTGTTATGTATGAGATTATGTGCTGTGTGATATTTATATGTTGTATGATTTTATCGACCGGACTGGAGGGTCCAACGAGCTATGACCGGACCAGAGGGTCCAACGAGCTACGGGACTGGAGGGTCCCGCTGAGACACATCGACCGGAGGGTCGTATTTTAGCCTCGAGTGGCGTATGTGTTGTATGCGGTATTTTGGGGGACTCACTAAGCATTTATGCGTACAGTTGTTGTGTTATGTGTTTCAGGTACTAGTGATGAGCGCGGGAAGGCGCCGACATGATTCGTACACACACACGCATTGGAGTTTATGTTGAGATTCTGGGGAGATGTTTTGTGATGATAACATTTGATACAATGTGATGTGTTTTGACATTATTTTGTGAACGAATGAATGTTTTAAAAATGAAAAAAATTGTTTTGAAAATTTACGTTGTTACAAGTTGGTATCAAAGCCTTGGTTTGAGGGATTCAGATGCATCTTCGGGCGTATCTGAACTCAAACTGAGGATTTGAGGAAAATTTTGATAATGAAGTAAAATTTTTGAAAAGAGTAAAAAGTGTTTTGAGACAACAGAGCAGAGCCATGTGTATGATCAGCCAGCGCCCGAATGGTGAATCCCCAAAAGTACCCTTACATTATGTGATATGAGATATGTTATGTTACATTATGCATGCTAGAGTAGGCTAGGTATACATATTAGGACTAGAGTGGCCTGATTTGTGATGCCTTAGCCTAAGAGATTTTTGCTGCTGAGATGCTTTGAGAGCGAGTAGATAGCAATTAGGAGCTCATGTGAATAGAGTACCTGTAATCCAAGATCCAAGGAGGAGGAATTGGAGTGAATGCTAATGCGGTGTGGTCAGTAGTATTGGGCCCGTACTACTGAACACACACCTGGGAGCAGTGGTGTCAGCGACGAGGAGATCCGTCGATTGATTCATGAGGAGGTGGCTGCTGCCATCCGGGCTGAGATTCCTGAGATGTTTGGGGACATCAAGACCACGTTGATTGAGACTTTTGATGAGCGGTACGCAGCGCTTACTGAGGCTGTTGCAGCTGCGGCTACTGCTGCTGTTGCTGCTGCCAGACCTCAGGGAGGTGACTCATTGTTGTTCCGGGAGTTTAGCAACACGAAGCCACCAGAGTTCGACGAGACGCAGGACCCGATTTCCGCTATGAGGTGGATCTCTGACATCGAGGGATGTTTCTATACGTCTTCTTGTCCAGAGCACTTGAGGGTTCGGTTCGCCTTCAACCAGCTCCGCCTGGGAGCGAAGGAATGGTGTAAGTTCGTGACGGCGAACTTCACTTTGGCTGAGACTTCCGAGGTGACCTGGGAGAGGTTCACCGCTATGTTTAGAGAGGAGTATGTTCCCTGGGTGGAGAGGGAACGGTTGATTCAGGAGGTCTTAACCCTCAAGCAGGGTACTGATTTTGTGGCAGTGATCACCAGGAAGTTTCATGAGAGGGCGATGTTTTGCCCTGAGCAGGTGTCTTCTGAGTAGGCTCATATGATCCGTTATCTGAGTGTTCTGAGGAGGGATATTCGGGAGTTCGTGGCGAACTCGAATTACCGTACATTTGCTGAGCTCCAGGCAAATACCCGGAAGAGGGAGATCGAGTTGGAGACTCAGGCCAGGGAGGAGGCCGAGTCACAGAGAGCGGATCGACGACCGTCTCAGTCTCAACCGGCAGCCAAGCGGGCTAGACCCGCTGATTCGATATCTGGGGGCGCGAAGGGCCGCACTTGTGGGAAGTGCGGTAAGAGCCACGAGGGGTCGTGCAGGGCTGGGGTGTGCTACAAGTGTGGGAAGGAGGGGCATATCGTGAGGGATTGCCCCAAGGGATTTTCAGTTTGCTTTTAGTGCAACCAGACCGGCCATCGGAAGGCCGAGTGCCCTCAGCTTCTTCAGGGGACAGCATAGGGATCTGCGCATGCTGCTAGGGCTACCGAGGTTCGGCCGGTGAAGGCCGAGGCCCCGGAGGCTCATGGGAGAGCATTTCAGTTGACCGCGGAGGAGGTCCGCGCGGCGCCCGATGTTGTGGCTGGTATGTATTCTCTTTTCATCTTTTATTTGAGTTGAGTTTTATGCTTATATGATGATATGCGTAGGTACTTTTCTTGTGAGTTCTGTGCCTGCGTTGGTATTATTTGACTCAGGTACGAGTCGGTCGTTTGTTTCCGTAGCATTTGGTCAGCATATTAGTGTCCGTCGAGAGGCGTTGGATCGACCTCTGCGAGTTTCCATAGCTGATGAGCGAGCAGTGTATGCTTCGGATGTGATTCGAGGATGTGTTCTTGAGATCTTCGGTGTGGAGTTCCCGATAGATCTGGTTCTGATCGTGATGGGGGACGTGTGTGTTATAGTGGGTATGGATTGGCTGAGCCAATATGGAGCTGTGATAGACTGCGAGCTTCAATTGGTGATGATTTGAGACCCTAGTGGGGGAATTCTTACGGTGTACGACGAGGGTACAAGTACGGGGTCAACATTTTGTTCGGCCGCCAGAGCGAGACAGAGTCTACAGCAGGGCTGTAGAGGATTTGTGGTGTATGTGATGGATGCGAGGGTTGATTCAGAGAGACCGAAGTCAGTTGATGAGGTCCCGATAGTGCATGAGTTTCCGGATGTGTTTCCAGAGGAGTTGCCGGGTGTGCCTCCGGAGAGGCAGGTAGAGTTCGGTATTGAATTGGTTCCGGGAGCTGCGCCTATCACCAAGGCGCCTTATCGTCTCGCGCCTCTGGAAATGCAGGAGTTATCCTCGCAGCTTCAGGAGCTACTGGGGAAGGGGTTTATCAGGGCGAGCAGTTCGCCATAGGGGGCGCCTATTCTTTTTGTCAAGAAGAAGGATGGTTCGCTCCGGATGTGTATTGATTATCGTGAGTTGAATAAGCTAACGGTCAAGAACCGTTACCCATTGCCGAGGATCGATGATTTGTTCGATCAGTTGCAGGGAGCATCTTGATTCTCCAAGATCGATTTGAGGTCTGGTTATCATCAGGTGAGGGTGCGAGAGGAGGACGTCCAAAAGACAGCATTTCGAACTCGTTATGGGCATTACGAGTTTGTGGTGATGCCTTTCGGACTTACCAACGCACCAGCAGTGTTCATGGATCTCATGAACAGGGTGTGCAGACCGATGTTTGATTGCTCAGTGATCGTGTTCATCGACGACATATTGGTGTATTCGAGATCCAGAGAGCAGCATGAGGAGCATTTGTGGGAGATCCTTGGAGTTCTGAGATCGGAGAGGCTTTATGCCAAGTTCTCCAAGTGTGAGTTCTGGCTACGAGAGGTTCAGTTTCTGGGGCACCTCGTCAACCAGAATGGGATATTGGTCGATCCGGCCAAGATTGAGGCGGTCATGAGGTGGGAGGTGCCGAGATTACCTACCGAGATCAGGAGTTTTTTTGGGTTTGGCCGGCTATTATCGGAGATTTATTAAGGATTTTCCCAAGATCGTTGTGCTACTCTCCAAGTTGACCCGGAAGGGTGTTGCGTTTTCTTGGGGTCTGGAGCAGCAGACCTCGTTCGAGACACTTCGCCATAAATTATGCGAAGCCCCTGTGTTAGCCCTTCCGGAAGGGATGGAAGATTTTGTGGTATATTGTGATGCATCGATATACGGATTGGGAGCGGTGCTTATGCAGAGGGGGCATGTGATAGCATATGCATCAAGGCAGCTTAAGCCTCATGTGTTGAAATATCCCACTCATGATTTGGAGTTGGGAGTGGTAGTGTTCGCCCTCAAGATCTGGCGACATTATTTGTATGGAGTTCGGTGTACGATATAGACGGACCACAAAAGCTTGAAGTATTTGATGGATCAGCCCAACCTGAATATGCGCCAGAGGAGGTGGTTGGACGTGGTCAAGGATTATGATTGTGAGATCCTGTACCACCCGGGCAAGGCTAATGTTGTAGCCGATGCTTTGAGCCGTAGGGCGGAGGGCGCCCCAATTCGAGATGTCTGTTTGAGATTGACAGTGATGACCCTGATGTTGGATGCTATTCGTGGGGCCCACGTTGAGGCTGTGAAGCCCGAAAGCCAGAAGAGAGAGCAAGTTGTCGGGTTGGTATCAGAATTAGTTACCGATAGCCGGGGGCTTATGACATTTCAGGGTCGGATATGGGTACCGTCCGTGGGCGGAACGTGTACCATTTTGATGGAAGAGGCTCATCGATCGAATATTCTCGATCCATCCCGGGGCCACTAAGATGTATTTGGACCTGAAAAAGGATTATTGGTGGCCCTGTATGAAGAGGGATGTCGCATGGAACAAATTACCATGGATTTCATCACCAAATTGCCGAGGACCGCGAGGGGTGTCGATGCAATTTGGGTGATTGTGGACAGGTTGACGAAGAGTGCTCACTTCCTGGCCATCAGTGAGAGCTCTACCGTGGAGAGGTTGGCAGAATTGTACGTGAGAGAGGTGGTATTGCGACATGGAGTGCCGATCTCGATTGTTTCAAATCGAGATGTACGTTTCACTTCCAGGTTCTAGAAGAAGTTTCATGAGGAATTGGGTACAAAACTGCATTTTAGTACCGCATACCACCCACAGACTGACGGGCAGAGTGAGCGGACAATTCAGACGCTCGAGGACATGCTCCGAGCATGTGTGTTGGATTTCGGCGGGAGTTAGGACACGTATTTGCCCTTGGCGGAGTTTTCTTATAACAACATCCATCATTCAAGCATTGGCATGCTGCCCTTTGAACTGTTGTATGGGAGGAGGTATCGAACCCCTATTTGCTGGGGAGAAGTAGGGCAGCGTGTGATGGGCAGCACCAAGATTGTGCTTCAGAGGACAAAACAAATCCAGCAGGTTAGACAGAGGTTGTTGACCGCTCAGAGTCGTCAGAAGAGTTATGAGGACAGACATCCGTCCGCGCTCGATTTTCAGGTCGGCGACTTCGTGCTCTTGAAGGTCTCTCCTTGGAAAGGAGTGATCCGATTCAGGAAGTGGGGCAAGTTGGGGCCCCGATATATTGGTCCTTTCAGGGTGATTGTAAGGGTAGGCAGGGTAGCCTATCCTTTGGAGTTTCCAGCAGAGTTAGGTCAGATTCATGACACTTTCCACGTGTCGCAGTTGCGAAAGTGTATAGCCGACGAGTCGGCAGTGGTGCCATTAGAAGATATTCAGGTGGATGCGAGCCTGAATTATGTTGAGAGACCGGTGGCGATCAGGGATCGGAAGATCAAGGTTTTGAGGAACAAGGAAGTGCCTCTAGTGCAGGTCTAGTGGCAGCATCGAAAAGGGTCAGAGTTGACTTGGGAACCGGAGCGTGAGATGCGGGAGCAACATCCGGAGTTGTTTGCAGAGTGAGACTTCAAGGGCGAAGTCTGATTCTAGTGGGGGAGAATTGTAACATCCGGATTCCCAGGTATTATATTTTGTTCTTTTATTTTTGGGTTTTGTGGGGAGACTCGGCGAGTTGGCGTCTAAACTCGCCGAGTATGATCGCGGATTCGTATGCGAGTTCACAGCTGGACTCGACGAGTTCATGAGTGGACTCGGCGAGTCCACGCTGTTTAATGAAACCCTAATTTCCAGGGTTTGAGACCTATTTAAAAGCCCTTAGGGTTGTCATTTTTGGCCACCAACCCCCAGAGAGAAACCCTAAGAGATCTAGAACGTTTGTGAGGAAGGAGAGGTCATTCTTGGTCCTTTTGTGGGTATTTTTGCAAGAAGGAAGTGACCAAGGAAAGAGGAGGCTAAAGGAGGTGCGATTTTGGTGGTTTTTGAGCTCATAGAGATTGTATTGAGGTATTATTCTCCGACCTTCTTGAGTTTTTGGTGTTGATTCTTAGTGTTAGAGTTTTCTAACCCTTTTAGAGGTTGATTAAGTGGAGCATTTGGTCCCTTCTCGAGTTTGTGTCCTGGATCTGGACCCAAAGAGGTCCAGAGGCCTTAACCCTTGGAGCTTTATGAGTCTTTTTGGGAGCCATGAGCTAGGGATGTCATTTTTGGGGCTAAATCACCATTTTGGACCATTTAGATGTTATATGAGTGCCAAGGTCCGAACTTTACGTGATTATCATGCTTGGGGATGCCAGATCTATGATTATATGGAACAGATCTGACCTCAGGAGTTGTATAGAGTTTGTGCATGGCATGAACTCGCCGAGTCCGAAGAACAGACTCGGCGAGTAATATGAAGGTTGCCCGTTAATCACTCTGTGAGTGGACTTGCCGGGTTGGGGGAATGAATCGATGAGTTAGGGAGAGCTAGGGGTCTGAGTTCATGTTGGAACTTGCCGAGTTGTTCTTGAGACTCGGCGAGTTGAGTCGGGGTGGTACCACGATTCATGTCAGGTGTAACTCGTTGAGTAAGGGGAGGACTCGACGTGCCAAGAGAGAGACTAAGAGAGTCAGTGGACACGTGTAGACTCGCCGAGTCGCCCTAGTGCACTCGACGAGTCGGGTCAAAGTTTGACCGTTGACCTTGTTGACTTTTAGGGTTGAGTACAGTTGTATTTATGAGAGTATTACTTTATGTGATTAGGTGGAGGCTAGATCACATATCTTACGAGTCAGATATTTACCGAGACATCGAGGTGAGTCTTCTCACTATGCGTTACCTATTATGCGATGACCAGAGGGTCTTATGTGTTATGTATGAGATTATGTGCTATGTGATATTTGTATGTTGTATGATTTTATCGACCGGACCGGAGGGTCCAACGAGCTATGACCGGGCCAGAGGGTCCAACGAGCTATGGGACTAGAGGGTCCCGTTGAGACACATCGACCGGAGGGTCGTATTTTAGCCTCGAGTGGCGTATGTGTTGTATGCGGTATTTTGGGGGACTCACTAAGCATTTATGCTTACAATTGTTGTGTTATGTGTTTCAGGTACTAGTGATGAGCGCGGGAAGGTGCCGACATGATTCGTACACAGACACACATTGGAGTTTATGTTAAGATTCTGGGGAGATGTTTTGTGATGATAACATTTGATACAATGTGTTTTGACATTATTTTGTGAACGAATGAATGTTTTAAAAATGAAAAAAATCGTTTTGAAAATTTACGTTGTTACAACAGTTTCCTAATTACGGTGAAAAAAAATTTTAAAACGAAAATTTAAACTTTTTAAATAGAGACACTTCCTAAATTTAATCATTACTTAGTTGAAATCAATTCCCCGACAACGGTGCCAAAATCCTTGATGTGCGTTGAATAGCTTAATAAAATAAACCTAATTTAAACTAAAAATCTACTTTTAGATTTATAAATCCTAATAATTTAAATTGACTACTAGTACGAGATAGTGTACCTAATCAGGAATAATACTAGTTAAAGTAAGTAAGGGTGTCGAACTCAAGGTGAATCGATGTGTACCAAATAAATAGATAAAGCTAAGTAATTTTAAAATAAGTAAAATACTATTAATTAAATGATACCTTTGATTAGATTTCTGAATCACTATAGAAATATGGTTAATTCATATGAAATGCAATGGAAATGTGATAGATATTCACTTATTTCTTAATTGATTAACTCAATGCAAATATCATTAATCATATGACTCTAATTTATCTACCAACAATGATAGCTTTCCTAGACTTAGTCTATTCATTCATTGCTTTCCTAGACTTAGTCTATTCATTCATATTATGAAATGACTTAACAGGTATGATCAGTTCTAGGGCTAGTGGCAACTTCTCAAATTGTCTAGGTTATTGGATCAATCACAAATATTAATCTTAATTTTATTATATTTAACCTAGAGAGATAGCTTTCCACTAATTACCATTACATACACTCTTGACTTAGCTTTCTAGCTTAGACATTTAATAAACAATGTGATTTAAGATATATAATCTGAACCTAAATCATAAATTATGAACTTAGTTACATAAACATAACAAAATGATTATGAATACTTATGGATCTTTAACTACGAATTAACACAATAAATTAAACACCTTTCATAATCTTTTTAATGAATTAAACCATAATCATAGATCATCTACATCTAATCAAAATTATATGGACTTAGCCCGTAATGAAAACTAAAGATCTAATAAGAACTAATGACTTAAACATAATGCAAACCGAAATGCTAATCGAAATAACTTTTCCTTCTTACTTTTGGATTCAATCAACTACAAACTCTAGGTTTTCTGCTCCTCTCTTCTAAAAGACGAAATTAGGGTTCAATTTATAGCAATCTGCTTCTGACTTATTTCGTGGTGCTATTTAGTTGTCGTGGCATGATTATGAATATTCAAATGTCTTCAAAATCTTCTATTTTTATGGAAATGTCTTCAATTAAATATTGCTTAATCCTTTTAATCTGAAAAATACAAATTTATAACATTTCAGTATCAAATATCTATAAAAGTGTGCATAAAAGTATAAAATACACCCCTTAAAATATATATATTTTAGGACACATCAATTTCAGTGAGGACATGGAGTTTACAGTTGTAAGTAGAAGAGGCTTGCATACGAGGAGAGAGATTTTTGCTAAAAAATGTAAGTGATTTATCGGCTTGAGAGTGGATCGTACCAACGTCGGTACCAAACAAATCAGTGACACATCAAATGGTTTGTCAAGTTCCACGTAACATCCATAAAATTCAAGCCTTTTTAAAACTTTTTAAAACATTTAAAACCATTAATTTATTACAATTTGTTTTCAAAATAGGTTAAACATCAGATTATCCCCAGAATCAAATCATGAAAATATAAGGAGGTGCACGATCACGTCTTCGCCTTGCCGCGATCATCAGAAATACTTGAAACAAAATCAACAATTGTAAGCCCGAAGCTTAGTGAGTTCCCCAAAATACCAACACCATACAAACCATATCAATAACCTATAAAAAAACAACATGCATAATGAACTTGCAGTCTGACTGGACCGCCTTGCAGGCCTTCAGCCTATCTGGACCGCTCTCCGAGCCTTCAACATGTCTGGACCGCCTCGCAGGGCCTACAGCCTATCCGAACCACTAACCGGGCCTTCGGCCTGACTGGTGCGCCTCGCAGGGCCTTCAGTCTATCCGAACCGCCCTGGGTATTTTGGCCTTCAGCATAAAGCAGGACCGCCTCAACCCAATCCCCGATCAAACAATCCTGTGCACATAAATATCATACGCTAGCATATAACAGTCAAACCGATCTAACATATCACTAATCATAACAACATCCTATAAACAGGATACAGACCTAACCGATCACTAATATATTATCATCCTATATACCACGATACCGACCTAAGCAGGTCACTAAGCATATCACCATCCTAACTACCAGGATGTAAATCAAAAATCATATCATGCAATAACCCGAATACAAATCCGAAAAGGGCCGATATTGGGGCCTTAGACCCTGTTGATATTGTGAGAAGAACTTACTGATGGGTTTTAGCCATAAGATCCTTCCTATGTGCGCATGCAAAACCCTAATGCTTGGATCTAGGCTTTCTAATAAACTTGCATTGAATCCAAGTCTTCTAATGACTAAATAGGTTAAATAACAACATTGAAACAGATCTAGAATCATACCTTTGAGTTCCTTGTTGATCTTAAGGTCTTGGAGCTTCTAGAGTCACAAGTGTCACTCCTCTAATGGCTTACAAACACCAATAGCAACAAGAATGATTTAGGAGAGAGGAGAGGGGAGGAATTCGACCAGAGGTTCCTTACTTTAGGAGGTGTGTCGAATTCCATCAGCCATAGGGTCTATTTATACTTGTAGACTCCTTAAGGGTTACAACCTAAACCCTAATTGGATAATCTTCTCTTAAGGCTATCCAAATCCATTCCTAAGATAATCATATGGACGATTTTAGCTATCCTAAACCTCTTAGAATTCGTCCATACCATATCCAAATGAATTTACAGTCTAAAGCTTAACTATCAAACAATTGACAGTTTATACCCCTTTATTTAATTAATCTCTTTAAGTCACCAAATTAATTCTAATTAATTCTATGACTTGTATTAATCAAATAACAATATATTATTCATTATATTATTCACATAATATATTAATAATATTTACTCTCTCGTAATAAATCATCCTATCAAGTTGCTATGGTGAAGGCAACCCAAAAGGACCATGCACAACCGGATCAAATACTTGCCTAATATAGTTGCAGCCTTAGACACTATTCCAACAGTCTCCCACTTGGATAAGTCTAGTAACTATACAAGTACAATTCGGTTTGCAATCATAGCTCTCAAAGACGCTGTCAACTCTGATCTAATCAATCTTGTCCTTTAGATAAGGGAACGTACAGTCCTCTGTTAGATATCATGCTGACAATCCTATGGAATGGTTAGTCATGCATTTAGGTTTCTCGATCTCTGATTTATTTGACATAGAACTTAATCGAACGCATCAATTCAGTTCTGACCGGGCCCGGCACATAAGTCAAATCAAATCATCGAGCGGCCGAGATATCGCTTTTACCTTCTTAGATAGAAGTTACAGATAAACTTCGACTTATATGCATTTACTTATTCATTAACCAACTATACACAACAATACGTTTTATAACACCAAGTTACTGATGCGTTTTTCGTATTATCAATGTACAATCAATTAACAAATAACAAACCATATATCTAGGTTTTAAGACTATATGATATTATCGTCTTGCGATCACTTTTTATATCGTATTCCATAAGGTGATTCCAGCAAGCACGGGTTTATTCCAATGCTCAAAACTAGTTCATAAGCACTCATGAACGTTGCAGCAATCCTTTGCTATGTCTAACACCATTTAGACACTCTACACACCAATTCATGACAATCTTCTTTCATATCTACTCCCAACATATGAACGATTGTGGACCATTTGAATAATTCGATTATTCCTAATAAACTCAATTATTCTGGAAGTCAAAACATGCAAAGTGAAACAATAGCTAAACAATTAACATAAGATAGTATCATTACTCATAAATAAAACTCCTTTATTTAATCATCAAATGTCAATTACATTTATCTATTACACGTTTCTAATACTATCTAATCTATGTTAATATCATCCTTCAGCCCAATACTCCTAGCATGCTGCAAGTGCTTAACCCTACTCAGCCCCTTCGTAAGCGGATCTGCTGGGTTATCTTCTGATGATATCCTCTTCACTACGAGTTGTCCTTCTTCTACACGATGTCTGATGAAGTGATATTTTCTGTCGATATGTCTTGATCTACCATGATCCCTCGGTTCCTTGGTTAAGGCAACCGCACCTTCGTTATCACAGAAAATCTCCATGGGCTCCTTTATGGCAGGTACGACTCCAAGATCACCGATGAAGTTCTTTAGCCATATTGCCTCCTTCGACGCTTCGCTCGCTGCAATGTACTCTGATTCGCACGTTGAATCAGCTACGATTTCCTGCTTGGAACTCTTCCATGTCACTGCTCCTCCATTTAGGGTAAAGACCCAGCCCGACTACGAACGGTAGTTGTCCCTGTCGGTCTGAAAACTGGCGTCACTATACCCTCGAACCTTCAAGTCATTACTCCCTCCGAGGACTAAGAACCATTCCTTTGTCTTCCGAAGGTACTTAAGGATATTCTTCACCGCAATCCAATGTGCTTTGCCAGGATTCCCTTGATATCTGCTAACCATGCTCAAAGCGAAGGCTACATCAGGGCGAGTACAAGTCATAGCGTACATGATTGAGCCAACTGCGGAAGCGTATGGTACTCGGCTCATTTCTGCTATTTCAGCTTCGGTACTCGGACTTTGAGTCTTACTCAATTTGGCATTACTTTGTATCGGTAGTTCTCCCTTCTTTGAGTTTTCCATACTAAAGCGTTTTAGTACTTTCTCTAAGTAAGTATTCTGACTAAGTCCAATTAGTCTCTTACTTCTTTCTCTTACTATCCTTATTCCCAAAATGTAAGAAGCTTCTCCGAGGTCCTTCATAGCGAAGCACTTCCCGAGCCAGGACTTAACTTCCTGCAGAGTCGGGATGTCGTTTCCTATGAGCAATATGTCATCGACATATAGGACGAGAAAGCTTACTATACTCCCACTGGCTTTGACATATACACAAGATTCGTCTTCGCTTCGTACAAATCCAAACTCTTTGACTTTCTCATCGAAGCAAAGATTCCATCTGCGAGACGCTTGCTTAAGTCCATAAATGGACTTCTCAAGCTTACACACTCCATCCGGATGCTTCATATCCACAAACCCCTCTGGCTGAGCCATGTAAACATCCTCAGCCAACTTTCCATTAAGAAAGGCGGTCTTGACATCCATTTGCCAAAATCTCATAATCATGAAATGCGGCAATAGCTAGCATCACTCTAATAGATTTAATCTTCGCAACTGGTGAGAAGGTCTCATCGTAGTCGACTCCGGGAGTTAGAGTAAAGCCCTTCGCAACCAATCGCGCTTTATGTGTGTGCACGTTTCCATCCACGTCGGTCTTCTTCTTGAAGATCCATTTGCACCCAACGGTCTTACGTCCGGGCACATAATCAACCAAATTCCAAACTTGGTTATCATACATGGATTGGATCTCGCTATCCATTGCCTCTTTCCATTTTGCAGACTCCGGGCCTGCCATGGCTTCCTTATAGCTATTAGGTTCATCAAGGTTTACTAGTGTACCATCACTAATATACGTGTCCCCTTCGGTAGTAATATGAAAACCATAAAACTGGGGTAGAACTCTAACTCTATCGGAACGTCTAAGAGGTAAGGATTCGTCAATCGGTTCAACCGGAGTTTCCTCCTCGGGTTGAGTGCCAGCGGTAGAGGTTCCTTCATCTATTGACTCTTGAATCTCTTCAAGCTCGATTTGCCTCCCACTGTCTCCTTGGCTTATGAGTTCTCGCTCTCGGAAAACTCCTCTTCTCGCAACGAAGACAACATTGTCCTTCGGTCTATAGAAGAGATATCCAAAGGATGTCTGCGGGTAGCCGATGAAAATACATCGCTCACTTCGAGGTTCAAGCTTGTCGTGAGTATCTCGTCTTACGAAAGCCTCGCAACCCCAAACCTTGATATGTGCCAACGAGGGAGCTTTCCTTGTCCACATCTCGTGAGGTGTTTTGGCAACCTTCTTAGTAGGGACTCGGTTAAGGATATGGGCGGCAGTCTCTAAGGCATACCCCCAAAAAGAGATTGGTAGCGAAGCACGACTCATCATAGAGCGAACCATATCCAATAAGGTTCGATTACGCCTTTCTGCCACACCATTCAACTGCGGTGTTCTAGGAGGCGTCAATTGTGAAACTATTCCACACTCCTTGAGATAATCGTGGAATTCAAGACTTAGGTACTCTCCTCCTCAATCGGATCGAAGCATCTTGATTTTCCTGCCCAATTGATTCTCCACTTCATTCTTGAACTCTTTGAACCTTTCAAAGGTGTCTGACTTTTGCTTGATTAAGTAGATATACCCATATCTACTATAGTCATCGGTAAAAGTCACATAGAAGCGGTTCCCATCCTTCGTGGTTGATCTAAACGGTCCACACACATCGGTATGTATTAGGTCCAATAGACCCTCGCCCCTTTCACATGTACTCGTGAAGGGCGACTTAGTCATCTTTCCAAGCAAACAAGACTCGCATGTGTCATCTTCCCTAAGGTCGAATGACTCCAACACTCCATCCTTTTGGAGTTGGGCTATGCGTTTCTTGTTGACATGTCCAAGACGACAATGCCACAAGGATGCTTTATCCATACTAGTGGAAGAACCAATATTCAAAACATCATTTCCTAAGTTATCGACAATCATAACGGTTTCATATATTCCATTACATGGTATAGCTTCAAAGTAAAAGACACCATTTAGATAAGCCAAAATAGAACCATTCTCATTATTAAAAGAAAATCTAAATCCTTGTCTATACAAACCATGAAATGAAATGATGTTTCTTGCCATTTCTAGCGAATAGCAACAATTGTTCAAATCTAAAACTAAACTATTTCTAAGCACTAAAGAATATACTCCAATCTTGGTCACAGGCGACGATCTTCTGTTCCCCATGATTAGATTGATCCTTCCTTGCTCCACATCCCTACTTCTTCTTAGTCCCTGCACATTAGAATAAATGTGATAACCACAACCGGTATCAAGAACCCAAGAAATAGCATGATTAGAATCGTTAGATTTGATTGTGTATATACCTGCGAAAGATGGCTTGATCTTTCCTTCTTTGATTGCTTGCAGGTAATCCGGGCAGCTTCTCTTCCAATGTCCTATCTTGTGGCAGTGGTGGCACTCTGCCTCCTTCGGGTTAGAGCAGGGCTTAGCGGGATCAACTTTGGTCCCACTAGAAGAGGCACCATCTCGGGCTTTCACCTTGCGATAGTTCTTCGATTAAGCTTTCCTCTTCTTTCCCTTCCCTTGTCCAATAGCCAAGACAGGAGCAGCGGGCGGATTGGGAGTGGGTGCAACAGACTTGTCTTTGAAGTTGCTCTCAGCAACCCTCAAGAGACCTTGGAGCTTGCTTAGGGTGACCTCTTCTTTGTTCATGTGGTAGGTCATCCTAAATTGGTTGTACATCAGAGGCAAAGAGTGAAGCACCATGTCGATCGCCAAGTCTTCACCGAAGTCAACATTTAACTTGCGGAGGCGGTCAACATACCTTTGCATCTTTTGCAAGTGCACGGTAAGAGATTCTCCATGAACCATCTTCGCGGAAATCATGTTAGTGAAAATCTCGTACCTCTCTTGTCTCGCGTTTTGGTGGTACCTCTCCAATAAGTCTTGATGCATCTCGTATGGGTACATGTCCTCGTAGGACTTTTGGAATTTAGAGTTCATGGTGGCGATCATGATACAATGTACCTTCGTTGCATCTCGCTCATGAGTTTCAAAGGCGGTGATTTCGGCGGGAGTAGCAATTTCGGGGTTGATTTTCTCGAGCTTCTCATCGAGGACATACTCCTTATCCTCATAGCGAGCAATGGTGCGAATGTATCTTATCCATTTGCTAAAGTTCGTTCCATCGAAGGTGACCTTTTGGCAAAGGCTCATCAACGTGAAAGAACTAGCAGCAGCGTTGTTTGCGTTCGACATCTACAATTAGAAAAGGACAAGGATAGATTAGAATAAGAATCCCTAATTATCACCCAATAAGAAAATTAGGGCTAGGATCCAACAATAACATTTACATACTAGAAAAGGGATGCCGTAATCTAACATGCAAATAAATTGAAGGTAAGTGAATGACGATTCACTAATTCTCCATCACAAAAAAAACCTAAACTATTAGTCCTAAGTGTTTTTGAGAATTCCTAGGTTCGGATGAGATTCATTGAAACTATTCAATGGCATGTTTAAATCTCGATATGCCCCTCTCGTTTGTGACTGGGATGCCGAGGATCACAAAGCGGGTGTGAATTACCATGCAAATTCACATGGTGCCTTCATTGTAACAATCACCTATTCGATGTGCCGGTAAACCACACACGCTCCATCGAACTATGATAAACAATGAATCACCCTTTGCCACCTTCGCTTAGAACCAATTAGTGTGCCGGTAAACCACACACACTCCACTAACATCTCAGCAAGGTGCAAAGTGTAATTTCATGGGATTGCATCAATTCACTTTTCCTAAAGTAACTAGGATTGGGAAATTTTAAAAATATGTGTAGTTACTTTATATTTCTTATTATACTTTTAATGAGAGAATGAGGTTGCCTTATCCTACCCGTTCGGCTAACGACCCTCCACCAATCAAGCAAGTGGTGGGTGTGAGTGTACACCCATTAAGCGCCATTTTATAGGCCGCAACCTTATACCCACCTTATAGATCGGCTTCGTGAATGAGGCCTACTAACGGTAAGACTAGCATTTAGTTATACATATATATATATATATATATATATATATATATATATATATATATATATATATATATATATTATTCTAGTAATATCATATTTGTATAGTGTTGTATTTTAAAACTTTTAAAATCTAGGGTTTGAAATTTAAGTTGTCTAAATTAAAGCTTTTAATCTCAAAAGTAAATTTCAAAACATGAGGGTAGGTTTTAAACATTTAAAACATGGAGGATCAAATAACAAATAATTCCAATTAACAATTAATATCCTAATTATCTATATTTGATTTATTCAAGATTTCTTTGAAAGATAATTACCAAAATAGTTAAATAATTAATTAATTATCATACAAGGAAATTAAATATTTAATTAGTTGATAAATATCCTTTTCTAGATCAAGATAATAGTCATATATATCATAAAATCGGATTTAGGTTGATCTATTATGATTAAGGTAAGTTTCCATAAGATAAACACAAAGAAATCCCGAATCTGGTCATTCCTGACGCCTGGACTCGCCGAGTGCACAAGGGGACTCGCCGAGTCAGGCCTACTCGCCGAGTCCACCTTGGGACTCGCCGAGTCAGTGACTCAGAAACCAAAAATCGAATTTTGCAGGTTTGTTTCAGTTAATCAAGCAACAATTTAAAGAAAACCAAGCTAGGCTCTGATACCACTGATGGGTTTTAGTCATAAGATCCTTCCTATGTGCGCATGCAAAACCCTAATGCTTGGATCTAGGCTTTCTAATAAACTTGCATTGAATCCAAGTCTTCTAATGACTAAATAGGTTAAATAACAACATTGAAACAGATCTAGAATCATACCTTTGAGTTCCTTGTTGATCTTGAGGTCTTGGAGCTTCTAGAGTCACAAGTGTCACTCCTCTAATGGCTTACAAACACCAATAGCAACAAGAATGATTTAGGAGAGAGGAGAGGGGAGGAATTCGACCAGAGGTTCCTTACTTTAGGAGGTGTGTCGAATTCCATCAGCCATAGGGTCTATTTATACTTGTAGACTCCTTAAGGGTTACAACCTAAACCCTAATTGGATAATCTTCTCTTAAGGCTATCCAAATCCATTCCTAAGATAATCATATGGACGATTTTAGCTATCCTAAACCTCTTAGAATTCGTCCATACCATATCCAAATGAATTTACAGTCTAAAGCTTAACTATCAAACAATTGACAGTTTATACCCCTTTATTTAATTAATCTCTTTAAGTCACCAAATTAATTCTAATTAATTCTATGACTTGTATTAATCAAATAACAATATATTATTCATTATATTATTCACATAATATATTAATAATATTTACTCTCTCGTAATAAATCATCCTATCAAGTTGCTATGGTGAAGGCAACCCAAAAGGACCATGCACAACCGGATCAAATACTTGCCTAATATAGTTGCAGCCTTAGACACTATTCCAACACTTACCTCGAACGGCAGATAAATCCCATAATTGTTGCAGCTGCTACGAACTAGCTTCCACGAACTGGACCAATCAACCAAACCATTCTTTAATAATTACCCTTGGCCAAACCACCAAACACTAATCCCATAAATGGTCCAAGTAACCATGCCCAAAATTGGCCCAAGCTCATTGGGCCCAAACAAGGCCCAACTCCATTGGACCCACTAAGGCCCAATTCACTATCCAAGACCCATTAGGGCAAGCCTAGCAAGGCAAGCCCAACCATAAGTCCATTACTCTAAAATCCTTAGTCCATTATGAGACCAAACCAAAGGATAATTCCAAAACCAAACTAGCCAACATTCATAGAGTCAAAAACATGCACAGGACGTTCTCACGTCATGAGCACCTTATGATCACATCGTGAGGTCAAGACCCATTAGGGCAAGCCTAGCAAGGCAAGCCCAACCAGAAGTCCATTACTCTAAAATCCTTAGTCCATTATGAGACCAAACCAATGGATAAGTCCAAGACCAAACTAGCCAACATTCAAAGAGTCCAAAACTTGCACAGGACGTTCTCACGTCGTGAGCACCTTATGATCACGTCGTGAGGTCACGACTTTGGCCCAAAATCTTCCTCGAATACGTTCTCACGTCGTGAGACTTCATTCCTCATGTCGTGACTTCACATCTGACTAAAAATGAGCATTAAGCTCTTAATCCATTAAGACTTAACATGGGACAATCTAGGGGGTCTTCCTTGACCTCAATAACCATAAAAATCGAATCTTTTTAGTCACATATGTCCAATACATGACTTAAATACTAGTTAGGTCAAAAGATGTGTATAAACATCAAGATTCAAACTTGGAGCCCATAACTTGCACCAAAATCTAGATCTAAGGGTTCTAGTATAGCAAATGACTTAATGGTCCATAAAGTTGCTAACTTTATATACCTCATGCATGATACTTTAAGATCCTATGCAAAGAAGGTAACCATAACCTATATCTAGCAAGATTAGAAGAGAAATGTGGGATCTTTGAGACTTACACAGGCTTATGAACTCAGAAGTGCCACTTGAAGGAGCTTGTCTCGTCTAAAGGAACCTCTACAAGAGCTTCTTCTTCTTCAAGGAAATCAACCACTATAGCACACCAATACCACCAACAATGGCTCAAGGGCTCAAGAAGGCCGAATCTAGGGTTTTTCAGTGACTTGGGTGTGAAAGAGGCTGAGGGGAAACAAACCTAATCATCTCATACCTTTAAATACCCAAAAATTAGGGTTTTGTTGCATCAGACGCTCCTCATGTTGTGAGCACTTCATGCTCACGTCGTGAGCCTTAAATGAGCTTGGTCAACAAGTCAACGATCACTCGCCCCGAACCACTCCAACTTCAAACGACCATAACTTCTTTGTTTCAACTCTGTTTTTTACGTTCTTTATATCCACGGAAAGGTGGCAAGAAGCTCTACACATATATACACTTATCCTCACCTCAAAACCTTCTGAACAAAATCCAAAATTCATAAAGAGCTCGAAATGCCACTTTATTGATTTACCCCTTAGCTCCAAGACACAACCCAAACTCCAGGATCACCTCAATTCTATTATCTGTACCTAAATGGGTCTAGATCTCTACTTTCCAAAGTCCCTAAGCCTTATGATAACCTATCTCCAGGCCACAGTCCCAAATTAGGAATGCGATTCGGAACAGGGCGTTACATTCTTGTTGGGATAGGGTTGTATCACACCCCCGAACCGAAACGACGGAAACGTCCGGGGGTGGATGACGTTATTGTACAGTATCATAACAATTGTATATAAATGAAACATAGCAACACAAACATTAATACATTTAGACTTAGAGTATTACATTGCTTACAACACAATTGTTTGAAAGTTAAACACGAATAAAGAAAGTAGAAATAACATAGTACAATGATGCCAGACCTCAATCGTGGTGAATACCTGTCTACTAGATCCCATAGAATACAAGTCGTTTTGAAAAGTGTCAACTAAAAAATTGGTGAGTTCATAAGATCCCCTAAAATAACAGCATATTAGGCACAAGCATTTAGCACATAAAAGCATTTTAGGCACAATCCCTAAAATAATCTAGTGCTCACACCTCACAATCATTGCTTAGCATTCTAAGTTTAAGTCTAGAAATAAATCCATATTCCTAGTTCGCTTAAACTAATGCTCTGATACCAACTGTGACATCCCCATTTTCACGGCCAGAAAAGACCGATTTTGTTTATGCTTTATAAAAATCAGAGTATTTCTTTTCATAAAAATGTTGCGGAATTTGTTCCCAGAAAAACATGATAAATACGTTATCAAAACATTTTCGAAGAAACATATTTTATTCATTTTAAAACGTTTGGGATGTCATCGTTAATACATGAACATAAGCATAAACGGTACTTACATTTATTTACACTAGTGATCTACATCTCTTTAAATCTCTCAGTGTAACGTCACTTCATATCGACACCTGTGATATAAAAAAAACTGAGTGAGTCAGGTTGGGAAACCTGGTGAGTACATAGGGTTTTCAACCCACAATGATATAATTATTATGTTCAAACAATCAAACAATCAACCCAATTACCCATTCCCATTATCTTCTTTACTCTTAAGGATCTACCCTAAGAATCAGCTATTTCTCATTCATTTATTCCTAAGGAGTATCCTAAGGAATAGGTACAAATTCCATCATTGTAAATGACACATCTGTCAAGCACAACTGCTAGTTCTGTCACTAGGGCGCAGTTGCCAAAATTGTGACATTCTCTATGGGGCGCATCTGCCGGAATAGTCCTTTTAGGCGCATCTGCCGGGGTTACGAGGTTCTCTATTAGGCGCTCCTGCCGGTAGATTTCTTTAGGCGCATCTGTCGGGTTTTATTGACAGTATCGTTTTTGAGAGTCCACTCGCAATACATATGAATGGGTTTTTAGAGTACACCAGTGAACACGTCGTTCATAACACCTACAGGTTGCGAGCCTACTAGTGTTCCACTGGACTGTCTAGAATAGTCCGTGGTTGTCATCCATACTCTGCTGAATGACGGGGCCATCATTTGGGAAAAAGGCTTCTCACATCGTCCACCTCTCACCCTCACCTCACGGTCTATTTCACCTCTCAACTCATCATCCAACTCATATTTCATCTATTACATCTACCCATGTCTTATCCCAACATTTTTGTAGATATAAAATACATATACAGTTTAAATCATTTAAAACGTGTATAAAATCGTTCATCCAACATAGATAGCAAGTATTCAAATAATATGCACACATAACACGTAATTAATATAAAATACTTCATATCTACGTGTAAGCTGAAAGTAACTGTGCACTCACCTGAAAGGTGGTGACTCAGTACTCGGACATCGCTCCGATACTCTCAAAACAATTTCCTTCGATAAAACCTAGTACCAATACCACTAGGGTTTAGTCTAACGATAACCGCGACAAATTAATAGTTTGACTATTATTATTATTATATCAGCGTTAAATAACACTCAATATAACTCATAATAATAGCCCAAATAATTATTTTAAGGACCTATTAACATTACAATAATTATTTGAAAGCTATATTAAAAGTTGCGTAAGCGTAGCTCACTTACAACGGATTTTAAAGAAAACCGAAACTTTATTTGGAGCAGCGTTTCGAAACCGAAAGACACTTTTTTTCGGGACTCCGGGAGCCTCGGGGCTTCCTTTAGGTGCTAGGTATTTTTTCCTAGGGCTTAGGGAGGGGGGGGGGGTTGGAACTCTAGAGAGAGAAAGAAACTAGAGAGAGAAGTGATTTTGGTGTGAAAATGCGGGCAACCTCGGCCTCCTTTTATAGCCTGGTCCTCGGACGTACGCTGGGCGTACAGGTCCTCAGAGGCGGGGCGTAGTTCGCATTGTACAACACATGGCGAGGTTTCGGTGGTGAAGCATGGCTTGTCTCGGAAATGCGCAAATGATCAGAACGCTGGGCGTACCGAGCTGCAGACGCTGGGCGTATGCGAAGGACGACGTGTCGCAAATCCGAAGCAAGGCGTGATCAGCAAGCAACGGTCCAAATCATGCCACGTCATCATTATTGCATCAGGCTTCGCAAATTGCATTCTCGACTTCTAAAAATCATAACATTCGCATACCAGCTCCGTTTTCGATGTTCTTTATATCCACGCGAAGGTGGGAACATACTCTACAACTTTCGTTTAGACCCCGTCGGCTAATTTTGATTCTATTGTAAATTTTATATTATTAACAGGCCGGGACAGGATTGGTCCGTTAAATTCTCGTAACTTCTTCATCCGACGTCCGTTTTCGTCCATCTTTTTCTCGTTACGCTACTCTTAATGAGATATTCGATTCTCGTTTAGGTCGTGTTGGCTAAAAACCACTCGTTCTAATATTCGAATTTCGGGCTGTACACTGCTAATCCGAAACTTCAAAAAATCATAACTTCTTCATACGAAGTCAGATTTGGGCGTTCTTTTTATCGACGCTCTTAGTTCAACATATTCTACAACTTGGTTAAGATTATTTATTATAACTAATCTTTTGTCGAAAATTCGTTTTCGACCCCTATTGCCTCTAATTTGACTAGCCCGGATCTGCGGGCGTTACAATTTTTGTAGGTAAAAACTTTGTAATAACTTTGTTCATAGTTCATTCTAAAACTCCGGAAATCCATAATATTCTATAAAAAGTAGTTTATGAGTCTCGTTCCAAAATCTTGTATAATTGCATGCATGTTCTTTAGTTTTCCTTTGTTTGTTACTGAAAAGAGGGTGTTCACAGAAAATCCTATATTTTCTGTATACAAAGATGTTGTGGTTCTCTAGCCCTAGAACCAAAGTTGTGAAATCAGATTTACAAAATATATGAACATAGTTTTGGGTTTTTGTAAAACTAGTAGAGTGAATACTCTTTGTAAAATCGTGTATTGTGCGTGCATGTTCCTTGGTTTTCCCTTGATTGTTTTCAAAAAGAGGGTGCTCCTAGAAAATCCTATATTTTCTGTATATAAAAGATGTTGTGGTCCTAAAACCCTAAGACCGAAGTGAGGAAAGTAGTTTGCAATATATACGAAACATAGTTTGGTATTTTATAAAACTAATGGAGTGTATATTCCACGTAATTCCAATGTCACTAGGACCCTACTCTATACGAGTCGTTATAACCATACATATATGACGAGAACGCCTGCCCTGACATTTTTCAGGCGTCAGATGCGGTCCATATATTTGTCACCTTAGACTGGCCGGTCTAGCTGTAGCGAACAACACATGAGAGGGTGTCCACCTCGTATAGATCTATACACAATTATCCCGCTCCCCCTCCAGGGGACTTTGGTTATAAACATAGGACTTACAATGTACCTAGATAGGTACGACGAAAACAAAACTAGTCTCACAAGAGTAATGGAATGTACGCGAGTTTTTCTCCGTTTGCTAAATAATGAAAATAATGTTTTCCTTGTGTAAAATTATGACACAATGTTATAAGTTTCAAAACCCTTGAAATAGTAGCAACATAACATGATTGATTTACTAGCAACATTTATTTTAGAAAAATAACCATGTTTTGTAGGGTGTTTTGACATACCCGAAATTTTATGGAGATCTTTGCACCCAAAATACTTTCTTCTTGTGGTGACTAAAATATTTTCACTAGTTCCACTAAAATCTGATATAAATCCATGAAATTTCTTATGTCTTAAAGTTTGCACAAGTTTTAGTGGTAAAAGTATTTTTAACTAAAAGTTACCATTTTGGTGTATCTCATCATATATTTACCTAGTATCGTAGTTTTATGTTTATAAAACAAAATAGGTAGATCTATACAAGGATCACTTAGTTCTAACATCATAAGGTTTGTGAAATCTCAAGTTTATGAAGTATTAACATGAAATAATATCATTTTAATGCACATAAACACATAAACATACAAATACCTGCAATTATCTAAGGATTTAAACAATATTTGACTTGTATTCCCCCCAAAAGAATGAAAACATGTAAAGAGTGGGGTATGAAGCTCACATTGAGTTGGTTTATGGGATGTTAGGAGTGACGGTGTGAAGATCTCAAACCTAAACTCTTGGATGAGAGGATGAACTTCCTTGGATGTGATTTTTATCCTAAGGGTTTAACACATTTTATTGTGTGTAAATAAGATGACATGAACATAAAAAATGTATTAAATCACTAGGGATTTATGAAATGCTCACCAAGAATTAGAGTAAGCTTGAAGACTTTAACCCCTTTTGGAGATTGGAGTTACTCTTGAGAGAAAGTGGGAGTGGACAGGAGGTAAAATGACAAGTGTGACATCCCGAAAATCATGGCCAGAAAAGACCAGTTTCATTTATGCTATTAAAATAATTTCAGAGTAAATCCATTGATTTAAAAGAGTTGCGGAATTTGTTCCCAAAACCAAATATGATAAAATAAAGTTTATCAAAGCATTTCATCAAGAGATGCATTTTCATTATATAACAATATTCGGGATGTCATGTTCCGATAAACAGACCAAAATCATAAACAACAAAAGATAGACCATACAACAGTTACATATAACAACTGGTCTAATATCAAAAGATCTCGATAAGTCATCCAACTTATGCTCTCACGCCACTGCCTATAATACAACAAAACTGAGTGGGTCAGACTTGGGAGCCTGGTGAGCATATAGGGTTTTCAACCCACAATAAATAATTATATTTAATTTCACCAACCAACAATAACCCGATTACCCATTCCCGTTATCCTCACTTTACGTCCCTAAAACAACATCTATTTCAAGGGACCTAATCTAGTCTTTTCATTGGGACGGACATTACTACAAAGGGGTTTCCTCAACAGTAGATGTCCTAAAAGCAACCATGAGGGGGATAGAGTACATCGGTGAACACATCGTTCACAACACCTACAGGTTATGAACCTGCCAGCGTTCCACTGGACTGTCTAGAAAGAGTCCGTGGTCGTCATCCATACTCCGCTAGATAACTAGATCAACAACATCAACATCGAGGCCTCTCATCATTTTATTTCATCACACAACCACTATCTACCCATGTTCTACCCAACATCTTTATATATATATATATATATATATATATATATATATATATATATATATATATATATATATATATATGTATATATATATATATACACACACAACATAACACATGTATAAAACATTCAACCGATACTCATTTCAAATAACACATAACATATAAAAATATAGCACGTATTTTATGGAAATAATTCGTATTTATGTGTTAGAAGAAAGTAACTACACACTCACTTTATCAGAAGATGATCGGACAGCACTACGACTCTAAGAGTAGTAGCGCTTCGGTGAAACCGGGATCACTTCACACACCGAGCTTCTCGCAGGCAGAGCTTCGGCTCGGAAACTCTTTTCTTCTCGGGATCTTTGGGCTTCGGGACTTGCTTCGGGTCTCGGGATGATACCTTGGCTTCGGGGGTACTTCTTTGCACGTAAATCGAGGTAATATGGGTGAGAGAAGGGTGAATTAGCAACCTTGGCCAGCTGCCCCTTCAAATATATTTATAGGGCAAATTTCTCGTTTTCCATGTTGTGGGCACTTCTTCCACGTCGTGGGCTTGGTCGTCATTGCATGCGTCATTGTCCACTTGCTCTGCCAGACTCCAGAAGGCGTCAGAAGCCATGCCACGTCTTGGGCACTGTTTCCACGTCGTGGTCTCTGACAGTTTTGTGGTTTCGCGCATCGAACTTCAGAAATTCATAACTTTCGCATACGAACTCCGTTTTCGACGTTCTTTATATCGACGCGTAGGTAAAAACATGATCTACAATTTTCATTTAGACTCCGTCGGCTAATTTTGACTTTATTTTCATTATATTATTTTTAGTAGGCCGGGAGAGGAAAACTCCTTTAGAAATTCATAACTCCTTGATCTGACGTCCGTTTTCATTTGTCTTTCTGTCGTTGCACTACTATCGATGAGATCTTCGATTTTCATTTAGAAAGTTTTCGCTAAATATCGCTCGATCCCATATTCAAACTTCGTGCTGTACACTGCTAAGTTGAAACTTCGAAAGATCATAACTTCCTCATACAAAGTCAGATTTAGACGTTCTTTTTATGTACGCTCTCGGTTTAACATATTCTAATACTTTCGTTTAGATTACTAAGGATATATATCTCTCTATCTTAAATTCGTATTTTACGTCATACAGTGTCGTGCCATTCTGTCGTGAAACTTCGACATGTCATAACTTCTTTGTTATAACTCGGATTTCAGAATTCTATATATATTCGGAAACCTCGTTTCAACTACTACAACATTATCCATAGATATCGGCTTTATCTAACATTTCATTTTGACGCTTATTTTCATACTTAGTTCAATTAAGACACTCAATTAAGTACAAAACACATAATACTCAAATAATATACTTCTATTATTTGGAAACGGGTTACAAAGGTTAACCTAGACTTAATACATCAACATTAATGACAAGCCCAGAAACACAGACGTTACAATTCTCTCCACCTTAGAATGATTCCGTCCCTAGAATCACACATCAACAATCAAATGCGGGTAGCGACTCATCATGTCACTCTCCGTCTCCCAGGTGAGATTTGGCCCATTCATGTGTTTCCATCGAAAAAGCACAAACTCGACCATCTTGCGTCACAACTTCTTAGTCTTTCGGTCAACGATTGCCTCCGGTTCTTCAATCAACCTTTTGTTCTCATCAATTCTTAATTCAGAAATTGGAATTATATCGGGAACTTCTCCCGTGAACTTCCTCAAATAACACACATGGAAAGTGTTATGAATTCTATTCAGTTCTTCGGGTAATTCGAGCTTGTAAACTTGGTTCCCAATCCTCTGAAGAACTTTAAACGGTCCAATAAACCTTGGACTCAACTTTCCCCTCTTACCAAATCTTATAAGTCCCTTCCACGGCGAGACTTTAAGCAAAACCGATGCTCCAACTTCAAAAGTCATCGGTCTTCGCTTGTTGTCAGCATAGCTCTTTTGACGATCCCGAGCTGCTAACATTCTCTCCATAATTATTTTCAACTTTTTAGCAGTTTGATGGACTATCTCTGGTCCCATAAACTGCTTTTTGCCCAGCCTCAAGCCAACAAGACGGCGTACGACACTTCTGTCCATACAAAGCTTGATAAGGTGCCATCTTTATGCTCGAGTGGAAACTATTATTGTAGGAAAATTCTACCAAAGGTAAATGTTCATCCCAGTTACCTAGGAATTCCAGAGTACATGCTCTCAGCATATCTTCAAGTGTTTGTATCGTTCTTTCGCTCTGACCATAAGTCTGTGGATGGTAAGCTGTAGTCAAACACAACTTGGTACCAAATTCCTCTTGTAGACTTCAACAAAATCGCGAGGTGAAACGGCTGTCATGATCTGACACAATCGTTAACGGAACACCGTGAAGCCTCATAATTTCCTTCACGTAAGAATTCGCAAGCTTATCCATAGACCATTTCTCATTGGCTGCTATGAAATGCGCACTCTTAGTGAAGCGATCAATGACTACCCAAATCATGTCGTGACCATTCTTTGCTTTGGGCAGTTTAGTGACAAAATCCATAACAATGTCTTCCCATTTACCCATAGGCACAGGTAACGGTTCTAAACTCCCGTATGGTTTCTGATGTTGTGCCTTGACCCGCGCACATGACACCCACTCCGCCATGTACTTTGCAATATCAAACTTCATCGTCGGTTTTGTGAGCTTCTTCCATCAGAAGATCTCTTATTCCTCCTGACTTAGGTATCCAAATCCGATCTTGGAACACCTTCAGTCCATGACTGTTTATACCGAACACCAACGTTTTGCCCAAACATTCTTCCTTTCGGTCACTCTACACAGAAGCTTCCTCTTGAGATTTCTTTATACTCTCCACAATCAACGAGACAACTTCTATTCTCAATGCTCTTGGCCTTTTTCTTTCAAGGTTGACTTTCCGACTGAGAGCATCAACAACAACATTTGCTTTACCAGGGTGGTAAAGTATCTCACAGTCGTAGTCCTTAAGTAGTTCTAGCTAGCGTTGCTACCTCATATTCAATTCTTTCTGATTAAAGAGACATTGAAGACTCTTATGATCAGTGAAAACTTTGCACTTCGTGCCATAGAGGTAATGCCTCCATATCTTTAGAACGAAAACTACCGCTGCCAACTCCAAATAATGAGTGGGGTAGTTCCTTTCATGCTCTTTCAACTGTCGAGACGCATATGCGATCACTTTTTCTCTTTGGGTCAAAACACAACCCAACCCAACACCAGACGCATCGCTATAAACAACGAAGTCTTCAACTCCATCGGGTAGAGAAAGTATCGGTGCCTCACATAGCTTCTTCTTTATCTTCTCGAATGCTTCTTTATGCTTATCACTCCAAGCATAAGCAGCTCCTTTGTGGGTCAAAGTTGTTAGTGGAGTAGCGATCGAAGAAAAGCCTTAGATAAACCTTTGGTAATATCCGACTAATCCTAAAAAGATTCGGATCTCCGTGGGACTTTTCGGTTGTTCCCACTTCATTACAGCTTCAATCTTTGTTGGATCAACCATTATCCCTTCTTGGTTGACCACATGACCCAATAATTTCTCCTTTTTCAAGACTTCCAACACTTCTCGCAAGTGTCTGCTATGCTCCTCTTGGCTTTTTGAATAAATCAAAATGTCATCTATGAACACTATTGCAGATTTATCAAGGAACAGATTACAAACCCTGTTCATTAAATCCATGAATGCTGCTGGAGCATTGGTTAGTCCAAATGACATAACCAAAAACTCGTAGTGTCGATATCGTGTTCTGAATGTAATCTTCTAGATATCCTGCTCTCTCACCTTCAGCTGATGATATCCTGACCTTAGGTCGATCTTTGAAAAATAACTTGAACCTTGTAGTTGATCGAACATGTCATCAATCCTTATCAACGGATATCTATTCTTTTTCGTTGCTTTATTCAACTCTCTATAATCAATTCACATTCTCATACTTCCATCCTTCTTCTTTAAAAATAGCACCGGAGCTCCCCAGGGCGATGAACTAGGTCTAATGAAAGCTTTGTCCAATAACTCCTAAAGTTGCATCATCAGCTCCTTCATATCCGTCGGTGCTAATCGGTATGGTGCCTTTGCTATTGGTGTCGTCCCTGGTAACAAGTTTATTCTAAACTCCACTTAACCTTATGGCTTTCATTAGCGAAATGATTCCAGAATTTACTCTGCGTATTTCCTCGTACACCACAAATGACTCTTTCCCTGGCGGGTTTACTTTTTACTATCTTCTTTCTGCACAATATCTCGGCGTCATTGGCGCTAAGTCAATCCATCCCCAGCACGATGTCGAAACCGTTAAGTTCGATAGGCAATAATTCCTCGTGGAAATTATTCCCAATCAAATCAATTAAGATGTTTTTCATACGATGGCTAATAGGTACAAACTTGCCACTAGCAACTTCGACTAATAAAGCGTTATCTAGTCTATCGACATGCAAAGCTAGTTTTCTACCAAATTCATGCGAAATAAAGGAGTAGTTGGCTCCAGAATCAAATAAAATTTGGGCAGGCAATTTGTTTACGAGAAAAGTACCTGAAGCGACATCAACTTCATCTTTGGCAGCTTCCAGTGCCATCTGGAAGGCTCTCGCCTTCGGCTTTGGCGGAATGTTAGGTTTTTGCTGCCTCCTTCTTCTTCGGATAATCTCTTGAGATGTGCCCCTCCTCACCACACCCAAAGAAAACTTTCTTGGTGATGGTGCATTCGTTGGCATAATGCCCTGGCATTCGACATTTGAAGCATGTGGTTTCCCCGCCACATTTTCCAAGATGCTTCTTCTTACATTTGTCGCACCATTTCGCTTCGCCTCCTCCTCCTCTCGAACTAGATTTCGAGAATTTACCCTTCTTGATGGACCCTGAGGGTCCGTCGAACTTCCTCTTCTCACCAACCTCTGACCTCTCCAGACCTTTCTCCCTGATCTGGGTCTCAACATTTCTAGCAGCCCAGATGGCGGCTTTCAATGTGGTTGCTTGCTTAACCATTGGACCATAGTCCGCTGGTAGCCCGAGGGCAAACTTGTTGACCTTAAAGAGTTCTGTTGGTACTAGGTATGAGATAAGCTTCATCTTCTCCGTGAAACTTGCAGCGTTTTCAGTAACGCTCAATTTTCCCTTCTTCAAATTCTGAAACTCATTATTGATTTCCAGAAGGTCCTCCTCGGAGCAGTATTGCAATTTGAGTTGCACCACAAAGTCTTCCCAAGACATCTTACTTGCCTCTCCCTTGGGCATCAAGTCAGCTAACAGCTTCCACCAACTTAACACCCCAGATTTTAACAAAGGGATCGCAAGAGCGGTCTTCTATCTGTTGTTGCATTCGCAACTCTCGAACATTGTCTCCATTTCGTAGATCCAGTTTATAACTTCTACCGGCGTCGGGCTTCCGGATAGACATGGTGGTTTGGATGTCATGAAATCCTTTTACTTACAGCCACGCCCATCATTTCCTCTATCCCGGTTGATTTGCCTAACAATCGGTGGGTTGGCTTGACCAATAGTCCCACTGAAGTTTCCTCCTTCCGAATGACGTTCACTTAATTCGTTCTGTACAATCGACATCGAAGGTTCTTCACGATTCTGTTGCAACAGACGTCTAGTTTCTTCCATCTGACGATCCACCATCGCTTGAATCATCAATTGTACACCACCCATTGTCGTTGGCTCAGGTGCTGCCGCTACAACAGGTATTTGCTCAATCACGGATGGTTGATTCCTGTTTTCATCTGCGTTTCCAACGCCACCTCTCGTTCTTACCATTTTTGATCTACACACCAAGTAAGGTGAAATTACATCGTCATCCATGATAGATAATTAAATCATCCTTAGCACTATGAAACGTTTACATGCTAGTTCTAATACCATCGTCATATGCTTAGAATCCTAAACAAATAAGGTTTCTAGATCCGCTTGGCAACAAACCATAGACCCGAACAAATAATATCATATATGGAAAACATGTAACATTTATCACATAAAAGCATTTTAGGCAACTTTCCTAAAATAAACTGGTGCTCGTGTCTTAATTATAACAGACACTCATCTCACAATCTTCACTTAGCATTCTAAGTTTAAGTCTAGAAATCCTACAAATTCTGATACCAACTGTGACATCCCCAAAATTACGGCCAGAAAAGACCGGTTTCATTTATACCTTTAAAATAATTTCAGAGCAAATTTATTGATTTAAAAGAGTTGCAGAATTTGTTCCCAAAACAAAATATGATAAAATAAAGTTTATCAAAGCATTTCATCAAGAGATGCATTTTCATTATATAACAATATTCAGGATGTCATGTTTCAATAAACAGACCAAAAGCATAAACAACAAAAGATAGACCATACAACAGTTACATATAACAACTGGTCTAATATCAAAAGATCTCGATAAGTCATCCAACTTATGCTCTCGCGCCACTACCTGTAATACAACAAAACTGAGTGGGTCAGGCTTGGGAGCCTAGTGAGCATATAGGGTTTTCAACCCACAATAAATAATTATACTTAATTTCACCAACCAACAATAATCCGATTACCCATTCCTGTTATCCTCACTTTACGTCCCTAAAACAACATCTATCTCAAGGGACCTAATCTAGGATTTTCATCAAGACGGACATTACTGCAAAGGAGTTTCCTCAACAGTAGATGTCCTAAAGGCAACCATGAGGGGGATAGACTACACCGGTGAACACATCGTTCACAACACCTACAAGTTATGAACCTGCCAGCGTTCCACTGGACTGTCTAGAAAGAGTCCGTGGTTGTCATCCATACTCCGCTAGATGAGTAGATCAATAACGTCAACATTGAGGCCTCTTATCATTTTATTTCATCACACAACCACTATATACAACATAACACATGTATAAAACATTCAACCGACACTCATTTCAAATAACACATAACATATAAAAATATAGCACGTATTTTATGGAAATAATTCGTATTTATGTGTTAGAAGAAAGTAACTACACACTCACTTTATCAGAAGATGATCGCACAACATTACGACTCTAAGAGTAGTAGCCCTTCGGTGAAACCGGGATCACTTCACACACCGGGCTTCTCGCGGGCAGAGCTTCGGCTCGGAAACTCTTTTCTTCTCTGGATCTTCGGGCTTCGGGACTTGCTTCGGGTCTCGGGATGATACCTTGGCTTCAGGGGTACTTCTTTGCACGTAAATCGAGGTAATATGGGTGAGAGAGGGATGAATTAGCAACCTTGGCCAGCTGCCCCTTCAAATCTATTTATAGGGCAAATTTCTCATTTTCCATGTTGTGGGCACTTCTTCCACGTCGTGGGTTTGGTCGTCATTGCATGCGTCATCATCCACTTGCTCTGCCAGGCTCCAGAAGGCGTCAGAAGCCATGCCACATCTTGGGCACTGTTTCCACGTCGTGGTCTCTGACAATTTTGTGGTTTCGCGCCTCGAACTTTAGAAATTCATAACTTTCGCATACGAACTCTGTTTTCGACGTTCTTTATATCGACGCGTAGGTAAAAACATGATCTACAATTTTCATTTAGACTCCGTCGGCTAAATTTTACTTTATTTTCATTATATTATTTTTATATTATTTTTAGTAGGTCGGGACAGGAAAACTCCTTTAGAAATTCATAACTCCTTCATCTGACATCCGTTTTTGTCTGTCTTTCCGTCGTTGCACTACTATCGAGGAGATCTTCGATTCTCATTTAGAAAGTTTTGGCTAAGTATCGCTCGATCCCATATTCGAACTTTAGGCTGTACACTGCTAAGTCGAAACTTCGAAAAATCATAACTTCCTCATACAAAGTCAGATTTAGACGTTCTTTTTATGTACGCTCTCGGTTTAACATATTCTACGACTTTCGTTTAGATTACTTAGGCTCGATATCTCTCTATCTTAAATTTGTATTTTACGTCATACAGTGTCGTGCCGATTCTGTCGTGAAACTTCGACATATCATAACTTCTTTGTTATAACTCGAATTTCGGAATTCTATATATATTCGGAAACCTCGTTTCAACTACTACAACATTATCCATAGATATCGGATTTATCTAACATTTCATTTGACGCTTATTTTCATACTTAATTCAATTAAGACACTCAATTAGGCACAAAACACATAATACTTAAATAATACACTTCTATTATTTCGAAACAGGTTACAAAGGTTAACCTAGACTTAATACATCAACATTAATAACAAGCCCAAAAACACTGGTGTTACAACAAGGGACGGTGGGGCTTTTTGGAAGGAAACCATCCAAATATAGGAAGTAGGAAATTTTGATGTGATATTTGCTTGGGAATCCGTTGGTTAATCTCATGGATATATATTGAATATTAAAATGCATGGGAAAATGGGGATTACATCAAATCATAAAGTCAAACCCTCTTATCACTTTATGATATAAAATAATTCCTTTATAAATATTAAATATTATTTTATGTAAATATGTTTTAAATATTCAAATTTGGCATAAAATAGGGATTTAAGGGGTCTAAGTTATGAAAAATACGAGTTTCGTGGGATTCCCTATGTCAAAATACCTTAAAATGAAGAAAAGGTCCGAAATGGAAAAAAAATCCGGAGTGGAGTCTTGAATCTACGAGGGTCCGAAGTGGTCAAGAGATTCTGGAGTGCCTTCTTCCGAGATGTGAAGGGTCCAGGTGCGAGGTGGCTCAGTGGCTGGTCCTTCCGTAGTGATGCAAGGCCTTCCGAAGTCAGCAGTTCCGGATCAGCAGGCATCCGAAGCGAGATTGTCTGGGTGAAGGGATTCTGAAGCAAAATCAGAAGGTTCCGAAGTAGGAGGTGTTCCGGACCAAGAGGGTTTCGGGCTACAAAGAGAGGTTCCGAGCGTGAATAGTGTATTCCAGAATGAGCTTGTTCTTTTGAGTTTTCTCCTTTCGTTTTGAGTTGGTTTCGACTAAGGGAGATACATAGCGAGATTTGAGAGAGATTTGAGATATATATATAGAGATTTGGGAGAGATTTGAGATACATAAAGAGATTTGGGAGAGATTTGAGATACATAGAGAGATTTGGGAGAGATTTGAGATACATAGAAAGATTTGGGAGAGATTTGAGATACATAGAGAGATTTGGGAGAGATTTGAGATAAATAGAGAGATTTTGGGGAGATTTGAGATATATAGAGAGATTTGGGAGAGATTTGAGATACATAAAGAGATTTGGGAGAGATTTGAGATACATAGAGAGATTTGGGAGAGATTTGAGATAAATAGAGAGATTTTGGGGAGATTTGAGATACATAGAGAGATTTGGGAGAGATTTGAGATACATAAAGAGATTTGGGAGAGATTTGAGATACATAGAGAGATTTGGGAGAGATTTGAGATATATATGCTTTGCATTATAACAATACATGGTTCATTAGGAACCATAATGTAAACCTTAACGTTTTAGCACAAGTCTTACAATAGTTGATGTTTTCATGAGGACAGAAGTTCCTAGCCAAAAATACTAGTTGTGACAGGTTGGTATGGTAGTCAGATGGTGTTTGAGTTGTTGGAAGGCGACATTAGCTTTGGTGGTCCAATGAAATCTAGAACCTTGATGGTGGTCGATTAATAGTTTTTCAAATGCAATCATATTGCTGGACAAACCAACGGTAGTAACCGGTGAGACTAATCAATGCCTAAAGCTTAATGAGAGTGGTGGGTGTGGGCCAGACGATAATGTTATTAATTTTTCTAGGGTCTACAGACACACCATAGACTAAGATCAGGTGACCAAGGTAGTGAATTTCTTCTGTAGCAAAAGTACATTTTGATTCCTTAGCAAAATAGAGATTGGCAGTGAGGGGTTGGAAGACTGTTTTGAGTTGGACAGGGTGAGTTTCCATCTAGGGTTTGTTGACGAGTATATCGTCAAAATAGACAATGAAAAAGGTGTAGAGAATGAGGTGAAAAAATTTCTTCATGTCACCTTAAAAATTAAAGGGAGATTTTGATAAGCGTAGGAACATAAAGAGAAATTCATAGTGACCGCCGATGGTGTATAAAGCTATTTTTTGAGTATCGGCGGAGTGGACACGGATTTGGTGGTACTTGAAACATAGTTTAATCTTGGTAAAATAATGGGAGCCTTGAAGTTTGTCGAGGAGTTCATCGATTGTGGGTATTGTGAAATGGTCAGGAACGGTGATAACTTTGAAGGAATGATACTAAACACAAAAGCGCCAAGTTTCATCTTTCTTCTTAACGAGACAACCAACGAAGAATAGGGGATACTGGTGGCCTTCATGACAATGTTACTAACCATATTAGTAATCAGGTTAGATATTATCTCTTTTTGGATGTGGGGGTACTATTATGGAAAAACGTTAACCAGGGTTGTGTTGGGAAGAATCAGAATATGGTGATTATCAAGTAAGGAAGGAGGAGAGTAGATGGTGCGGAAGAGGGATGGATAGTGAATGACGAGGGTTACCACAACTAGATGTGATGGTATGTGGCATTTCCAAAGAGTATGAGATGGAAGGAATTCATAAAATTTTTGTGTAGTAAGTGGTTGATGGAACTATAAAAAACGGGTCAGGGGTTCACTTTTAAGAGTGATAATATGGTTGGGGGTGGGAGAATGTAATATAGGGGAATTGAGAAGTCGACGATGATATGACCAAGGGAACTAATCCGTGTTATACTGAGTATGAGATTAATGCTAGTAATTGGAAGAAATTTAAAAAAAAAATTAGAGAATGGTGTTAGCTAAGTGGAGGGACACATCTAAGTAAACATCAACACAATAGATGGATGACTCGTTGCCATTAATGACAGGAACAAGGTTTGCTATCGGTAGGAAGGTTTAGGAAGGTGGCGATGCAGGACTGGAGGATGTTGTTGGTGGACCCCCATTGTGACAACCCGAAATTTTCACTTGTACAAACCCTACAGTCAAGCACTTCAAATAAAAGTCAAATACATTTCTGCTAATTTTTATCCGGTTTGAAGTCTGTTTGAGTGTTTTTAATATTTATTCTTCAGACGATCGAAAATAAGGAAGTATTTTCTAGGATTATGGGGTAACAATAAAACAATTAACACCTTAACATGGTGTTTACGGCGAAACTTGGGGAGTTTGGGCCGTAAACTCCACATGGCCGTGAACTCATGCCTAAGGCATGAGTTTACTCCCCATTTCTCTCATTCGTCACTTACTAGCTCAAGAACTTACACCATTCTCTCTCAAAGATCATAACCCCTTTCTTCCAATCTTCCAAAATGTAAGTATTTTCTTTATTTGATTTGTTGTTATAACCTTTCATCTAGTTGTTATACTCCATTTCATCAATGAATTCTTCATTTTTACTTAGATTTTCAAGTGTTCTTCAAAACACCAAGAACACACACTAGTGTTCTTGGACCTTAAACACCCAACCAAGCTCCTTTATTGTAAGTATTCTTACCCTAGAGTGTTATAAGGCTTGTTTCACTTCTTATTCAACTAGAAAATAGAAAGAAACACATGATCAAAGGTGTTTACGGCCAAGGCATGTTCTTGAGCCGTAAACCCTAATAGATGGGACAAAGTGAGCCCTAGTCCTTTCCTTAGCCTTGGATACTACTCTAGATCACTTCCTTGAAGTGTTTAGGACCTTAAGCATCAAAAATACCAAGAACACATAGAGTTTACGACCGTAAGCCCATGAGGAATGGTCCATGGGCCGTAAACTCTATAAAGAGGTGAAATTGTGCCACCATGACTTCCTAAGGCTTAGACTTGAAATAAGGATACTTCTTTATGAGTTATAAGACCTCAAAACACAAAATGGTACAAAATACCATGAGTTTACGGCTGTAAACTCATGGGGAAATGACCATGGGCCGTAAACTCATGAGTTGTTACCATTTGGACCATAAACTCCTTTGAGAAGCCCTACACCCCTTAGATGCAACCCTATTGTACTCCTAACACTTGACTCAAAGTGTTTTCCATGTTCTAGGGTGTCTTTACTTGATTAATTAGTTGTTAAACGACTAATTGGATACATATATGTGTTATTATATGTTAATTAGGATCTGTGTGTGTTCAAGTCTTCACTTGACACTTAGCATCCTATAACATCCGTTCATCCAAACCACTCACTCCAGGTGAGTTCGTACCCCTTAATTAACCTTTTAAACGTTTTAAATGCTTTTAGGGGGGGGGAATACAAGTTGAATCATACTGGCTATTATATCTATCACATGTGATTAATAACTAGTGCACAAATGGAATTACTATGCTTTAAACTATCTTGTCAAAGAAACTACTTCGAAATGATTTCCAACCACTTTCACATGTTAAACTCTTTATAAAACTTAGTTTTAGTTTCCAAATCTTTACTTTCAAAACTCTTTAAACTTATATACTGTCAAATCATGTCCAATACATATATAGTTATATAAGTAAGGTTTCAAGGACTTAGGACTGATAATACACTCTATTTCCTGTTCCTTGTTTGGCTGTGGACTTAGAGTCCCCTATTGTTTGTCTGAGTGTCATTTGATCCTTAGTTATATATCATGTGTATATGTATAGATATAAAAGCTTTCTGTCTTATTTCAATACACTCATATATACAAACAATCTTTCTAGTAAACTATAATAGGTATAGTTTAGTGATATACTACTTACTACTTCCAGTACAATGTAACATACAATGAGTCAGTTCATACATGAGTCAATACATATTGTAAATAAAACACAACACTATACAACTGAACATACTATAATGAGAGTCAGAGGGAAGATACTACTCACTAGACAGAGAGAACATACACTAATACATACTATTCATACACAATATATACTATACTAGAGGACTCACTATGATGAGGATCAGGAAAGACATACACTACACTATTACATACACTACAAACACACTATGCAATAAATGTGAGGCACTACTTCGGGGCATGACATCTCGGTCATGGCTCGTCTTGTATCCAGAGTCTCCTGAATGGAAAGCGTGAATTCGTGTATAGATCTCTACTGGACTGACCGTCCTACACCTTGCTGCTAGCTACAGTGGGATCTGTAGGTCTTCAGGTGATGAATGTCATAACATCTCGACGTCTTCGAGCGTCTTGTTTCACTAGTTCAATCAAGTATGGTTACAATTACATCATATTTTACCTTAATTAACAATTGGTTTAAGGTAGTTAGTACAATAGTAGTTATATTATCATAATACTACCGTACTTCATTATTTTCCCTTTTACATCTACTTTGTGATCTCGTCACATAAAGAGTAATGTAAAAACTATATTTTACTAATAATAGTCACATTTGGGAAAGATACACACTTTTACAATGAACATACATATAGTACACTTGATGCCTTGGTAGAAGGCTGCTTTTATACTAATAGAAAATATTGGGTTTTCTAGGTGATACAAACATTTTACGAACTTTTACCCACAAACTCTTACTAACATTCTCACACAAATTATGACACTAAATACTTATGAAATCACCAGCTTTAATGCTGATAAACTCTTTCAAAATAACTTATATTCTCATGTAATCAGTAGACAGGTACCGATGCCAGCTTTTGTGAAGATGGAGCACTTACAAGACTCATCTTTCATTTTGATTTCATATTTTTGGTGTGTATAAACTGTAGATAACACACTTGTATTAAAATACATTATTAATGCAATGGATGATGTTGTTTGCTTGTTTACTATATTTTTATGTTGTGATACTGTACATGACGTCCTCCGCCCCAGAACGTTTCTGCCGTTCCGGTTTTGGGGTGTGACAGATTGGTATTAGAGCATTGTTTATAGTGAATTGAGTATATCAACCCATAAAAGATATAATAACTATAAACACAATGGGATTGAAATACTCTGACCAAGAGTTTATACTTTTAAATAATAAAATATTTAACTAAGTATACATACCTGCATTAATGCTAAAATCATTGTCACTAGGACAGAACAAAAGTATTACGAATGTTGAATGTCACAAGTAGGATTGGGGATGTATGGTCAGTTCTGGGAGTGGCATAGCCTGATCAACTATGTTGGTCCGAAAAGTGATTAGCATATGCCCAGGAATGGTTGTGATAGGGCAACAAGTCTAAAAACTTACCAACACTACTATAATGAAAACATAAGAACATAACATAAACCTAAAATACTATAGGAGTATTTTGTGTTACTATAATTACTTGTCTGAGAACTAAAAAGGTCTTTATTGATAGGTCAATAGTTTCTAAGTGGATACGCTGAGGTTATGTGTATCCAGGATGTCATAAACTCAGAATCTGTGATCTTTGCTTTACTCCCTGTTCCTTGTTTGGTTGTGGGTTTAGAGTTAGGGTTACTTATTCGAAGGTCTATCCTGTTTTGAATACACATAACTAGTATGCACTATGCAAGTATTGAAGTAGCTGATAAAGATTTTATTATAATTATCTTAAATATTACGTCTATATATAAGATTCTTATACCCCTTTTCTCGCATAGATATCATGGCTGGATTCCATCCTCCTGGCGACCCGTACTTCCCAAATCAAGGCAATGCTGGATGGCTTGACTATGAGCCGGAAGATGACCATCCAATCCCTTTGGACGATCACCTCGCAGAAGGCTTTTCTGATGCTTCCGACTCCGAGCCAGAAGTCAACAACCTACCCCAAGAGGGTCAAGCTCCAAATCTCAACCCGCGACCCACGTTTCAAGGTCCCACACCCTTGTGGGCAACATACTTGAATCGCTGGAGCGATGAACATGGTCAACCTTTATCCTACAACGGGGACCGAAGCTTTTACAACATAAGCGAGGGTGGCTCAGCTGACTGAGTCCTGCTAGTCATGGTCCACAGGATTGCTCGGAATGTCGAGCAAGGTCGAGCAACCATCAACCGCATTCGTCGTCTTGAAGAGGATATGGAAAGGACCAGGAGAACCAATGAGACTCTGCAACAACAACTACCTACTTCCCGAGCTGAAGTCATAGAACTTCGAGTTTGCCAGAGGGCTCATGAGCGACACCTTCAAGAAGTGGTTCGTCAACTGGCAGATTTGAGAGTTCACCCGAGGAATTCCCATCGCCGGTGGAAGATGTTTAGTACATCTTTTCTTTTGACTTAAGGAATAGCCTTTCTTAACTATGCTCTATGAAGCTTTTGTCTGTGAAATATTCCTACTTTCCAAGTACTTTAACTAGGAATCCAAACATTGTCAACCTTTTTCCCTTATGGTATGATGTAAGACCTACTGTTAGGTCATTTTTCCCCGAACTTGTTACATCAATAATACCAGTAATATTGACAGTTATCTAACCTGTTGGAAAAGTTTGTACTCTTGTGTTCCTCTACTCTTATACTGTACTTCTATTTAAAAACATACACTCCTTCAACTGTTGGACTATGGTGATTTAGCCCATGGATCACTCTCACTATGCTTACAATTGATTCTTAATATCATGTTCATCTTTTAAACTTATAGTTGAAGGATGCCTCCTCGCAAATCAACAAGGCATAATCCTCCACATCCACCACCACCTCCTCCACAATTCGATGCAGCAACTCTAAATGTTGCAGTAGCTGCGGCTGTGGCAACAGCCATGACAGAATATCACTCTACTGATGCCAGCGGAGGTGGAACCCCTGTTAACTCTACTCAAGGTGAACTCCTTGTGCGCTTGAGAGAGTGCTCTTACAAGGACTTCACTAACTGTAAGCCAATGCCCTTCAAAAGGACTGGCGGGGTCATTGCCCTCTCGCAATGGTTCAAAAAGTCGGAGTCGATCTTTGAGATTTTCTCCTGCCCTGCCGCGAGTAAGGTCAAGTTTGCTACTTGTACCTTTGAGGAGAAAGCCCTGACATGGTGGAATAGCCATTTCAAGTCACTCACCCTTGTAGTAGCTAACGACATGGGCTTGGAAACTTTGAAAGACCTCATGATCGAGGAATACTGCCCGAGGGGCGAAATTCAAAAGTTGGAACAGGAGCTGTGGAGCCTAACCATGAAGGGCTCCGACATAGTTTCTTATACCGCCAAATTCAGCGAGCTGGTGGACCTCTGTCCCAACATGGTTCCCATGGAGGGAAAGAAGATAGAGAGGTATATCTGGGGGCTGTTGCCTCTGGTTCAGGGAAATGTTTTAGCTTCAAACCCCACTACCTTCGGCAGTGGCAAGCGATTGGCACAGCGTCTCATTGACCATGGGGTCCGTACTCCGTCTGCAACAACAACCCTAGCAATCCCTGAACCTTCAAAACCCGCTGACAACAAGAGGAAGTTCTGGGATGAAAAGAAGAAGCAGAAAGCTGCCAAAAAGCAGCAGGTTGTGGCAGTTCATGCCGCGATAGCACCTGCCACTGCTGCTCCGGTGAAGCAGTACACTGGGAACTTGCCTAAGTGCAACAAATGCAGCTTCCACCACAATGGACCCTGCCGAGAATTGCAGTGCTCCAACTGCAACAAGAAGGGACACACTGTCCACTTCTGTAGATCCCCGACAAGGCCAATCAACCAGGTCCTCGGTGCTGGTGTGACTCAGTCATGCTATGGATGTGGCGAAGTGGGCCACTATAAAAGGGACTTCCCCAAGATGAGAAATGCTGGTGGAGCAGGAAGCGTTCTGACTATAGGCCACGAAGAAGAAGCTGCTGACGCTACGGTGGTGACTGGTACGTTTCTCCTTGAAAACTCTTATGCATGCATACTATTTGATAGCGGAGCGGAGAGAAGCTTCCTGAACCAGAAATTTGCACGATTACTTAAACAACAACCACGCGCACTTAAGGAACCATTCACTGTAGAAATGGCTAATGGGAAGACTGGGAGCACTAGTAGCATTTACATAGGATGTACTCTAACTCTAGATAGCCATTCATTTCCTATAGACCTCATGCCAGTCTCGATTAAAAGTTTCAACGTCATCATCAGCATGGATTGGTTGAGTCTTCATCGTGCCGACATTATGTGTTACGAAAAGGCTGTACGCCTTAATCTTCCGTCTAACGAAACTCTTTTTATCTACGACGACAAACCCGACACTAGCCTTAGCATCATCTCAAGTATTCAAGCTCAAAAGTTCCTACGAAAGGAGTGTCATGCATTCCTTGCACACGTTGTTGATACGAGCCAAGAAACCAAAGACCTGAAAAACATCCCCGTAGTACACGACTTTCCCGACATCTTTCCATAAGATCTGCCAGGGTTACCCCGCAGCGACAAGTCGAGTTCCGAATCGACTTAGTTCTGGGAGCTACCCCAGTAGCCAAATCTACCTATCGCCTAGCGCCAGCTGAGATGCAGGAACTATCTGGTCAACTTAACGAATTGCTCAGCAAGGGATTTATCAGACCAAGCATCTCACCCTGGGGAGCACTGGTCTTGTTCGTCAAGAAGAAAGATGGATCATTTTGTAAGTGTATCGACTACATGGAGCTCAATAAGCTAACGGTTAAACATCGTTACCCTTTCCCTCGCATAGACGATTTGTTTGACCAGCTAGAAGGGGCGTCTTACTTCTCAAAGATTGATCTGAGGTCCGGGTATCACCAATTGCGAGTATTAGAGGAGGATGTTTCGAAGACAGCCTTCCGAACTCGTTACAGACACTACGAGTTCTTAGTGATGCCATTCGGATTGACGAATGCGCCCACAGTGTTCATGGATCTAATGAATCGAGTATGTCATCCATACTTGGATCAGTTCATCATCGTCTTCATCGATGACATACTTATCTACTCTCGAAGTGAGGAGGAACATAGTGATCATCTGCGGCAAGTCCTAGGAACCCTACGAACAGAGAAGTTCTATGCGAAGTTCTCTAAATGCGAATTTTAGATACGAAGGGTCGAATTCTTAGGACACATGGTTAGTGAAAAAGGAATCCACGTGGACCCTTCCAAAATTAAGGCCATTGAGAATTGGTCAGCACTGAAGACGCCTACCAAAATTCGTCAATTTCTAGGCCTCGCTGGCTACTACCGCAAATTCATACAGAACTTCTCCCGAATTGCAAAACCTCTTACAACATTGACCCGGGAGGGTGTGGCCTTTGACTAGGAAGAGAAACAAGAGAAGGCATTCCAAACGTTGAAACGAGTCTTGTGCACCGCACCGATACTATCCCTTCCCGAAGGAATAGAAGACTTCATAGTCTACTGCAATGCATCAAATCAAGGGTTCGGGTGTGTTCTGATGCAACGAGGTAAGGTCATCGCCTATGCCTCAAGACAACTGAAGACACATGAAGTGAACTACACCACACACGATCTTGAGCTAGGAGCGGTTGTGTTTACTCTAAAGATCTGGAGACACTACCTGTATGGTACTAAAAGCATGATCTTTACAGACCACAAAAGCCTACAACACATATTCAATCAGAAGGAACTCAATATGAGGCAACGACGGTGGGTCGAGCTACTCAATGACTACGAATGCGAAATTCGTTATCATACGGGTAAAGCCAATGTAGTAGCAGAAGCCCTAAGTCGGAAAGAATATTCTGGTCGAAGGGTCAGATCACTAACTATGACTATCCATTCGCATATGGCCACACAAATTAAGGAGGCTCAGCTCGAAGCTTTAAAACCTGAAAATGTGGCGGGTGAATCCCTGCGAGGGATGGAGAAGAATCTTGAAGTCAAGGGTGACGGAGCCTTATTTCTCATGGACTGGATCTGGACACCGAAACACAGTGGCTTCAGAGACTTGGTCATGACCGAGGCGCACAACACTCGATATTCCGTCCACCCGGGTTCAAATAAGATGTATCTGGATCTTAAAAAGCAATACTAGTGGCCTAACATGAAAGCAGAGATTGCTACCTTTGTGAGGAAATGTCTTACTTGCGCAAAGGTTAAGGTCGGATACCAGAAACCATCGGGCTTACTTCAACAACCGGAGATACCGGAGTGGAAATGGGAGCGGATTACTATGGACTTCATAACCAAGTTGCCCAAGACAACGGGTGGACTTGATACCATTTGGGTCATCGTCGATAGAGTGACCAAATCCGCGTATTTCCTACCAATCAAAGAGACTAACAAAATGGAGAAGCTTACAAGAACTTACATTAGGGAAATCATACGACTGCATGGTGTCCCTATATCCATTATCTCTGATAGAGATAGTAGGTTCACTTCAAGGTTCTGGCAGTCGCTACAAAGTTCCCTAGGGACGAGGCTGGACATGAGTACAGCCTACCACCCACAGACCGACGGACAAAGTGAGAGAACGATACAAACAATGGAAGATATGCTGAGAGCCTTTGTGATTGATTTTGGGAAGGAATGGGATACTCACTTACCCCTTGTTGAATTTTCCTACAACAATAGTTATCACACGAGCATAAAGGTTGCTCCATTTAAATCCCTCTAAGGCCAAAAGTGCAGATCCCCTTTGTGCTGGGCTGAAGTGGGTGACACACAGTTAGCTAAAGGATGAGTTCCTGATAGCGCTCTCACAGGTCCGGAGATTATTCGGGAAACGACAGAGAAGATCGTTCAGATTCGTGAACGATTGAAAGCCTCTAGAGACCGACAGAAAAGCTACGCAAACAAACGAAGGAAACCTTTGGAATTCCAGGTGGGAGACCGCGTTCTTTTGAAAGTCTCACCCTGGAAGGGCTTAATACGCTTCGAAAAGCGTGGGAAGCTAAATCCGAGGTACATAGGGCCTTTCGAGATTCTTTCTCGAATCGGCCCAGTAGCTTACAAACTCAATCTACCGCGCGGACTCAGTAACATACATTCTACATTCCACGTCTCCAACTTGAAAAAGTGTCTGTCCGATGAGACTCTTGTAATCCCACTCGAAGAGATCGAGATCAACGAGAGCCTCAACTTCGTGGAAGAACCTGTAGAGATCATGGACCGTGAGGTCAAGAGAACGAAGCAAAGCCGCATCCCGATAGTGAAGGTTCGCTCGAACGCCAAGCGAGGACCGGAATTCACATGGGAGCGCGAGTATCAAATGAAATTGAAATACCCTCATCTTTTCGCTTACTTATTTGTAACTACTTCATTTATTTAACCTTTAATTTCGGGACGAAATTCCGTCTAACGAGGGGATTATGTGACAACCTGAAATTTTCACTTGTACAAACCCTACAGTCAAGCACTTCAAATAAAAGTCAAATACATTTCTGCTAATTTTTAGCCGGTTTGAAGTCCGTTTGAGTGTTTTTAATATTTATTCTTCAGACAATCGAAAATAAGGAAGTATTTTCTAGGATTATGGGGTAACAATAAAACAATTAACACCTTAACATGGTGTTTACGGCCAAACTTGGGGGGTTTGGGCCATAAACTCCACATGGCCATGAACTCATGCCTAAGGCATGAGTTTACTCCCCATTTCTGTCATTCTTCACTTACTAGCTCAAGAACTTCCACCATTCTCTCTCAAAGATTATAACCCCTTTCTTCCAATCTTCTAAAATGTAAGTTTTTTCTTTGTTTGATTTGTTGTTATAACCTTTCATCTAGCTGTTATACTCCATTTCATCCATGAATTATTCATTTTTACTTAGATCTTCAAGTGTTCTTCAAAACACCAAGAACACACACTAGTGTTCTTGGACCTTAAACACCCAACCAAGCTCCTTTATTGTAAGTATTCTTACCCTAGAGTGTTATAAGGCTTGTTTCACTTCTTATTCAACTAGAAAACAGAAAGAAACACAAGATCAGAGGTGTTTATGGCCAAGGCATGTCTTGAGCCGTAAACCCTAATAGATGGGCAAAGTGAGCCCTAGTCCTTTCCTTAGCCTTGGATACTACTCTAGATCACTTCCTTGAAGTGTTTAGGACCTTAAGCATCAAAAATACCAAGAACACATAGAGTTTACGACCGTAAGCCCATGAGGAATGGTCCATGGGCCATAAACTCTATAAAGAGGTGAAATTATGCCACCATGACTTCCTAAGGCTTAGACTTGAAGTAAGGATACTTATTTATGACTTATAAGACCTCAAAACACAAAATGGTACAAAATACCATGAGTTTACGGCCGTAAACTCATGGGGAAATGACCATGGGCCGTAAACTCATGAGTTGTTACCATTTGGACCATAAACTCCTTTGAGAAGCCCTACACCCCTTAGATGCAACCCCATTGTAATCCTAGCACTTGACTCAAAGTTTTTTCCATGTTCTAGGGTGTCTTTACTTGATTAATTAGTTGTTAAAGGACTAATTGGATACATATATATGTTATTATATGTTAATTAGGATCCGTGTGTGTGTTCAAGTCTTCACTTGACATTTAGCATCCTATAACATCCGTTCATCCAAACCACTCACTCCAGGTGAGTTCGTACCCCTTAATTAACCTTTTAAACGTTTTAAATGCTTTTAGGGGGGGGGGGAATACAAGTTGAATCATACTAGCTATTATATCAATCACATGTGATTAATAACTAGTGCACAAATGGAATTACTATGCTTTAAACTGTCTTGTCAAAGAAACTACTTCAAAATGATTTCCAACCACTTTCACATGTTAAACTCTTTATAAAACTTAGTTTTAGTTTCCAAATCTTTACTTTCAAAACTCTTTAAACTTATATATACTGTCAAATCATGTCCAATACATATATAGTTATATAAGTAAGGTTTCAAGGACTTAGGACTGATAATACACTCTATTTCCTGTTCCTTGTTTGGTTGTGGACTTAGAGTCCCCTATTGTTTGTCTGAGTGTCATTTGATCCTTAGTTATATATCATGTGTATATGTATAGACATAAAAGCTTTCTGTCTTATTTCAATACACTCATATATACAAACAATCTTTCTAGTAAACTATAATAGGTATAGTTTAGTGATATACTACTTACTACTTCCAGTACAATGTAACATACAATGAGTCAGTTCATACATGAGTCAATACATACTGTAAATAATACACAACACTATACAACTAAACATACTATAATGAGAGTCAGAGGGAATATACTATTCACTAGACAAAGAGAACATACACTAATACATACTATTCGTACACACTATATACTATATTAGAGGACTCACTATGATGAGGATCAGGAAAGACATACACTACACTATTACATACACTAAATACACACTATGCAATAAATGTGAGGCACTACTTTGGGGCATACACACTAATGCATGTATAGATTTATACTGGACTGACCGTCCTACACCTTGCTGCTAGCTACAGTGGGACCTGCAGGTCTTCGGGTGATGAATGTCATAACATCTCGACGTCTTCGAGCGTCATGTTTCACTAGGTCAATCAAGTATGGTTACAATTACATCACATTTTACCTTAATTAACAATTGGTTTAAGGTAGTTAGTACAATAGTAGTTATATTATCATAAAACTACAGTACTTCATTATTTTCCCTTTTACATCTACTTTGTGATCTCCTCACATAAAGAGTAATGTAAAAACTATATTTTACTAATAATAGTCACATTTAGGAAAGATACACACTTTTACAATGAACATACATAGAGTACACTTGATGCCTTGGTAGAAGGCTGCTTTTATACTATTAGAAAATATAGGATTTTCTAGGTGATACAAACATTTTACGAACTTTTACCCACAAACTCTTACAAACATTTTCACACAAAAGCTTTCTGTCTTATTTCAATACACTCATATATACAAACAATCTTTCTAGTAAACTATAATAGGTATCGTTTAGTGATATACTACTTACTACTTCCAGTACAATGTAACATACAATGAGTCAGTTCATACATGAGTCAATACATACTGTAAATAATACACAACACTATACAACTAAACATACTATAATGAGAGTCAGAGGGAATATACTATTCACTAGACAAAGAGAACATACACTAATACATACTATTCGTACACACTATATACTATATTAGAGGACTCACTATGATGAGGATCAGGAAAGACATACACTACACTATTACATACACTAAATACACACTATGCAATAAATGTGAGGCACTACTTTGGGGCATACACACACTAATGTGTGTATAGATTTATACTGGACTGACCGTCCTACACCTTGCTGCTAGCTACAGTGGGACCTGCAAGTCTTCGGGTGATGAATGTCATAACATCTCGACGTCTTCGAGCGTCATGTTTCACTAGGTCAATCAAGTATGGTTACAATTACATCACATTTTACCTTAATTAACAATTGGTTTAAGGTAGTTAGTACAATAGTAGTTATATTATCATAAAACTACAGTACTTCATTATTTTCCCTTTTACATCTACTTTGTGATCTCCTCACATAAAGAGTAATGTAAAAACTATATTTTACTAATAATAGTCACATTTAGGAAAGATACACACTTTTACAATGAACATACATAGAGTACACTTGATGCCTTGGTAGAAGGCTGCTTTTATACTATTAGAAAATATAGGATTTTCTAGGTGATACAAACATTTTACGAACTTTTACCCACAAACTCTTACAAACATTTTCACACAAAAGCTTTCTGTCTTATTTCAATACACTCATATATACAAACAATCTTTCTAGTAAACTATAATAGGTATAGTTTAGTGATATACTACTTACTACTTCCAGTACAATGTAACATACAATGAGTCAGTTCATACATGAGTCAATACATACTGTAAATAATACACAACACTATACAACTAAACATACTATAATGAGAGTCAGAGGGAATATACTATTCACTAGACAAAGAGAACATACACTAATACATACTATTCGTACACACTATATACTATATTAGAGGACTCACTATGATGAGGATCAGGAAAGACATACACTACACTATTACATACACTAAATACACACTATGCAATAAATGTGAGGCACTACTTTGGGGCATACACACTAATGCGTGTATAGATTTATACTGGACTGACCGTCCTACACCTTGCTGCTAGCTACAGTGGGACCTGCAGGTCTTCGGGTGATGAATGTCATAACATCTCGACGTCTTCGAGCGTCATGTTTCACTAGGTCAATCAAGTATGGTTACAATTACATCACATTTTACCTTAATTAACAATTGGTGTAAGGTAGTTAGTACAATAGTAGTTATATTATCATAATACTACAGTACTTCATTATTTTCCCTTTTACATCTACTTTGTGATCCGCTCACATAAAGAGTAATGTAAAACCTATATTTTACTAATAATAGTCACATTTAGGAAAGATACACACTTTTACAATGAACATACATAGAGTACACTTGATGCCTTGGTAGAAGGCTGCTTTTATACTATTAGAAAATATAGGATTTTCTAGGTGATACAAACATTTTACGAACTTTTACCCACAAACTCTTACAAACATTTTCACACAAATTATGACACTAAATACTTATGAACTTACCAGCTTTAATGCTGATAAACTCTTTCAAAATAACTTGTATTCTCAGGTAATCAGTAGACAGGTATCGATGCCAGCTTTTGAGAAGATTGAGCACTTACAAGACTCATATTTCATTTTGATTTCATATTTTTGGTTTCTATAAATTGTACAGAACACACTTGTATTAAAATACATTATTAATGCAATGGATGATGTTGTTTGCTTGTTTACTATATTTTTGTGTTGTGATACTGTACATGACGTCCTCCGCCTAAGAATGTTTCCGCCGTTCCGGTTTGGGGTGTGACACCCATCCAATAAGGATGGAAATTGGATGACCACAAATAGTGACTATCACTCGAAGCGCATGTGAGGACGGAGGTTCAATGATGGGCTTCCAGGGAAAGGGCAAAAAAATTATCTGTTTCAGCAAAGGGAATGTTATGGGGAAGGGTTGTAAGATTTCTAGCAAGAGGAATTGGGGTGGATTGCATCGACAACCTAGATGATATTTATTAGGACAACTAAAACAAAGACCCTAGCTTTTGTGTTTTTGAATTAAGCGTCGATTAAAAGATGATGAAGATGATGGCCATTTACGTTTTTTTTAAAGAAAATATGGACTCTTATTTGTATTTACATGGTTTCGATAAATAAGCTTCCAATATAATATAAACTGAACGTATCACCCTCATATAAAAACAAAACTATGAGTTTGATTTAGGTTTTGTTTGACAGACTAGTTGAAAACTAGCTGGTAGCTGATAAACTAACTTATAAATAAATAATATTTCATAAAAAGTAACTTATAAGTTGGATTGCAATATAGGATTAATGTCATAAAAACCATCAAGTTTTCAAGGTTTTGTCGGTTTTGCCAAAAGTTGAAATTTATGTCCGTTTTTACCCGAATATTTTCGAAAAAAATGTTCGGTTTTACCTTTTTACCGGTGATAACAGGTTTTCCAGGTTATCATTATATTAAATTCGCAAAAAAAACCCTTAAGTTTACCTTTTTTTTTTTTTTTTTTTTTTTTTACTTTTTTACCATTAAGTTTATAATTTTCTTTTACACTTTTACCCTAAGTATATATATATTTTTTCATAATATACATATTTATATGATTTTTTTGCTTAAATACGTATAATATGAAAAAAAAAATAGATAGGGTAAAAGTGTAAAAAAAATTTATAAACTTAAAGGTAAAACGTAAAAAAACTGTAAACTTAAGGGGTTTTTTGCGAAGTTAATATAATAGTAACCTATTATCACCGGTAAAAGAGTAATACCGAATATTTTTTGGAAAATGTTAGGGTAAAAACGGACATAAAATTCAACTTTAGACACAACCGACAAAACCCTGAAAACTTGAGGGTTTTTATGACATTAACCATTGCAATGTAAAATGATATAAATAAATATGTAGACATATAACTAAAAAAAATAGATATAATTAATGACATATTTGATATATTTTAAAAAAAGTTGAATAAGTTTATTACACTTTTTTTCAAAGTAGTTTATCGAAAAATTAATGTATAAACTAGTTCATAAGTTATTTTGATAGTTTTATCAAATAGTAAAGTAGCTTATTTTTCCCAAACATGATCTATGTTTTCAGAAATATCCTTCTACTTTTTTGTCTTATTATTTTCTTACACACTTAAGAATTTGAAACTTGTTATATATAACAAATAAAATTTTATAACATTTATTATTATCTAAAAATTTATTATTATCTAAAAATGACAAGAGAACGAGTAGAAAAAATAAATAAATAAAATATTTAATTTCACTTCAAGAATTCCATGTTGTGTGGATTTTACTTTTGTATTTATCCATAGTTACTGCCTTATCGGTGGAATCCGCAATTTACTTCAAATTAGCTTAGGTATTTATCTCTTGCAATTGTAAATTGGTACTGTATGCTTTTATCTTCGATTCAATACACAATCGACCGCTTCAAACTTTGGTGATCCCAAATTGTTCTCTTTTAGATCAAATTGATACGAATCCTAACAACATGAATTCATAACTTTCATCACATCCATCTGAAATAATTAAACAAAACACATACATAAATTTTTTAAAAATAGAATATAGATATAAAATTCGCTAAGCCAAAATCACAACTTTATCCTTTAAACTCTAAACAAAATCACAAACTTTATTCTCATAATTCTTTGAATCTGCCGAGTGCCGATCTAGTAACAAAAGACACTATAGTCTAAGAAGTTAAATGTGGGACACTGGGACTGGGACCCCTTGACTAAATAGAGCTATTCATAAATATTACTTGACCAACGCGTATGCATGGGAAGCCCTCAAATTTCCAATAGTGAACAGGTCGGGCCCATACAGAGAGGTGAGGTGGCAGGACCCGAGACCCCAGCAGGAACAATGTCCGTGATTCCCGACGCTAAGGAAGCTGGTGGATCAGCGTCACAGACAGCAAGGCATTACCAGTTCCTGTATCCATTAGTTTGGTTTGGTTTGATTCTCATACTCTTAGCATTATTAATTCTTAAAAGAACCACTAAAACTTCTTTCTAGTAAATATAGTTTCTATAAAGATGTTGAACAATAAAATATTTATTATTTGTTATTTTGACGCATCTTCAAAATTCTCTAGACAATATTTATATTTATTTGGCTTTTAGAACTTACGTATTAATAAGATAAGATAATTATATAATTTCGGACATGTTTTTTTTGGGTAAATGTCGTTATAACCCACTCAACTATCGTCATTTATTAGAAGTGGTCACTAAATTATTATTATTATTCTCAATAGGTTATCAAACTTACAACTTAAATATCTATTAAATCACTTTCGTTAGTTTTTAACAGACCCTCCATTATTATAAGTTACAATAATGGTCCCTATGGTTTCAATTTCTTTTGTGGTTGGTCGTTTACCAGCATCATGCATCATGCATCACCTCATCACCTGCACCAACACCGTTCACTTTCGGCACCCACCAACGTTTACCTCGAGCAACCCCTATAATTTTTATTTAGAGTTTAGTTTAGCGGTCAATTCTAAGTAAACATATGATATATTTAGTAGGAACTTCTACCACTTAAATCCTTTAAAATGACAAAAAAATATGCTAGATCACTAAAAATGGTCATCATAGAAGTTTGCAAACTGCATTTAATATTATTTGGTGAATTAGTTGCATTAAAAATGATCAGTTTTTAATATGAGGTTCTTGTCGCAAATAAAAATGTGTACTTGGTAGTTAGTGAACTGCATTTAGTGTTGCATGGTTTAACAATTTTATTCGGATAATCCAATTCAAATAAGCATGCCATGTATATACTTTGTGAGTGTAAGGAGTATTGATGCATTCTATGTAAGAAAAACTTAGCTCATGAATATCTTATTGGTAATTAATTGCTTATTTAGAAAATAGACATTGTTACACTTTTATTCAATATTGATTATGAACATTTTTTTAAAATGAATTCTTTAAAATTGAAACTTGCTGAAATTATCTTTTATAAAAATTAAAATCGATTGAGACTTCTTTTCTGAGTGATCATATGTTAGAATAACAGTTAACGGGGTTGCCCGAGGTGAAGGGTGGTGGTTGCCAAAATTGAACAGTGGTGATTAACTGTGTTGGTATGGGACCAACCGCGAAAGAAATTGAAATCATAGGGACCATTCGTGTAGGTTATAATAACCGGTTATCGGAGGATATATTAAAAACTAACAAAAGTGACTTAATAGACATGCAAGTTGTAAGTTTAATGACCTATGGTGCACACTTGGCGTGCAACTCTATATATTTTATAAAAATTTATATCTTCCTTATACGAATCTTTTTTCTTACCCTTTTTATATATTTGTGTAGCTCTCTACTAGCACTACAACTTCCATTAAGAATGTGTTGCCAAATTTTAACTTTTATTTTATACCGGTATTTTATATTTTTCTAAAAATAATATTATGTTTATATGAACTCCGTTTTTGACCTTTTTCCTTTTGAATTTCTTAACTCTCGGAGTACTACGATTTTCTAGTGACGTTAGTCAAAACTCAACCGACTTTTGTATACCATTTTGACATTAATAACGTTATTAGAACGACTGATTTTTACTTTTTATAAAAATCATAACTCCTCCTGTCTGAGTCAGATTTTTACCACTTTTATATCTTTAGGACCACTTTGATGTGCACTTTCCAAGTACACTGACCGTTATTAACAGTGGTACAACTTTTGGTCATTCATATTTGATTCTATTAAACTCATTTATAAATCATAGTGTATGTGATCATATTTCCCCGAAATATGAAAAACTCTATTATTTGTCATTTGTCAATGCTAATCTCTAGTGACGATTGATGACGAGAATTTCCCAATTGTCATATTCTCCCCCTGTTTTAGGAATTTTTGTCACCAAATTCAGACCTTAGGTTAATCTTATTAGGGAGATTAGTTTCTTAATCAGGGATTGACCCATTTTCTTTTTATTGGGAAAACTAAATTTCTTTTTAGTTCCTATTTCTAATTCTTTAACTTCATAATTTGAATCTAACATTTGTCTCTTGAAATTTTATTTTGATTTCATTCCTTATTTTACACCAGTAGGAAACCTAAACTTTTTATCTTAATATTGGTGTAGATTTCTAGAAGATTTCTATGTTTATTTGTCTGTTACTACCTGTACTTAAAAGTAGATCTTTATATATATTAACAATGAGTACAACTTCAAGGGTTTCCAATTCCCTTGTTAAACATTACATAATTATTCCTATGAGACTTTTTCTAAACCCCTTGATTCTAACACACAACATTTCCTTTTACTAGCCTGGTTGACTCCTGTAAACGTTTATGATGTGCCATGTTCTTCCACAGTTGTTACACCTAAACTCCTCAACATTTTCCCTGATGATGAAGTCCACAATTATTGTACAGGGGGAGTCTTCCCAATTATCCTCTTGGTGGAGTGGGTGATCACTTTGAGGATTCCTTTCTTCTGTTTCCTTACACAAGGGTTGACTAGATTTTCCCTTGGAGGTTCCTTCCCACTTGTTATTGAGTTCTTTGGACTTCTTCTTACTCCTTCTTAAGTTCTAGGGCACATTTCCTTGTGACCGAAGGCTAAATATTTAACTTCCTTGTAGGTATTGGGCTGGTGTGCTTGCACCTCAATTTTATTGTGGGGAGCTAACCATTGGAGGTATGCGTTGATCTTCTGGATCTCTGAGTTGACCAACTCAGGGCATATGGTGAATAGGTACTTAAAGTGTACCGTATAGATGGCCAAACCTGATTCCTTGGTGTTAAGGTGACTGAATTCCTACTCCGCTCGTGCCACATCTTTTCTAGAACATATTTCCCTTATTATTTTCTTCTTTAGCTCTTCCAGGGGTTGCATATGCTTCGCCTATTCCTTAAGCCTTGACATGTATACTACACCAGAAGAGGGCTCTTCCCATAAACATGCATGTTATGAACTTAACTCTATGTTAACCATCACACTTGCTCTCTATCTCTTTTATCCAGTGGATCAAAATATCTGCTCCCCTGTATCCAAAAGAAGATCTCGGCTTATTGTTAATAAAATCCTGATAGGTTCTTGTCATTTGACTACCTTCCTTATCTCTTCCCTCGTCCTTACTTGCTATGAGGTTCCTTAACGCATCAGAGACTTGATGTTATATTATGGTTTGAATGGTGGTTGGGTCAATCAAGTTTAGAATTAAGGGGTTGTTATCCTAAAATGACAACAATAAGGTTACTCTTTGTTCCTAGGTTTGACCAATGGGGCTGTCATTTTATCCTTGATTTACTGGGTCAATACTGCTTTTCCTACTTGTAGAGTGCTATAGTTGTTTTGCTATCAATTGTCTTCTTATCGCTTGTTAAAATAAAGATTGTACTTTTATCTTATGAACATGTTCTTTTATTACTGTTACGTTTTCTATTATGACATGCTATTATTGCTTTTCTTGCAACTTATCTTTAGAATGGAATTTTTCTTATTACGACATGCTACTATTGCTTTCCTAGAAACTTATCTTAAAAATGGATTTTTTTTTAAATTATGACATGCTACTATTGCTTTCCTAGCAACTTATCTTAAGAATGTAATTTTCTTATTACAGAATGCTACTGATGCTTTCCTAACAACTTATCTTAAGTATGAAATTTTCTTATTATTCCAAGGAAATCTCTCTTTTTTACCTTTAGGTTTATAAATAGATTCACCCCTTAAATGTTTTTATTATCTAGGATATCAGAAATTTTTTTGGATAAAAAGTGTCAGCTTTTGAAAAATTTGAAAACGCATGTCATGCACACGATGTGTGTCGTACAGACTTGCAATAGATCAGCATTAAAGTTGATTTTTGGCCTCATTCTATATTTTTCAAAAATTTCTTTGCCCCCCCCTCCCCCCTTCTTCTGTCTTGACTGGGTACCACCTGCACGTCGCACGCATCGCGCGCCTGCTCCGGTGCTTTGATTTCTGCATCTCTTTCGACTCCTCTACTTCTAGGTATCCGTCGTACTTAATAACATATCCTATTTAGGCTAAATTTCGTGTTTTAGGGTTATTTTGGAGGTTTTTATCAATTGATAGACTTTGGAGTCATTTAGTTAACTATACTACCGATTTTACTTCCTTGATACTCAATATCGAGTTTATTTCATCCATTGATCGTCATTTAGAGTTTTTAGAATTTAAAATTTTTTCTAAAATTTTAGGTAAATCAATGAATTGGCAACGTTTAAAGAGGAATGAACTACCTATTTGTGCTCTAGAAGCTTAGTCGAGCATCCCTTACGTTTATTCCGTTGAATATTGGGTGAAACATCAGTTTCCTCAACTGTTGTTCAACGTGTTCTTGGAGCATTCTGTTGGATTAATGTCTAAGTCCATAACTATATTTGGTAAGACTTGACCCGACCCGGCATGGTCCATTTGGGTTGCATACCATCATGCACTTGAATGAGAGAAATAAGACACTTATGGTTATTAATATATTATAAGTTCTAGTATATTAATAATAAGAATGATAAGATTATTTAATTAGTATTGATCAAGAATTAATCTAGGATTAATTAAGTGATCAAAAGAAGACTAATTAAATATATGGGTTGATTGTGTAAATCATCCATACTTGTATAGTGGGCTAATGCTCCATGGATAATCAAGTTGGGCTAAAACCCATAGGATGGTCCATGGATGCTCCATGGTGTATTTGTACCCATGGATCATGGAAATGAAAGGCCATGTCAATTAGGGTTTACATGGTGTAACCCTAACTATATAAGCATCTTATTATTGAGGAAAAATTGGCCACTAGTATTTTTTGAGAAAGGGCTAGCCGATTTTGATGAGTGTAGAATTCTCTCAAGTCATTCTAAGTGTTTTGATGATTGTGATTCCATTTGAGGTGTCACACTTGGGGCACTAGGCACTCAAGCTTCATGAAGACTTACTACACCAAAAAGGTATGTATTCTATCCTACTATATCCATTGTTTTATATGCTAGATTAGGATAATACCTTGGAAGTTCTTATTTGCATGTATAATAGAGAAAACATAGATCCAAGGTATTTAGGGTTGCATGTACACTTAGGAGTGTTAGAATGCTCAAAACCCAACAGTGGTATCAGAGCCTAGGCTTGCTTTCTCTTATACATGTAATTAAAAGTTGAAAAAAGTCGAAAACTTGCTGCCTGACGAATGGACTCGGCGAGTCCATGGGGGGGACTCGGCGAGTTCATGTGTATCTTCAACCTACTCGGCGAGTAGGTTCATGCAACTCGGCGAGTAGGGTCGACAGAGTGCAGATTTTCGACTTTAGTTGCTGGAAATGGATTGGAAACATTACCCTAAACTGTTTTGGTACTTGAAAAACTTATTTTAGCTGGTGTAATGTTTTTGCTAATTCATTTACAACAACTAGTTATCAAAATTACAAAGTTTAATGTGATTTTGATTCTTGAAAGTGTTCATATTCATGTTCTTGTTCATATGAAGTTTAGATGATCATAGGGATTAATTGTAACCTATATGGTAGTTTAATTCTTGATCATAATGTGTTTTAATGGAGTCCATAACTTGTCCTCAAGTTATGGAAAACCAAAAGTCTCTTGGATTAAAAAAAAAAAAAAAAAAAAAAAAAAAAAAAAAAAAAAAAAAAAAAAACCATTAAAAGAACACAAGAGTTAGAAAAATGAAAAAGTCCTCATTTTATTACTCTATTAAACTCATAAGTTACAAGAAATGAAAAGTTTTGAATAGTTTCAAAACTTGCCCTCAAGTTTTGAAATTTGAAAAGTTTTCAAGTATGAATACTTTAATTCCAAGTTAGCCCTTAGAATTTTAAAAGTTAAAATTCAACCCTTATACTTTATAATATTATAAGTTAATAATATATATATATATATATATATATATATATATATATATATATATATGTATAAGAGTAAAGTCAGTCTTACCGCTAGTACGCCTCATTCACGAAGCCGGTCTATAAGGTGGGTATAAGGTTGTTGCCTATAAAATGGCAACTTAATGGGTGTCCACTCTCACCCACCGCTTGCTTGACTGGTGGAGGGTTGTTAGCCGAACGGGTTTGACAAGACTATAATTCTCCCTTCATTAAAAGTATTAATGATAATACTAAGTAACTAAACTCTTAATAATACCCAATCTTAGTTACTTAGGAAAAATGTGAATAAGGTGCTAACCCATGAAATTACACTTTACACTTTGTCTAAGTCGTTAGTGGAGCGTGTGTGGTTAACCGGCACACTAACTTGGACTTAACAAGGTAGGTAAAGGGTGACTTAATATTTATCATAGTATCGATGGAGCGTGTGTGGTTAACCGGCACATCGATTGAGGGGTAATTTATTAAGGGTACCAAGTGATTTGCATGGTTACTTCACACCTTGTTTTGTGATCCTCGGCATCCCAGTCACAAAACTTGAAGGGCACACTCGAGATTGAAACATGCCTTTGAAAAGTTCAATGAATCTCAAAGATCTAGGAGTTTCAAAACCAATTAAAACCTAATAATACATTTCGTTTATCTTGGTGGAAATTGGTGAATCGTCATTCACCTACCTTCAAATATTTTATAGCTTGGATTACGGCATACCTCTTCTAAGTTATAAAATAGTTTGTTGGGTCCTAGCCTTAATATTTCATATTGGGTGTCATATTAAGGACTTAAGATCAACTATCTTGAATATCTCCCAAAAGATGTCTGGTTTAGACACCTATGATCTTCCCAAATCTCTTGAAACAAGGTTTCCTAATGAAGATGATGTCCCATGGATATCATACTTCTTTCTCCTCCTCCAATTATTCTCCCCAACCCACAAGTTCTTGAAAAGTTTAAGGTCACTCAAGCCCTATTGGCAAGGCAAGGTCTAGGTGTGATCACATCTTGGAGATGTAGTCACATATTGACAAGCCGGGAGAGTTGGGTGTCAAAGTCTTGAGAAAGTTGGTGGTTCAATCACTTTCTAAGTCACATAGTGAGTTCCTTTGGGACACCTATGAAACAGACTATGACAAGACCCTTAATGATCTTATCTATTTGCTAAGATCAACTTCCTAAAACTTTATGGACATTGACAATGATGACATTGGATATCTAGTAAAGCTCTCTCTTCCCAATGGAAAGGGATCGGCCATAGTCAACTCGGTTGACCAAATGGTAAAGAGAAAAGCTAAGTCTGTGATAGTCTCGTGTACCATTATCAAAGGGTCCATATGTTTATATTGCCAAAGGAAGGGGCATTGGATGCGAAGTTGCCAAATTTACCTAAGGATGTTAAAGTCAATAAGTTTGACTCTACTTCAGGTAAAGTCCACTATCTAACTCTGCTAAGTTTCTATTCTGAGATTCTTGATACATGATGTGACTGGGTCACATGGTGATGTTTAAGAATCAAAGAAAAGTGAAGAAACTTAAAGAAAGAATATGCTAAATCTGATCGCATAGATGGATTTCTATCGCATAGTTTGAAAAATCGGATTCTTGAGCTACTTCTTAGGAGTTATGATATATTGCTTAGGAATAGATAACAACAAGTTTTCATGTGCTTATGGATTGTAAGGATAAGTTTTTTCCGCAAAGTTTTAAAATAAAAGAAAAATTTTTGTTTTTATTTATTTTAAAAATATCCTTACAATGACATTTGAGGAAAAATTGTTGCTTATGTGATTCCATTAAGAGCAAAAGTGGAAATATGAAATTGATTCTTTCATTTGTGGTAATGTCTAGGTTACCAAATAAGGAAAGATTCTCATCACCCAAGTTTCAATTGGACCGAAACTTGGAATCATGCAAGTTATATAGCATGATGAATGAGAACTTTCAAGTTTTGGAAAAATTAAGACTAATTACTCGTTCACATGGATGTGTGAGTCAAGTAAAGGACTAAGGGATCGAGTACACATTCTTGTGCACTGGTCAAGTCCACCACAAAAAGTTTGATAAGACTATTCGTCATAGTTTACTAAAGCTCAGTAAATATGATTATACTTACATGCTTAAGTGTAACTCTGAGACATTGGATAAGGTTCCAATGTATGGCAGAGCGAATAAAAAGAATCAATTTAGGCAGAAGGATAAAAGTTTCTCAAATCTGAAAAGATGGGAGAGTACTTTAGTATCAGTTTTGTGATCATCTAAATGATTAAGAAACCATAGCACAATTAGTTCTCTAAGGAAGTCTTAGTGCATTCCTATGACTAAGAAGAGGAACTTGAATTGTTGAAATGGTTAAGTCAAGAAGATGAGTCATACTTCGTTCCAATACAAGTCTTAGAGTCATACTCCAAGATTGTAACTTGAGTGACATGTCTTAAAGAAGGTTTAAAACACTTGTCAAATGTAAGAGTAAAAGTTTTCTACTCTTGTACATTTGAGATTGGTAAGTTGTGATGTTTTGGATAAAACAAAGACCAACTTAGGCCAATTGTGTGAAGTGTTTGTCTTGATTAGAATCTGCACTATCTCTTGGATGTTTGACAAGGGAGTCTTATAGGTCAAGAGGACAGTGGGAGTCTTAATGGTCTTGAAAGTCTCAAGAACTAATCAAGAATAAAACCTGAAGTTCTTCACTAGCACACGACATGAGGTTTATAACCTATCGTGTTGACATATTCTGTGCCCATTCCAGTTAAAGTTGGTTTTGCATATGAGTTCTTAGAGTTCTCAATTTGTTGTACAACAACTTGGAAGCAATGGCAGGCCCTTGAGCTGCCAGGTGGCAAGAAGTTAAGATTGAGTTCAATCCATATGAGTTTGGATTTGTCATTATCCTTGTCTTGTGACTATGATTTTGACAATTCACATGGATAAGAACACATACATCATTAAATCTAAGTGTCATAAGGTTTCTCTCCGATTCATGAAAATGATGGTGAGGAAACACTTTCACTAAGTAGATTTTAGCTAGATAGCAATTGTGATATTTGCATTCTCAAAGTCGTTAGTGGAGCGCGTGTGGTTAACCGGCACACTAATTTGGACTTGTGAGAAGTGGCAAAAAGGTCTAAACATTATGATTACGGCATCCCTCTTCATAATTGTTTAGATACACAAGTGTGCTATCTAAGGGAAGGTGTATGATTTTGATAAAGACTTATCAAAACAATCTAGTATCAGAAATCTGAACTTTGGTAAGAAAGTCAGCTGATTTCTGAGTACATGTCAAAGCTAGTGGGAGCATAAGTGTTATGCTAATAATCATCATGTTAGTGGGAGCATGATAATTATGATAAGTATTGCAAGTTAGCAATGTTAATTATAGAAAACAAAAGTTTCAATTGGGAAAAAGTTGTTTTGCTATAATTAAGGGAGAGGAAATTATACTTCATCTCAAATCTATAAGCTTAGATCGTGAGGTTTTAATCATTTAGTCAAGGATATATATATATATATATATATATATATATATATATATATATATATATATATATATATATATATATATATATATGAATTTCATGTTGGAATGGCTCAACATAAGGAAATTCTGTATATGGGTCCATTATTTGCGTTCTAAAATTCGATTATGATTACGGCATCCCTTTTCATAATCTGAATTATGGGAACTTGGCAAATTGAAATGGAAATATTATAGCAAAAGACTGGTTTAGTCTTTATGTAAGACATCATGAATCGTGTCTCATATGCTTCGGATATAGGATCGATTACATGTGCTATAATCATCCGTTCTAAAATTTTCCAAAGCCTGGGGCATTAAGAAGGGAAAAGGTTTAGAACTGGATATGACTAAAAGGATTAAACAATTGTCGAGGACAATCTAAGGTTTACCAAAGATTGGTTACTCAAGGACAATTGGAAGTACAGTGATAATTCTGGAAGGACCATATCGACATAATCTGTAAGGAGGCAACTCTTGTTCAGAAGTGATAGTCAAAATGGAATCTGGAAATGTTTCAAAGTTAGAATTTTCAATCTGTGTAAGATTAAGGAAACTTAATGCAAGAAGGATATTTCCAAGGAGTTGATCTCCTTTTGAATACTCTGTAATGATTGTTGCCAAGTCTTTATGACTTTGTGCATAATCATTACGAGAGGATCAATGCATATAAGTTTAGAATCTAACAGATTTCAGTAAATGGCATGAATTTGGAATTCTTGCATTTGCAGTAAGGATTTGGGAGTGTGAAAAGAGAATCATTGAAATAATGTTCAATTGATCTAGTTCACAAAGTAAAGATCATAGACAAACATAGTATGCATACTTGGTGTATGGCATGACTAGTGTTTGAGAAAAACATAGTGTACATGCTTGGAGCATGGGACAACTATTGTTTTAAATTCAAGAATAAAGTTGATAGCTGAAACAGTATACAATGAATAATGTGTAATCATATGGTGATAAATAAAAGGTGTTTTATTTATGTTCAAAGAGTTGATACCATATTGGATTCAATTATTATTGTGTTTCACTTTGCATGTTTTGACTTCCTGAATAAACTAGGTTATTCTTCCGGAATGACTAAGTTATTCAAACCATCCACAGTCGGTCATATGTTGGAAGTAGATATGAATTAAGACTGTCATGGGTTGGCTTGTAGAGGTCTAAGGTGTTGGACAAAGGGCTACAACACTCATGAGTGCTCATAAGTTCTGAGTATTGGATTCAACCCGCGCTCATTGGAATCACTTCATGGATTTTATCACGAGTGATCATGAGACGATAATATCTTATATTCTTCAAACCTAGAGATATGAGTTGTTACTATGAGTTGATAGTACATTGATTGCACGAAACCGCATTTGGTAACTCGGTGCTATAAAACGTGCCTTTGTGTATGATTCAACAAGTAGTAGAACAAGCCATATGAGTCGAAGTTTATCCATTCCTTTTACCTTCGGGATAAAAGTGATATCTGTGGGCCCCTCGATGATTTGATGATGACAAATGGAAGTGCTCGGCCGGGCCAGGACTGATTTGATTTGTTCAATTAGTCAGTCGTCATAAATCGGAAATCGGGAAACAACAAATGGACAGAGAGAATGATTATAATCCATGTCTCAGTCCATATGATATCTAGAATGGAGGAATATATGATCCCTTATCTAATGGACAAGTCACTGACAAAGGTCAGAGTTTATCTACAAGGTCAGAGTTCGACAGAAGCTTTTGAGAGCTACGATTGCCGGTTGGTTCCTGAAGTCATACGCAATAATATTTTTAGACTTATCCAAGTGGGAGACTGTTGGATTAATGTCTAAGTCCATAACTATATTTGGTAAGACTTGACCCGACCCGGCATGGTCCATTTGGGTTGCATACCATCATGCACTTGAATGAGAGAAATAAGACACTTATGGTTATTAATATATTATAAGTTCTAGTATATTAATAATAAGAATGATAAGATTATTTAATTAGTATTGATCAAGAATTAATCTAGGATTAATTAAGTGATCAAAAGAAGACTAATTAAATATATGGGTTGATTGTGTAAATCATCCATACTTGTATAGTGGGCTAATGCTCCATGGATAATCAAGTTGGGCTAAAACCCATAGGATGGTCCATGGATGCTCCATGGTGTATTTGTACCCATGGATCATGGAAATGAAAGGCCATGTCAATTAGGGTTTACATGGTGTAACCCTAACTATATAAGCATCTTATTATTGAGGAAAAATTGGCCACTAGTATTTTTTGAGAAAGGGCTAGCCGATTTTGATGAGTGTAGAATTCTCTCAAGTCATTCTAAGTGTTTTGATGATTGTGATTCCATTTGAGGTGTCACACTTGGGGCACTAGGCACTCAAGCTTCATGAAGACTTACTACACCAAAAAGGTATGTATTCTATCCTACTATATCCATTGTTTTATATGCTAGATTAGGATAATACCTTGGAAGTTCTTATTTGCATGTATAATAGAGAAAACATAGATCCAAGGTATTTAGGGTTGCATGTACACTTAGGAGTGTTAGAATGCTCAAAACCCAACACATTCCACGTAAAAGAAAATACGTTGGGCGTACTCGGATGCATTGTGCACTTGTGCGCATGTGGTCCATTTTAACACCTTTTGCAACATTTATCTTATCTAACTCATCCTGACTGCTTTTTGTCTATTTTTCTTCAGATATATCGAGATGAGGTCAACCAGATACGGGTCAATTACATCTTAACTGGAAATCACATCTATTTCTACAGTTCCCAGATGACCTTGCAGATTGTAATTCCTTCATCTCTCTCCTGATCGCTCTCCTGTCTAAGAAGATCGGTGTTCCCCAGGCTCTTTCCTTGAGTGTTGTGGACGAGTCTAATTTCACGGCTCGTCTAGACCCATTCCTTACCTTGTCTAGTGGGATGATAGCTGTCTTGAGCTTTTTGCCAGCCATGGATGGTGGTGGGTCGTTGGGGTTCGGGAGATGATTTACAAGGAGTTATTCTAGGAGTTCTTTTAGACAATGAGGTAGGCTAATCGATTGGTCATTTCTTTCTGCCTAGGAGGCATATCCTCCTCCTGTAGCTTGATCGAGCTGGGGAGATGTCTAAGTATTTATACAATAGAGGAGATTGCGAGTCTCCATTTCTATCGTTATCTTGACAACTATATTACCGAGCCACTACAAGAGTACAACTACCTGTAGGTCTGGGGTCACGCTATGGGGACCTATGTTTCCAGGACAACCAAGGAGAATGCCTTCAGATCTCCTATTTATCGGTTGATCCACCGATTGGTCGCCTCTACTATTTGTCACATAGAGGAATGTGACAAGGTCCCTTCTAGCGACCTCTTCTATATGTGGGGCCTCACTCAGAATGAGGTTCGCCTCCATCTTCCTTTTGTTCTTCTCTTTATTTATCTGGTATGGCTCTGGGCTCAGTGTCTTCGAGCAGGATTTGCGTGGGTCATTGGGTCACTCGTTTGGCCCTATGTAATGAGATTGACACTAGCGGAATGGTTCCTATTCCTATCAGAGACAAAACTACCGCTTTAAGGAAGATGTGTTTATTGGTTCGAGGATTGGGGCGGCAATGAAGGATTCTGGTCAATGATATTGTGGTGCTGATCTGGCAGGTGGAGTCGGAGCACATCCACAAGCCTACCTAGAAGAGGCGTCAGAGACCTAGGCATGTCGAGCCTGATCAGTCGGAGATGAATCTATGCGATGTGATGCAACGTTTGGATGTTATACAAGATTAGCATCGTTGGATCATATCTTCGATTGTTGGGGTGAGGCAACATCTTGGGTTAGACCATTAACCTTTTCCTCAGGCAGGTCCTGCTATTCTACGTCCTACTAAGCCAAGAGGTACCGGTCATGATGGTGTTGGTACTTCAGGCACACATCCTGATGATACTGCTGAGGATAGATAGGAGATATAAGAGGATGAGGATGGTGAGTATGAGAGAAGTAAGAAGGGTTGATGTGTTTATGTTGTATTTTTATACTTATTTATTTTGTGGGATATTTTTGATACACATATATATGTATGATTATACTCTTTTCTTTAATTTACATTGTATATGTATATATGGTTTCAATTTTATCATTTACCAAGCCTACACTTTGTTGATGTATTGGTTCATTCAAGACTAAACATAGGTGATCAGACTATGTTTAGTTGTGACTCAACTTTTACACACTGAATTGGCCTAGATAACTGACTTACATAGTTTGCGTTTTGGATTTGTATATTTTTTTTGTTTTGGTGTAACATTCTGTTTAAAATCAATTAAATAAATAATAAAATCTAAAGCTCTGGGATGTAACTTTTATTATTATTTTATAGCTAAATCAATAATATTTAGCAGGGTGTTGCTTTCGGGGAGCCAAATGATATATTTTTGACTTTCGGGGGTAAAGTGTAATTTTAGGATTTATGTTGTGAAGGTTTTCAGAAGTCAAGGGGTGTTTGGTAAAATATCGGACTTATATTGAATAAGATTAGGAGGCTAAGGGGCTAAATGGTAATTATTGGGACTTAAGTTGAAAAGAAAGAGAGGAGGAGGGACTAAACATGTTAATATGGCTGAAGTTTGATTTTCGTACGAGAGCATATAAAACTCGTCACCTTGCATTCAACCCTAACCCTAAAAACACTAATAAGCCACCACCTTCTGCCTCTTTCACTTCCAGCCGCCATCGATCTCCTTGCTGGCGAAGTCGAGGGTTGCGAGCCCAAGTCGACCGCGACACTTACACCTGCTACGTCGCCACCGAAAACATCAACACCACACCTGATGTCGGACGTCGTGGGTCGCTGGAAAAGCCACCAAGACCGGTGACGATAGTCGTGTTCGTCACTGATGCGTGACTTGAAGGTTCTCGGTAAGGTTAACAACCTCTCACCTCTTTTTTCCTCTCATTTGTTCGACGTCGGGTACGTTGTAGCTACCACCGGTGGCCTTTGGGCGTTGTTCTCATTGTTTCCGGCGATGTCAGCCACTTATGAGGTGGCCAGACATTTATATGCTTGAGTATATATGCTGTTTAATGTGTTCTTGGGGTTGTATGAACAATATTTTGTCCGGAAAAGCAACCACCACCACCGTGAGCCGGTGGATTCCATCTCTTTTGCTGCCACCAGCCATCGCGGGGGGGGGGGGGGGGGGGGGGTGTGCGTGATTTGGTGTGTGTGAGCATAGTTATTGAGTTTAATGTTGTATGGATATTCTTGGACAGGAAAAAAGAAGAAAACACATCACCACCACTTGTTGCCATTGTTCCGCCACTTGCTGCCGCCTTTCCGCCACTGCTAGCCACCATATTCGGTGGTTGTGGGCTTTCGGGTGCATTTGGATTGATGCTTGGAGTGCTTTTGGCGTTGTTTTGACCTAAGATCATGACCACCACCACCAACCACCACTGCCTGAGGAGGTAGTGGATGGTACCCGAATTGATTAGACTTTAATTAATGTAAAAATTAACTATTGGATTAATTGGTTTTGAGATTTGGTTAGAAACCTAATTAGGGTTTAGAAAAACCTAATTTTGGAAATGTATATTATGGATTTATCGGGACCCGCATTTGGACCATTGGATTTCGAATTTTAAATTACACCCAACCACATTGCATGTTTGGACTAGTGGAGTGATGGACTTAAGGGATTAAGTCCTTAATGGATTCAGTCCTTAATGGGTTAAGTAGGAACGCTTAACCGTAATCGTCATTTTATGTGAAAAACCCTAATTGGATTTGAGTTCTTATTAGGCCATTTCTTGGACTAACTTGTTGTGGGCCTTCGTGGGCCAAATGGGGAGCATGTTTATATACTAAGGAAATTATTGGGCTTTAAGATAAGGCCCATTAGAGAGGCTTGGGCCCAATTTGGAAAATTGGGCCATATGTGGGCCATAATTGGGCCTTGATGATTATGAGATATTGGAGAATCGGAATGCCAAATGTTTGGGCTAGGATAAATGGTTGGGCCACAAGATAAGTCTATGTAAAGGTTTGGGCCCAATTTGGAAAATTGGGCCACATGTTGAGCCTTGGTTCATTGATTAGTTTTTAGGCTTTCAGAGTGTGTGTTTAGACCTTGTTTTTGGACCAAGTTAGGTTAGGGGTAAAATAGTCTTTTTACCCCAAGCATGGACTTATGGTTATGCATTGGAACCCAATTAATAATTGGGTGTTGTTTTGATATGGACAGTTCGAGAATCTGTCATGCAGCAGCTACGGTTTTATCCGCGGGACTTCATCAGTGTGAGGTGAGTCTCCTCACCATACAAATGGGTCGAAGGCACCAAGGCCGTCCCATGTTATGATAAGTGGTACACTAGTTGATATGGTGTTATGTGGTTTGTGATGGGTTATAAGCAAAACATCATTCCTATGGTACACATGCAAACCCTAATAGCTTTTGGATCTAGTTTGTCTAATGAACATGCAATTGAATATCCAAAGCTATAAACCCTAGATCTAGCATGTGATAATCAATATTAACATAAGAATAGGGTTTAGATCTTACCTTTATTGTTATGTAGCAATAACAATCTCAAGTCCTCCTTGTAACGGCTTTAGAAAGCTTAGAGTCACAAGTGTTACTCCTCTAATGGCTCACAAACACCAAGAGCAAGAGGATGAAGAATGATAAGAGAGGAGACACCCAAAAACGTGTAGAAACCCTAAGGAATTAGTTGGCCACATTTTTGGTGCCCTGGGGGTCCTTAAATAGTGAGGCTATTAGGGTTATCTAACAAGGAAACCCTAATTTGATTGCTTAGTCTTAAGCAACCCATGGACTCCCTCCTTAGAGGCCTTGAACGATTTCTAATGGGTTTCCCCATAGAATTCGTCCACTCCATCCTCTATGGAGTCCATTTGCCCAATATTCAACTATCACACAATTGACAGTTCTAGTCCCCTTTATTTAATTAATGTCTTTTAGCCACAAAATTAATTCTTATTAATTCTTGACTAACATTAGTTAAACAATATGATTTATCCTTTAATATATTATTCTCTTAATATATTAATAAATCATAATTACTCCTCTCTCTCCATAATTCATCCTATCAAGTTGCTTTGATGAAGGCAACCCAAAAGGACCATGCACCATCGGTTCAAGTACATACCAAATTAGTTATGGACTTAGACACTAATCCAACAGTCTCCCACTTGGATAAGTCTAATAACTATTATGCATATGACTTCAGATCCTGATCTGCAATCGTAGCTTTCAAAAGCCGCTGTCAACTCTGATCTTATTAGATACGCGTCCTTTAGATAAGGGATCATATACTCCTCCATTCTAGATATCGTATAGACATGAGACATGGATTTCAATCATTCTCTCTATACTATTTCCCGATTTCCGATTTATGACGACTGACAACAAGCTACAACTGAACACATCAAATTAGTCCCGGCTTGGCCAAACGCTTAGGTGTCATCACTAAATCATCGAGGGGCCCACAGATACGCTTTCATCCTATTATGGATAAAAGGAGCATATAAACTTTGATTCGATGCTAGCTTGTACTCACTCACCGAATCACACAAAACAATATGTTTTATGACACCAAGTTACTGGTGCGTTTAAATACTATCAATGTGTAACCGACTCGCAAGATACAACTCTCACATCTCGGTTTCAAGAATATAAGATATTATCGTCTCACCAATCACTCGTGATAAAATCCATGAAGTGATCCAAGTGAGCGTGGGTTTAATCCAATGCTCAAATCATATTCATAAGCACTCATGAACGTTACAACAAACATTTGCTTATGTCAAATACATTTTAGACAATCCACACACCAATTCACGACAGTCTTCATTCATACCTACTTCCAACATATGAACGACTGTGGTCCGTTCGAATAATTTGATTGTTCTGAACCAATTTAATTATTCAGGAAGTCAAAACATGCAAAGTGAAACACAAGAATAATACTAATCCCATATGGCCCCAAACTCTGGGTATAAATAAAACATTTTATTTAATCACCATATTGATTACTCATTATTTGTTGTTTCGGGTAATCAACTTCTTACTTGAATTATTACTACACTTGTCCCATGCTCTCAGCATGCACACAATGTTTACCTACGGTCCTTACTTTGTGAAATAGATCAAATGAACACATTTCAAATCATACTCATTTCACAACTCCCAATCCTTATCATAAGTATAAGAATATCAAATTATTGTTACTTATGCTAGATTCTAACATTTTATGCAATGATTCTTTCGTAAAGTCATAACTCAAAATCATCAAGACTTGGCCAATCTCTATCAAAAACAATTCTATAGATATGACGTCTCTCACTCAAAGTACATTCCTTTGAATATCCTTCTTGCATAAAAGTTTCTAATCTAGACATAGATTCTCAATATCCAACTCCCAATATGGAAACATTTCCATATTTGGCATATGACAATTCATTCTTAATAGAATCTTATCTATTCATAATAATGTCATCCAATACCATACTTCCAACTACTCACACGCGACCAATCCTCAGCGAGCTTTGGATCGTCCTTTGATAGTTGTTTAATTATTTTAGTCAAAACCGATTCTAGTCCTTTTTCCCTCTAAATGCGCTAGACATTTGGAAAATTTTAGAATGGTCAAATATAATAGCATTGACAATCAATCATTTACCCGAAGCATATGGGATACGATGCATAATGTCTTACATGCTATGTATCCTTGACTAAATTTATTAACATTCCACAACCTAAGCCTTTAGATTTAAAATGAAGCATAATATTCTCTCCTTTAATTATAGCAAAACAACTATTCAATCCTTACGACTTTGCAAAGTATAACTCTTGTTTTCTATAATTAATATTGCTAACTTGCAATACTTTCCTTAATAATCATACAAGCACAACATTTATGCTCCCACTATCATGATGATTATTATCATATAAGCATAACACTTATGCTCCCACTAGCTTTGACATGTATTCAGAAAACAATTTAACTTCCAGAAAACAATACCTATTGAATTTCTTAAGTTCATATTTCTAATACCTAATGCTTTGATAATCCTTTATCTAAGCTTCTCAAACTTATACACCCTTGCCTTAGATATCTCATATGTGTGTCTAAACAATTCAGACTAATTGTCAATTATGGAAAGGGATACCATAACCATAATCGAATTCAAGGATACAATTTTCACAATCACTATCTTCTTAAAATCTCTCTTAACGAAAGCATTTCCTCACAGTCATTTTCATGAAGGAGGGAATCTTATGACACTTAGATTTTAATGGTGTATTTGTTCCTATCCATGCGAATTTGTCAAAACCAAAGTTTGCGACAAATCAAACTCATATGGACCGAACTTTCTCAATCTTGATTTCTTGCCTTATGGTAACACGAGTGCCCACCATGTCTTCCAAGTAGTTAAGCAGCTCACCCTTGCCTATCAATGTACTTTGCATTGATCAAGGTGCTTGCCTTTTACGCGTTCAAATGAGAACTCATATAACTCACATGCATAATTAACTCAATTGGAATGGCACAAAAACAAAATAGTGTTAACACGATAGGTTGTAAACCTCAATTCGTGTGCTAGTGATGATTGTTAAGGTTTATTCTTGATTTGTTCTTGAAACCTTTCAAGACCTTTGAGACTCCCACTGACTCCTTGACATATAAGATTATCTTGTCAAGAAACATTCCTTGACAAAACAAATATTCAAGAGTTAGTGTAGTTCTTATCAAAACACTTCACATAATTGGTCCTAGTTGGTCTTTGTCTTATCCAAGACATCACAACTTTCCAATTTCAAATGTGCAAGAATAAGAAAACCTTTTCAAATTCCACATTTGATGAATGTTATAAACCTTCTTAAGACTTGTCACTGAATTCACAATCTTAACTCTAAGACTTGATATTGAAATGAAGTATGATTGACTTATTGATTTAACCATTTCTTCAATTCTTGATTCCTCTTCTCAGACATACAATTGCACTAAGACTCACTTATAGGATCAATTGAGATATGGTTCTTAATCATTAAGACCTATCATAATACATAATAAAAGGTACTCTCCCTTCTTCTTAGAATAGAGAAACTTTTATCTTTTTGCCTACTTGATTCTTCTTTATTCGTTCTGCTATTTATTGAAACTCTTTCAATCAACTGAGAATTACACTTAATCTCATAAGTATAATCATATTTACTTAACCTTAGTAAATCATGACGAATATATTTGTTACTCTTGTGGTGGATTTGATCAACACACAACCTTGTGTACTCGATCTCCTAGTCCTTCACTTGACACTTTGTCAATGAATTAGTCTAATTTCCAAATATGAAATTTCTCATTCATCATGTAACCAAGTTGTATGATTCCAAGTTTCTGTTCAATTGAAACTTGGGAGATGAGAAACTTTCCCTATTTGGTAAATTCTTGACCTTTCCACAAAGAACATAATTAAGAATCAAATCCATTATTGCTAATAATAGAAACTTACAAACATCAATTTTCATACACGCCATTGCAAGGATAAATAAATAATATAAAATCAAATTTTATTTTACTGCAGAAAAATTTGTCCTTACAATGTAATTCAATTGAAAAACTATGTTAATACATATTTCTTAGCAATCTTATTCTAACTCCAAGTAGTAGCTCAAGATTCTAATCTTCAAGTAATGCGATCGAAATCCATTTCTTCACGATTAGATTCTGCTCACTTCTTCCCTTAAGCTTCCTCTCTTTTCTTCGATCCTACAGAACATCGAAATGTAATCTTATCACATCATGTATTAAGAATCTAGAATAGGAACTTAAAAGAGTTAGTTAATGGATTTTACCTAAAGTAGAGTCATACATTTTGACTCTCCCATCTTTTAGATCTCTTAGGTAAATAGGGCAGCTTCGTCTCCAATGCCCCTTCTCTTGGCAATAAAAGCAAATTGACTCTTTTGGAACAACACACGGAACTACTTTTGACTTTGCCTTTCTCTTATGATCAAACTTTTCGATCATGGCATGCCTTTCGTTGCCATTGCCTATATCCATAGATCTCTGGAAGGCAGATCCACCAATCAACTTTGCTTTTCCAGTGCGCCAAATCATTGCTGATTCAGCAGCAATAAACATATAGTGAGATCGATGAGGGTTACGTTGTGGTTCATCATATAGTACTATCTTACGAACTCACTATATGAGTTAGGAAGTGACTGAAGAACCCAATCAATAGTCAGCTCCTCACAGACAACAAATCCCAACATTCTTAACCTCTCAATGTGTGACTTCATCTCTAGGACGTGTGCACACACTGAGTTTCCTTCTTCATGTTTACTTGCCAAAAGGGCTTGAGTGAGTTTGAACTTTTCAATATTTTGAACTTGTGGGTTAGGGAGAACAATAGGAAGAGGTGGAGGAAGTGAAGCATGATCTCGTGTTCCTCGATCGAATCGTGGAATATCATCTTCATGTGAAAAGCTTGTTCCACGGGATTTGGGAAGACCATAGTTGTCATACTTTGACATCTACAAAACGGGAGAAAAATTCAAGTTAGTTGATTGATTGAGTCCTTAATAAATCACCCAAATGAGATATTAAGGCTAGGACCCAACACAATACTCTACAACTTGGAGAGGGATGCCGTAACCCAAATTGCAGAACATTTGAAGGTAAGTGAATGACGATTCACTAATTTCCACCATGAAAAACGAAAAAGAAATTTAAGTTTTAAATCTATTGAAAATTCCTAGATCTTTTGAGATTCATTGAACTTTTCAATGGCATGTTTAAATCTCGATATGCCCCTCGATTTGTGATGGGATGTCGAGGATCACAAAACAGGGTGTGAATAACCATGCAAACTTACATGGTGCCCTCAATGTTACAATCACCTATTCGATGTGTCGGTTAACCACACACGCTCCACCGAACTATGAAAAACAATGAGTCACCGTTTGCTACCTTTGCTTAGAACCATTTAGTGTGCCGGTTAACCACCCACGCTCCACTAACGTCTTCGCAAGGGCACAAAGTGTAGTTTCATGGAATTGCATCAATTCACTTTTGCCTAAAGTAACTAAGATTGAGAAATTTGTAAAAGCATTTAGTTACTTTTGTACTTCATTATACTTATAATGGAAGGTTTCTGTCCTATCCTACCCGTTCGACTAACGACCCTCCACTAGTGAAGAGTGCGGTGGGTAAGAGTGGATACCCATTCAATCTTTATAGGCAATTTCCTTAAACACCCCTTATAGACCAGCTTCGTGAATGAGACCTACTAACGGTAAGACTGACTATTTACTCATATATATATATATATATATATATATATATATATATATATATATATATATATATATATATATATATATATATATATATATATGATACTAGACTTTTAATGTTATATATAGTATAGGGTGTGTTTTACACTTTTAAAATACTAGGTGGTCTAATTTAATTAATTATACTTTTAATTTAATTAAATGTAAACCAAAACTTTATGGGTTTATTAAATCTCCTTTAATTATACACTTTAATTAATAAAACCATAAGGGTGTGATTTGAACTTTTCAAAACAATACTAGGGTTTTAGAATTTAACATTTCTAAATTAAACTTTTAATCAACTTTTAAATTCCAAAACTTGAGGGCAAGTTTTGAAACATTTCAAAACATTAGGGTTTAACTTATTTAAATTTCAAAAGCAAAACTTTTAAGTTCAAATTTAAACTATAAAACCTAAAGGGATTAATTTGAAACTTTTCCAAGCTTTATCAAGAATATTCTAGATCACAAAATTCAAATAAGGCAATTAATAATTAATTGGTGGTTATCGAATTTGACCTAGTCCAAATTCTTGCAAGGTAATTCACCAAATAATTCAAATAATTAAATCTAATCATATAAGGAAATAATTATTTAACTAATATGAAGTTATCTTTAATTTTGGCAAAGATAATCACCCAATATGATAAAAATCTGATTTATATCAATAAAAAAACATTTTGGTAACTATCCCATAGCCAAAAGAGCACAAAATCCCGATTTTCCATCTTTCTGACCAGCTGACTCGTCGAGTCAGGCATGGACTCCGCCAGTTGAGTTCATCCATGGACTCGGCGAGTTCATCCATGGACTCGGCGAGTTCAGCCCCCAGAAACCCTAAATTTTGAATTTTAAGTAAGGATAATTCATAATAGCATCAAATACATCAAAAAAACAGTCATGGCTCTGATACCACTGATGGGTTATAAGCAAAACATCATTCCTATGGTGTACATGCAAACCCTAATAGCTTTTGGATCTAGTTTGTCTGATTAACATTCAATTGAACATCCAAAGCTATAAACCCTAGATCTAGCATGTGATAATCAATATTAACATAAGAATAGGGTTTAGATCTTACCTTGATTGTTATGTAGCAATAACAATCTCAAGTCCTCCTTGTAATGGCTTTAGAAAGCTTAGAGTCACAAGTGTCACTCCTCTAATGGCTCACAAACACCAAGAGCAAGAGGATGAAGAATGATAAGAGAGGAGGCACCAAAAAACGTGTAGAAACCCTAAGGAATTAGTTGGCCACGTTTTTGGTGCCCTAGGGGTCCTTAAATAGTGAGGCTATTAGGGTTATCTAACAAGGAAACCCTAATTTGATTGCTTAGTCCCTAAGCAACCCATGGACTCCCTCCTTAGAGGCCTTGGACGATTTCTAATTGGTTTCCCCATAGAATTCGTCCACTCCATCCTCTATGGAGTCCATTAGCCCAATATTCAACTATCACACAATTGACAGTTCTATTCCCCTTTATTTAATTAATGTCTTTTTGCCACAAAATTAATTCTTATTAATTCTTGACTAACATTAATTAAAAAAATATGATTTCTCCTTTAATATATTATTCTCATAATATATTAATAAATCATAATTACTCCTCTCTCTCCATAATTCATCCTATCAAGTTGCTTTGATAAAGGCAACCCAAAAGGACCATGCACCATCGGGTCAAGTACATACCAAAATAGTTATGGACTTAGACACTAATCCAACAGTTTGTTAGCTGGTTATGTGCCAGGAGGTATGCTAGTTGTATATGTGTTGCACTTGTATGGAAGACCATGGGAAATCCCATGACACTTGGATGTAAGACCATGTGGAGAGCCCATGGCTTTCCTATTAAAGGCCATGGAGGGAATTGACCAACATTAATTCTAGATACTATGTTATTCTAGGGTATATTCTAGGCCATGGTATATTATAGATCCCTATAATTGACCAACATTAATTCTAGATACTATGTTATTCTAGGGAATTGACCATCATAACATATAGGTAATATCTCTTCCTAGACTATCGGACATTATAACTCTTAGGCATAATATCATAGTTTACAACTAGGTATAATATCTATGAGACCACTTTAAAAAAATTATATTTCCTCCAGTTGGAGTCAGATTTTTACCAGTTTTATATCCTTGGGGACCACTTTGTTGTGTACTTTCCGAGTACACTGACCATTATTAATAGTGTTACGACTTTTGGTCACTCATTTTTTATCCAAAGAAATGATTTTTCTACAAACTTTGATGAAATCACATTCATTAACTTTGAGTTTCCTTTTTAAAAATGTCATTTTGAACACATAAAACTCATGCAAGGTCCAAACCCTAACACATGTGGTGAAATTCTAGTTTGAATGATTGATGCTCAAAGTTCATTGTTAAATTTGACAAATATGTCTACAAAAAGATTTATTCACAAAATATGCAAAACTCATATTTTGTTTAAACCGGATTTTCCCAGAATCTCAGTGATATGATATGACGATCTAGAAATTTTAAAGTAGTAGATCATTTTTCACGATTTATTATAATTTTGGCAAGAAAATGACGGGATAAATCAATAAAATATTTAAAAAGCGCAATAAATTCTAGAAACATTGTGGGATGACCTATAATCTAAATAAACGTCATCCATGAAGTTTGATAAATTGATACTACATTTTGCTATTTATGCATATTTTCTTGTTATTACACATAAATAAAATATAAAATTATGTTCAGAAGTTTAAATATAACTTTCAATAATTTTTTCCAGCTTTTTTACTTTATATGATATTTACATAAAAGTTTTGTGATTTTTTAAACTATTTGTCATTTTTTCACAATATAATGTTTATTCAAGGGATTAAATGGTTAAAAATAATTTGATTCATCTACAAATCATGAAAAATTACGAGAAAGTTCTTGAGTACAGATAAAACATAAATATAAGCCTTTTTAAATTTTTACTTCTTTTTAATAACTATTACAAATTTTTTGTTATTAAACACAAATAAATTATAAGAATCAGGTATTCTTATCCCTTTTCAAGGCATTACTACTATCATCTCGAAGCATCGTGAGTATTCTTATCCTTTTTTTACAGGTTTAATTTTTGGGGAGAAAAACATGTTATTATTCATTTTTGTTCATTATACTTGATACAAATTGTATCAAATTTGATTGATGTAATCTTATGTATGTGTATGCTAATGTTGATTCATGAGACCTTATTGCATCAAGTCTCTAGAACATTTCACAACTCATTAACTCTTTTAAGCACATGGTCATCATGAATAATGCTATTAGGAATTGACAACTCCTCATTCACCCCTTTGTGGAGTGCATATTACCATATTCTATCCATGTAAATGATAAACATAGATCTCGATAGGGCATCTTGCATCGTTAGGCTTGGTTGTGAACTTATTGTTTGAACAGTATGCATATACAATCTTATATACTTATTTTAGCAAAAAACTTCTATTCATGGAAACTTTTATCAGTAATCAGATTTTCTTAACCTGGTAGTCTGCTATGATTAAAAACCTATGAACGTACCAACTATTTCTATAGTTGACCTTTCATTTTATATGTTTTTTCAAGAAACAAGTAGTAAGTGATCATAAAGACTCATCATCATAAAGCATGTTGCATCCTGTGGAAATGTATTTTGGGAAATTTTCTTTGAAACAATGTTATTTTGGGAACTTGTCTTTTTAATTATGTTGAACATTGGTTGTAAACTTTAAATACTTATTTCTATGGTGATGTTATCCTTAACTTTTGCTATGAAACCTCTTTAGCTACCGTAACTCATGTTTCTGCTTTAGCGGAGTGCGGCATAATTGGTATTAGAGTCGAAGGTTATAGAGAATATCAATTTTCTTTCAGAAAACCCTATCTATAGCCAAAAAAATAAAATGATTTTCAAAATATAGGACATACTACTAATATAGTTAGGTCGAGTATTGTATTATTGGACCTCAATTAGACATAGCATGATCACATATATTAATTTAAGGAAAGATTTATACAAGACTAGAATTGATTATAGTAGGATTATGTTTAAACTGATTTCTACATAAAAATTATTTCATTTCGGATAGAAGAAGAGAATTTTTAGTATGTGTAAGAATTACATACTGTAGCCATTCATCATTATGCATTTCATAGCTCATTACATTATTATCTCAGTCCACTATGTCGAAGTCGTCTTCGTATCGCTCTAAACCCTCGGACGACAAGTCCGGATACGTCACAATCATTCCTAAACGTGATCCCACAACTATACAGAAGAGGGTCCCTATGAAGAGACGGAATCCCCGCTGGAGATTAGTGGTGATATTGTCTTGAGTCAGGAATGTGAGACATCGCCTGCATCAGTGTTGCCTCAGCCACCACTCTATGGGCTATGCACCCAATAAACTGCAAGGAAAAGTGTCCCCATTGGGAGGATGACATCGAGTGGAGCAGGACCCCGAGGACCTCTACAGTGAGTCATTGGAATACTTGTCCCTCAGACAGGTATGACCCCAGATGAGTCTTCGAGGGTCATGCGAATGACAACTGACTTATGCAATAGTCGCACAACGATTGTAGGACAATAATAGTCGTTGGCAGACCTGATGGCAATGTTAGAAATACTATTTCAGTATTCGACAGAGGCTATTAATGGTGCTGAGATTGCATAGGGGTTGCAGGTCGCTTAATGACTGCATGTTATTTGTTTGGGGGATTGTTGTTGATCATTGTGTTGGTGTTCCTTGTGAATTCAAGTAAGTGTTCTTATCTCTAACTTTCATTGTCTATTTTTTTTTTCCTTTTTACACTCATTAATTCTATATATTTTTGTCATCAACGTAGGAAATTCAAATCTGAACAACCCAAAGTGATGAAAACATCGAATTTCGTAACTGGTTGCTTAAAAAGGTATCACAAATTAACAAACATATTTGTTTCATAAATCTAAAGAATACACATTATTTTATATTTTCTATGGTCATTAAATGAAAACATAAGTTCTCCAAAGGTCCATAAAGAGTTGTTGGCTTTTGCAATGGGTTTGTAAATAAACATCTATACTTATCTGCATGCATTGTCAATGGTGTTAGGTTTATGGTACTTAGTCATGATGCACAACACACAACACACAACACAGACCTTTGGGGTTCTAGCACTAGGTGAGAAAGACAAGAAATATTATAGCTAGTTAGAAGAGATTATAGAGTTGCGGTATAAACATGATTATTCAATAATACTATTTCAGTGCAAGGGATTTGATAATCGAACGAGAGTTAAATCTGATAATAATTTCATCAGTATCAACTTAGGATATGAAGCATACAAAGATGATCAACTCATATATTCGTCGCAAGCCAAAAATGTGTTCTACATCCGAGAGCCTTCTAGAAGAAACCAAAACAATAACCATCATTTTGTCATTGAGAATGCTGATCATCTAAGAGTTTGGGATCTACCATGAAACGTTGATCATGTCCAACTTGTTTACAATGAATCTGTCCTAAATGTTGACAATGGTTTCGCTAAAAATGTTGACAATTTCAACGTAGTGTAGAATAACTCTCTATGCGATGCTTCGCTTTTTATCGATTTCGGCCGGTACTTTCAAAACAATCTTAGAGTCGATGATGTTAGGGTGGAGAGTACAATTGAAGTTCCTCTACCAACCGGTAGAGTCAATGATGTTTCTGATTTTGAGATTGATTATGATGAGAACGATCCTAATTACAATACTAAAGGAGACACTAAAGTATATGACGAAGATTCTAATTAAAATAGTTCATGTGTAATGTGTATTTGCAACATAAACTTTATTGGATTCGTAGTTTAAATAGAAATGGTAATTCGTATGTAATTTGTATTTGTACTAGAAAGTGTATTTGTATATCTTATAAATATTCAAGTTATGACGTCTATTTGTATCTTGTTTTACACCTTGGTTGCTATTATGGGCTGGTGACATGGGGGAGATGGACACGGGGATCCAACACCCGCAAACGATAGAGGTCATGGTCAACATGAGCAGGATGGTAAGTCTTATTATGATTTATTATTTAATATATCTATTCAGTTATTATAAACTATCATTAGTAATAATTTTTAATTATATTTGCAGCTATAAGAAAACAAAGGAAAAAACAGAAAATATTAAGCTTGAAAAGGCACTGCTAAAAATAGGGCAAACCAGTAGCGAATTTTGATATATATCTTATATATGATCTTATAGGAGAACCTAAAGATATGTTTGTCAGTGAGATTGGGAAGATAATGTGGCGGTTAGTCCATTTCGATAAAAGAAGTTAGAATAAAGTTTTTATGGCATTACAAGATACCATAAAACAGCAAAACATGGTAAATTATTTATATAAGAATATTTTATAAGTTTAATTATGACTGATTTTTACTTAACTAACGTTTTTGTTTTTGTAGACAAAGTTTTCTTTGGATCTAGAGAGTGGTATGTTGTTAGCAAGTTGTGATGCAACTTTAAAAAAACATTTTAGAGATCGTAAAGTTGACGTGAAAGAATATTTTCTGATAGTCGGAGGGTATGATGATATCCTGAGAGCGTTAGCCAATCCCTGAAGATATAGATACTAATAATTTGGAGAAATCAGCTGAGTATTTTCAAACGGAAGAACACAAAAAGGCTTTAGAGGCAAACAAAAAAGTTTGTGAAGAACAAAAGTACTTAAACCGTGGGAGGACGAGCTTGAGTAGCAGTGCTTGCTATAAAAAAATAACTTACAATATATGCAATTATTTATTTAAAATATAATCTTATTTATAATGTTAAACATAACAAGAAGAGAGTTGAAGTGTTCTACGATGCTCACACCGATAAAATGGTGTATTTGATAGTGATGTAGCCGATGAGCAATATATAAGTATTTAATTATAATTTTATCAAATAATTAAGTATTTATTTATACTTAATTGTTAATCATTTTTTGGAAAACACAAAATTAGTTGGTGCACAAGTTCCTAGAACAAACTCAAGGGTTAAACGGAGAAAGAGATCAAATACCAACTAAAGAAGGAGCTTGTTTTGAGAAAGTATTAGGTGCTCAACATGGCCATATTAAAGGCATTGAACGAAAATCTTCTGCCTTTCCACCGACCGCACAACCATCACAACCACCACTATGGTCACATCCATTACTAGTAGAACAAGACTATTTAATTTGATAATTTTGGTTTGTGATGAGTATCTATTAAATACTTTAGTAATTGATTTTTATGTTACTTTGTAATTTGGTAATTTGATAGTTTGGTATGTTGATAGCTTGATAAATTGGTAATTGTTAGTTTGTTGGTTTGTTAGTATGGTTGTTGATTTAACTTAAAAGGTAATTAAATAGTTTGTTAGTTTTATAAATGGTAATTTGATGGTTTGCTAGTTTGTTAGTTTGGTAATTGATAATTTGTTTATGTTGTTAATTTGTAGTTTGTTTATTTGGTAATGGTTAGTTTGGTTTATGTTGATAGTTTAATTTATAAGTTTATATGTTTTTTATTATGTAGTTGGAGAATATTCAATCAATGCTCAATGATCTGACCTGTACCACAGAACTTCTAGCATGGTTTGCGGCGAATAAACTACTAGGAGATTGCGAAGGAAAAAAAGGGAATCAATATGATGACACTCTAGACTAGTGTGTGTTTTGTTAGACATATTATGACATAACTTTTTTAACACTTTTATGATTTATTTTAGTATTTGTACGAAATTATAACACTTTTGGTACTTAAGTGGATATCGTTATATAATCATTTTCTGCATTTAATGTCGTTACATATTGGGTTTCTGCATCCTAAAAGAGTATATTTAAAAATAAAAAAAAAAACATCATTACCAGTGACGCTTTTAGCAGTGATATCCAAGTATTATCAACAACTAACCATTAGCAGTGATTTAAGGTATTACTGATGACGACGCAATAATAGTGACAACTCATTAGCGGCGATATGTTGTCTGTTATTGCTTTTAAGGGCGATGTTGTGTGGTTTTACCGGCATTATGTTTCGCCGCTAATGATTGTTTTTTGTTTTTTTTGGGTGGGTGGGTGGGGGGGGGGGGGGGGGGGGGGTCAAAGCTTCACGATTGATTGATCAAACGGGGACGATCTGAAGAGGGTGGCAATTTTTTAGATGAAATTTTGTGTTGCTAACTCTTAGGTGGCGTGTCTTTTCATAGAATTGCCATTTCTAATAAAAAAAAAATCCTAATTTAAACCGTCAAATTCACCAAAAATATTTCGAAAGTTGAGTGTGGTTTCACTACTCTAATCAAAGATAAATGAGAAATGCTGCGATCATGACAAAGACGGAGGAAAGTTTACTTTGAACTTATTTGGATTCATTCAATAAAGAAATAATTAAATTTCTCGGCATATGTAACTCTCTGTGGAAGAAGGTGTTTATTCAACGAGTAGGACTGTCTTTTCTTCATTTTCATATTATAATTTTAAAGTCTTTTTTGTTGCAGGATTTGGTACTCTTCAATAATAAATTATTATTGTAGGAATTTGTGCTACAACCATTGAATTCTTATGAGACCTACCCCATATTTTTTCCTCTATTATAACTTTTGTATACATACAGATGCGTACATGTATTGCATATTATATGTATATGTACATATATGCATACCAGTGGGTGCATATAATATATATAGATGGAGAATTATTTATCTTACATGAGAGCGAAAGAGAGAGAGAAGGGGAGAGAGAGAGAGAGAGAAGGGGAGAGAGAGAGAGAGAGAGAACATCTTTGCAAAAGATCTATCTACCTAGGGTTTCAAACTTGTTTGTAAAAGATCTATCTACCTAGGGTTTCAAACTTGTTTCCGGTATGTTTGTCTACAGTATCCTAAATGTATTATTGATCACTGTGTCATAGGGTTCATTCCTAAAAATGGAAAGACATGGAAGAGAAGTTTTGAAGAAAAGTCTACAAAATTCTGTGTTCAAACTTCAACGCCAGCAGTAGGATTACTTGTTTGAAGCATTTCTATTAATGAATTTACTCAGACTAACGGATGATTGCAACACATAGAGGCTACAAAATCGAACAAAAGTAGATCAACTAATTAAGCATATATGGAGAGAAGTCAAGAAACCAAGTGTTCAAAGACAAGTTCGGATTCGTATCCGAATGAGGAGGGAGAGGAAGAAAGCGAGTCAAAGGAAGTTCTGGAGTTGAAGGATGGAGGAAGCTCTAGCAATAGCACGATAGAGGAGAGTGATAAGAAGCCATCTGTCCGACCTTATGTCCGATCTAAGATGCCTAGACTCCGATGGACTAATGATCTACATCTTCGTTTTGTTCAGGCAATCGAGAAGCTTGGTGGACAAGAAAGTAAGTAACCATATATACATAGCTTTATGTTGTTTGAGTTGTTCTTGAGCTTCTAGACCTTAATGACTTTTTTCTTGACAGTTTTAATTTTATTCTTTGCAGGAGCGACTCCCAAACTGGTTCTTCAGTTGATGAATATCAAAGGACTTCACATCGCTCATGTCAAAAGTCATTTACAGGTTCTTCTACTGCTAATAGACACGAAAGTGTACAATTAACGATAGATTCATATATATCGAATTCTAACATCAAAATGGATTCTAATTATTTCTCTTTTGGGTGTTTTTATATCATCAGATGTATAGAAGCAAGAAGATCGAGGATCCAAACCAAGGTATGCTAACTCCTCACTGTGTAGCCCTAATAATCAACAATAGGGTTCCTCTCTCTCTCTCTCTCTCTCTCTCTCTCTCTCTCTCTCTCTCTCTCTCCATGTTAATATCTCGATATTGCAGTAGCTAATCCAAGGATTGAAGATGGAGATCGAAATATTTTCAACCTTAGCCAACTACCAATGCTTCAATGCTACAACCGAACATATGATTCAGCCTTCAGGTAAAACATATATGTATATTACAAGAAAATTAGAATTTGCAATGGTTAAATATCAGTTGTCAATCACACTTGTTCTGGTTGTACCATTTCTTTACCTTCAGATCTCAAAATATTTACTAATTATCCGTTAATTTGGCGTTCAAAGATATGAAGATCCACCGCCATATCGTCGTGATTGGATGCATAACGCATTGAGGGAGCATTGCTCATTTCAAAAAACAAAACCGAGATTTTATAACATCGCTGATAGAATTCTTGCAATAAACCATGTGGAACAAGCAAATCGTAGTATGCAAAGTAATCTCCAGCCTCCTCTTAATGAAAAATTTTCATGGGAAGTTAATGATAATTTTGGATCAAGAATCTGTGAGAAGATGGACATGTTGCCAAACCCTAACGAAAAACTCAATCCATTCAAGATTCAAGAACATCAAAATATCTCTCTAGATTTAGAAAGTACAAGTCTTGAGAAGCATAAAGGAACAAAGAGGAAGGCATCTGATCTGAGTCTTGATTTAAATCTGTCTCTTGGGGTCCATTCTGAGAAAGGTGTGGAAGAAGGCGATGACGATGGAGAAGGAGAAGAACGTAATTTATCATTGTCATTGTATTCACCATATTTCTCAAGAAACAGAAAAAAGTTAATAACAGAAGATGATCATAGCAATGATCAAAAAGCTAAAAGGGCAAGTACTCTGGATCTGACTATATGAATGAGACAAATTCTAAGTGAGATCTTGAGGTACTTGTTCTAGAGCATGCACTTGTGATTTTCCTCTTTCATCATCTTTTTAAAGTTAAAGAAAACCATATCTGCGCATATTAATCTTGTTTTATTGTTTGTCATTTATGATCTCTTCTTGTTTGCTACTATAGGTACTAATATATGGTTTTTAAACAATATTTACTACACGTATTCTATTTTTTGCGTTGCAAAATTGCTATAAATTAATCCTGTGCAAACGCAAAAAAGATCCTTACACCTTGTAAGATTGACCGCTTTAGACCAAAAATGCCAAGGATAGTTGTATTTATTGCAATTGTGCATCTAGTTTCCATGGTTTTTTTTCCCAAAATTGCAAAAAGCCGGGATTTTTTTGTTTTGTTTTGTTTTTTTGTTTTTTTTTTTTTTTCATTTTCACCCTAATGATTTATTTGTACTGATAAAACAAGTATAATTAATCGAATACTCAATCAGTATACGAAAAAAGTACACTTTTTTTTTAATAAAATAAATATATTTGCATATAGCGGAATTGAATAGGATCATTATCATGTGAAACATGCAAACACCGACACGTAAAGACTTGTATAGATTTTGATTATCAAAGGATACACCCCACTTTTGCGGCATATATATAGATTCTGGCGGATCTGCATGGAGGTTTTATTTGGTTTCATGTTGGCCTTTTGGAGTGAAAATGCACCCTTTAGATGGCATCTAGTTAAGGGTTGCAATACAGGTGATGTCAAAGAAGATATGATTTAAATCAGTCTCACTTCTATCTCTAGTTTAATGATTGTATGTGAAATATATGTTGCCTCTAAAAAAGAATGTGTCCCCTACATGTGAATATTGAAAGGATGTGCAGTGTTAGTTTAATAGCATTCCTGGGTATCAGAGATATTCGAACACACTTTGCATTGATTTCTTAAAACAAATGCATAAACCCTTGGGATTATGTGGGAAAGATTCCATTTCCCTCCGCACATACAAATTATATATCAAGGCATGAAAAAAAACAAAGATACTTGGTTTGCATTATTTTAAAGTATTTTGGGTATTTTGTTTAGCCATTTAACTAAAATGTTAAATGTTTTATTATTTATAGTCTTATATATTTTTCTTACATTGTAATTTATAGCGTTAATTTAAATAATGAAATCTTAGTCTTTTTCTCTTTATATTAATTTTTATGGTATCAAAGTGCTATCGTGTGTGTCTATATATATATATATATATATATATATATATATATATATATATATATATATATATATATATATATATATATATATATATATATATATATATATATATATATATATATATATATATATATATATATGCTTAGGTTATTCTATTCAAAGTAATTATTGTGTTATTGTATGCATAAATGTGGTTCAATCAAATTTACTTATTTTAAGAAAGTGATTAATATATATTATTGAACTAAATATAATTGAAAAATATCATCTTAATTAATTACAAAAGTAATTTAGTCAATTTATATATATTTAATAAAGGAAAATGGTATTTTTTTAAGGGATCATAGATTCTATTAATTTTAAAAATTCGATTTTATGAATTATAATTCTTTTAATTTGGACATTCTGACAGAATGTGTTTATGAGTATATTGAAAAATAAAAATATTCTTAAACCATAAATAATAAAAATATTCTTGAACCAATTTCTTGATCATAACTTTAAAAACTTCTTGTAGAATAACAAATTCTTGAACAATCAATTGAAGAATAAAAACAAAAAATACATTATTTCTTATGTAATACGGGTAACAATTGTTAAAAATTACATTTATTGTTAAAGAATAAAAGTAAAAAAACTTTCAAAACGGGTCAGAAAACATCAAAATCTAACAACGCCACTAATACATTCTAAAAGAATAATGTTGCTTAGAATCACATTCAATTTTGTGGTCCGTTCTTCAAGCATCAACTTCTATGATTCCAAGAGAATTGGAATTCGTGATTCCAATCCAATAGAATTGGAATTCGTGATTCCATTCCAATAAAATTGGAATCTCACCAATATCATCCATTGAATCATCTACATAAACAAACTGATTTTAATCATATAAGAAGAAGTAAATTTAATATGAAAATAGTGACAAACTACCTTCACTTTGTACTTTACATATAAGAAGAAGGTCATTGACATAGGTGGCAGCTAGCGGAAGAAGAGAATAAGAAGAATGATGGCAACGGACTTTGACCAATGGCAATGACTCTTCCACAGCTCCCTTCTCAGGCAAGAAGGTCGTGTCATCCGACAATGGATGCGTCTCCGAGCGGCAGCAACTACATCGACAGGCGGTTGTGGTGCATTCCTCCTTACACACGACTGAAATGGCGCAACCCCTTGTCGGTCTTAGTCTTCAGCCTTCACGAAAACATAGTAACAACAACCCTCGACATGGCGGTGGATACAACGGGCGGAGGAGCAAGAGGGTAGGGTGGTGGCCAGTGGTGGCCAGTGGTGGCCGGTGGTGGGAGGCATAAGGATGGAGGTGATGGCTAGAGATGGTTTGATTAGGGTTACGATTTACATTGGATGTGGTTTCAAAAAACCGACGATGGATGCAGAAAACCTAGGTAGCTGAAGTCAATGGTTACCATAATTATATGATATTATTTATGGAAACTAATTATCAAATTACCTATTTACCCTTAATTATTTATTTAATTATTTAGTTTTATTTTAAATTTTGATTGACCCACATTTATGTATAAAATAACACAAATAATTACTTTGAATACCTGAACCTACATATATATATATATATATATATATATATATATATATATATATATATATATATATATATATATATATATATATATATATATATATATATATATATATATAGGGCTAGGATTACAAGTATTGTGTGAATATGTAATCAAATTCTAACTATTAGATTAGAAGAAATTAAGGGTTGTGATCATAAAGTGTATGCTAGTAACATGTGATAGCATGTATTCTATAATTACATTTAATTAAATAAAAGGTAAAATATGATATTTCATTAAGACAGATAAATCAAAAGTACTTACATTTGAGGAAACTATCTAATAAAACTCAAATCAAAATTTGGATTCTATTAAATACATTATCAAATTAGTTTTTTTTAGAATATGAATTCACCACGTATAAATTTGTTTTTCCAGTTCATTCTTAAGTTCATTCTTACATACTTTGCTTTGATTCTTAAAGAATACGACATAACTTAAGAGTTCTTTTTATGATTAACATTTTTGAAGAATACAAATTCATATATGTTAATGATATTAAAAATGTAGTGTTTTATTTTAAGATTCGATAATTACTTAATCATAAATTCAACCAACCGATTATTACAATCATTCTTAAAGAATACTTGATATATGTGTAAATGAGAATGAAATTATTAAAAGAATCAAGTTTTACTTCTCTATTCTTGACACAATATTTAACATTTTAAATAAAAATTTATAATACAATGAACATATGTATTTTTGTAAAAATAGCATTCTTTTCACATGTTGTCTCGATCTTCTACATTCCATTCTTTTGCATTTTATACTTCAAGAATCTCCTTCAATTATGTGTTCCATTCTTCAGGAATCAGTTTCATTTTTGCGTTCCATTCTTTATGAATAAGTAACAATCCTATCTTCCATTCTTCAAAATGCATTCCATTAATGTATATACCAGTAAAGAACCAATTTCAATTAGGTGTTCCATTCTAATATCTTCCATAAAAGAAATAAATAAATAGATAGCATAAAAATCTGAAAATTCAAGAAGAAAAGAATCTTATTGGATACACTTAAAGAATATTAACTGTGAATAAATAAAATATGCTTGAATGTTGTAACGTCAAGACATAAATTTAGACTTTTTTTGTATTTTTCTCAGCACCATATTATATACAATCGCAATGAAGCTTCAAATTGTGCTAATGTTATTCCATTTAACCAAAAGTGCACTTACTGTATTGAATTCATTCAAGTTCCTAATTTTGAAATGAGGAATAACAACAAATTAATCAACTCATCATTTACATCTTTAAACAATCATCACCAATTGTTTAATTGAATTATGATAAAGTGATAATGTAATCTGATATGGTGGTTTGAACTTTTGTGGGATTTTTTTACTACTGTGATAGAATGCTTCTAGATTATTATATATATACAATATAAAGAGAAATCATAACTCCGTCAATATGCAAATAACTAATTGTTTAATACGATTCCTATGCGACATTAATAAAATGTTGAAATCCATAACTCAATCTGATCCACGATAAAAATAAAGAAGACGACTTAAATAGTTTAAAATTTTTAAATGCAATAACAATGTATCAATATCTTACATGCTCGATTATGAATTTCTCGATTTACATGCATACAAATTTTTTCTTATTCCTTTCTTGGTCGATTCTGGATTCTGGAAAAAAAAAACCATTGAAGAAGCCAATAAATCATCCACAAAATTGAATGAATGTGATATGTGATAACTTCCTTAAATATAGGATTTTAATTAGGGTCATTTAACT